>NW_022196912.1:76296560-76370718 GCF_008632895.1 Mastomys coucha | reverse complement strand
GGCCGAGCCGAGCTGCTGCCTCGGGAGTTCATTGAGGGGTCCCAATGGGGTCAGCAGGAACGGTACAATAAACCACAAATTTGAGAATGAAATAATATAAGGCTGAAATGAAAGCAAACAATAAATCATTCTTTTTCAAATTCAAACAAGAGTAAACTTGCAGAACTTCCTCATGTTTACAAGCATACTTTGACCTCTCATGAAGTCTGTACAATATATATATATATATGTATATACATACACATATAAATATATATTATTTATGTTATATAATATATATTAATGTTATATTAATATATATATACATATATATAAACAACCAAAATACTGAAACTCAGCATGCAGTGAAATTTTAAAAGATGCATCATTCTGCTCAAATTTTATCTGACTACTGATGTTTATCAGAATTTAATTCTACTGATTATTGCCAATAACTCCAGGTCCACAAGAATTAATGTCATCTTCCAGTTTCCTGGAAGACAGATGTAAGTGAAAATGAAATAAATCTTTCTTAAAACGTGTTTGATTTTCAAATTAGCAAAAAGTTGAATTTACCTCACTACATTTAGTAAACGTGTTACTTATTTAGAATACAATCATTTTTGCTAAATTCTACAGTATGGTTTGGACATCTCCAAAGTTGTGTCAATATACTGTATGTATAGATTTGTTGGGGACAAGCATTATTATGTAGAAATAAAACAGTTCAATTTTCAGTAAATTTCCATCCATGCACTCGCTTATGGACATCTTTTTCTCATTTCTTTTAAAACTCCCAGAAGTAAAATTCTCACATGCTTCAGTTATCAACACAGTTAGTGAAGAATATATATAAAACGTTTATCATTAATGTGCTGTGATTGGAACACTGATCTTTAAGTCACCAAGGAAAACAGATAATGGGGTTCATATAACTTAATTGGTTCTAAAGTTAATATCAAACGCATAATCTACTGCATTTAATGAGTAGTGTTTCAAGTTGAGATTTAGACACTATTGTGGATGCCAGCAAGTGCTGGATGACAGGAACCTGGTATAGCTGTCTCCTGAGAGGCTCTGACAGTGCCCCACTAATACAGAAGTAGAGGCTCACAGCCATCCATTGGACTGAGCACAGGGTCCCCAGTGATGGAGCTAGAGAAAGGACCCAAGGAGCTGAAGGTTTGTAGCTCCTTAGGACGAACAACAATATGAACTAACTAGTATCTTTTATGTTTTAAAACTCCATAGTTTTGGATAACTGCTTTTTTAAATGTCTGAACTTTGCTTATGCTGCTTGTAGCACAAGTAAAGATCATGCACAATCCATGTTTAATACTGATAAAAAATTACCACTGATTGTCAGAGTTTTGATATAAAATTAATTCTATTCAATAACAAAATAAAATAAATTGAATTTGCTTGGTATACCAGTTACATGAAAAGAAAAGAGAAGTAATTTCTTTTCTCTTTTGAGTGTGTCTCATTACATAGTTGAGGCTGGCCTCACACTCAAGCTCTTTCCGCAAGGTTTACAAGTAAGAACTAATGTAGCTGACACTGGGAATGAGCATATTTTTAAAGCTAATTACAAGTGGATACTGGAAAAGATCCTGCAGAAATATTTAATGAAACTAATGTCACATAAAAAATGTTTGAACTCAAATTTATGGGACACAATGAAAGCAGTGCTAATAAGGAAGTTCAAAGCACTATGTTCCTTCACTGAAACAAACAAACAAACAAGAGAAGTCTCATATGAGCAACTTAAGAGCACACCTGAAAGCTCTAGAACTACAACAACAAGAACAAAATGCAAACACACCAAAGAGGAGTAGAAGGCAGGAAATAATCAAAATCAGGGCTGAAATCGATTAGAAACAAAAAGAAGAAAAAAAGAAGGACTCAAACCAAGAGCAGTTTCTTCAAGAAAATCAACACAATAGATAAACCCTTAGCCAAACTAACTACATGCAAAGAGGCAGAATCCAAATTAACAAAATAAGAAGTGAATAAGAAGTGAAAAGTAAAATATAAAAACAAATTGAGAATAGTCAAAGAATCATTTGGTCTTCTTTTAAAAGCCTGTATCTCACAAAATGGGGAAAATCTTATCGAAATGAATGGTTTTCTATAGAGATAACACTTACCAAAGTTAAATCAAGATCAGGTAAACTATCTAAACAGTCCTACAAAACCTAGGGAAATACAAGAACTCATTAAGATTTTCGCAAGTCAAAAATACTCATGGCCAGATGGGTTTAGTGCAGATTTTTACCAGACTTTCAAAGAAGAGCTAAAACCAGTTGTCCTCAAACTATTCCACAAACTAGAAGGAACACTGCCAAACTAATTTTCTGAGGTCACAATCACCCCAATTCTTAAACCACATAAAGACTGAACAAAGAAAAAGAACTTCAGACCGATTTCTCTTATGAACATCAAAGCAAAAGTACTCAATAAAACTCTCACAAAACGAATCCAGGAACACATCAAAAATATCATTATTCATGAAGAAGTAGGCTTTATCCTAGGGATGCATGGATAGTTTAATATATGAAAATCCATCATTGTAATCTACCATATATACACTAAAAGAAAAAAATTACATGATCATATCATTAGATGCTGAAAAAGCCTTGGACAAATTCCAACACTCCTTCATGTTAAAAGTCTTGCAAAAATTGGGGATGAAAGGTACATACCGAACCATAATAAAAGCAAAATACAGCAGTCTAATAGCCAACATCAAATATAAGAAACTTGAAGCAATCCCACTAAAATATGATAGAACACAAGGATGCTCACTCTGTCTATCTATTCAATAGAGTACTTGAAATTCTAACTAGATGAATAAGACAATAAAAGGAGATCAATGGCATACAAATTGGAAAATGAGAAGTCAAGGTATCACTATTCATGGGTGATATGATAATATACATAAGCACCCCAATATTTTGCCAGAGAACACTTACAGCTGATAAACAATTTCAGCAATGTGGATGGATATAGAATTACCTCAAAGAAATCAGTAGTCCTCCTTTATACAAATGATAAACAGGCTGAGAAAGGAATTACAAAAACAACACCCTTTAAAATAGCCACAAAAATATAAAGTATCTTGGTGTAACTATAACAAAGCAAGTGAAAGATCTATATAATGAGAACTTCATTTCCTTTAAGAAAAAAATTGAAGAAGTCATCAGAAGATGGAAAGATCTTCAATGCTCATGGATTGGTTAGAATAGCATAGCAAAAAGTGGCCATCTCTTACCAAAAGCAATCTACAGATCGAATGCAATCCCCAAGGAAATTCCAATACAATTTTTTTCTAGAACTTGAAAGAGCAATTCTCAACTTCATAGAACAAAACAAAACAAAAACCCAGGATATTAAAAACAATTTTGAACAAAATAAACTTCTTATGGTATTTCCATCCTTGACTTCAAGCTATACTATAGAGCAATAGTGATAAAACACTGCATGGTATTGGTACATAAAACAACAACTTGATCAATGGGATCCAAAGACTCAGAAACACACACACACACAGCAATGAACACTTGATCTTTGATAAAGAACCCAAAACCATACAAAAGAAAATAGAAAGCATCTTCAACAAATGGTGCTGGACTAACTGGATATCTACATGTAGAAGAATGAAAATAAACAAATATCACCCTGCACAAAAACTCAACTCCAAGTGGATCAAGGATCTCAACATAACACCAGATACAGTAAATCTCATAGAAAAGAAAGTGGGAAATAGCCTTGAAAACACTGGTACAGGAGACAACTTCCTTAGTTTAACACCAATGGCTCAGGTTCTAAGATAAACAATTGATAAATAGGACCTCATGAAACTGCAAAGCTTCTGTAAGGCAAAAGTCACTGTCTATAAGACAAAACATTAGTCTACAGATTTGTAAAGGATCATCACTAACCCTATATCTGACAGAGGGCTAATATCTAAAATTTAAAAAGAACTCAAGAAGTTAGACACCAACAACACAAATAACCCAATTTAAAAAATGAGGCAAAATACTAAACAATTTTTTTTTTACTAGACAGGATTTCTCTGTCCCTGACTGTCCTGAAACTCACTCTGTAGACAAGTCTGGCCTTGAACTCAGAAATCTGCCTGTCTCTGCTTCCCAAGTGCTGGGATTAAAGGCATGCACCACCACTGCAATCCTAGACAGAGAATCTTAAATGTCTGAGAAGCAGTTAAAGAAAAGTTCAAAATCCTTAGTCAATGGGGAAATACAAGTCAAAACAAGTCTGATATTCCATCTTGTAATTATCAGAATGGCCAAGATCAAAAACTCAAGGTATAGCACATGCTGGCAAGAATATAAAGCAAGCAGAACACTGCTATACTGCTAGTGAGATTGCAAACTTGTATGACCACTTTGGAATTTAATTTGGCATTATCTCAGAAATCTGAAAATAGTTTTACCTAAAGATCCAGCTATACCATTCCTAAGCATACACCCGAATGATGCTCCAATATCCACAAAGACACTTGCTCTACTATGTTCATAACAGCTTTATTTGTAAAAGCCAGAAACTGGAAACAAACTAGATGTCCCTCACCTGAAGAAATGGATAAAGAAAATGTGGTACATCTATACAATAGAATACTATTCAGATAATAAAACAAGGACATCATGTATCTTTCAGACAAATGGATGGAACTAGAAAATATCATCCTGAGTGAGGTAACACAGACCAGAAAGGACATGCATGGTATGTACTCACTTATAAATGGATATTAGCCATAAAGTCCATGTGGTGCTTTGATAATATTTAGCCTCTATAGACTTGTGTTTGAATGTTTGGCTCACAGAGAGTGACACTATTAGGAGCTGAGTCCTTGTTGGAGTAAATTTGGACTTGTTGGAGGTAGTGTGACACTGTGGGGGTGGACTTTGAGCTCTCACATACATCCTCAAGTCTGGCCAGAGTAATTCTCCTCCTGGGTACCTTCAGATCAAGGTGTTGAACTCTTAGCTCTTCCAGCACCATATCTGCCTGGACACAGCCATGCTTCCCACAATGATGATGATAATGAACCAAGTCTTATAACTGTAAGCCAGACCCACTTAAAGGTTGTCCTTCATACCAATTGCCTTTGCCAATGTCTTTTCACATCAACGGAATCCCTAAGTAACACAGTCCAGGATACACAGAATACAATCCACAGACCCAAAAGAAGGAAGGCCCAAGGCAGGATGCTTAAATTTCACTTAGAATTTGGAATAAAAGAATCATAGGAAGCCAATGGAGGGAAGGATCTGGATGGGAGAAAGGATGGGCAAGGGGATGTGGGGACTTCAGGATCAGGTGTGTGAGAGACAGGAGAGAGGGCCAGAGGCTGAGGAGAATGAATAGAATCTGCAGCTAGGAGGGATAGGAGAGTTGGGCATCTCAAGGAGGTGCCAGAGACCTGGAATGGGTGAGGATTTCAGAAAACATGGAGGGGTGGTGACCTTAGCTGAGACTCATTTCAGTGAGGATATGGAACCTGAAAGAGCCACCTCCTATAGCCAGACAGGAACCCACATTGGAGGGATAAGTAAATCCAATCTACCCATCAAACGTCTGACCCAAAATTTGTCCTGTCTACAGAAAAGCAGGGACAAAGACGCAGTAATGCCCAAGGGAATAGCCAAACATTAACCATTCCAACTTGAAACCCACCCAAATGTCAGGCACCAATACCTGACACTATTAATGATACTCTGTTATGTTTGCAAATAGGAGCCTAGCAGGCTCTTAGTACATTGTGTAATTTAAAATAATTAGAATTAAATTTAATATTCAATCACAAGGAATGCTTTACTCTACAGTATCTCACAACATATAATCTTCCAGATGTATATATTTTATCCATAAAGAAAGAGTTATTACTAGCAGAGCTCTTCAGAATCATGATGTACTAGTAATTAGTAAAGTGTATAGCAAATAATCATATTTATATATGCATATGATTGTATAAGTAAAAAATAAGCATTATTAATTAATTATGTACTGGAGCAAATACTAGACAATGGGACACTTTCACTGAGATGGGATACAGTGAAACAGAAGGAACTCTGCAGAACCATTTGCGTTAAACAAAATAGCCACTATGGAAATTAGTTTGTCAGTTCTTTAGAATGATGGGAATAACCTACCTGAAAATCTACCTAAACCACCCCTGCGCATTTACATAAAGACCACTTTATCCTACCACAAGAACTCTTGCTTAATAATCATGTTATTAACTCATAATAGCCAGAAACTGGAAAAAAAATTAGATGTCCCTCAACAGAAAAATAGGTAAAGGAAATATGGTACACATAGGCAATGGAGCATTTCTCAGCTATTAAAATTATATTGTGAAATTTTCAAGAAATTGATAGTACTAGAAAAAAATTATCCTGAGGGAGGTAATACATACACAGAAAGACAAATATGATATGTATGTAATTATATGTAGATATTAGCTATTAAGTAAATGATAACCAAAATGCAATCCATAGATCCAGGGAGTTTAGTTACAGAGGAAAGGACTAGGAGGAGGGGCACATGGATTTCCATGGAATGGGGAAATAGAATAGATGATTAATAGTAATCTGGGGTTGAGAGGGGTGGGAACAGGAGGATAAGGTGGGCAGGGGGAAGAGAGTTTGGGGTTGAGAGAGGGAATTTAAAGAGATACAGCTAGAATTGAGGCATATTTGAAGAATATTATGGAAACCTAACGCAGTGGAAGCTTCCCAAAATATATGAACGTGAATGTAATGAATTCTCCAAATAATAGGGAGACAGAGTTCCCAACTCCCCATCTCTTATCATCAAAGGATGCTTCTAGTACCAGAACTGAGTTATATCCCATTCAGTTGTTGTTCAACGAGGCCCCATCAAAGTCCCCAAACAATTCAGATTGTTGACAAGTCAAGATAGTGCTCTCCACAAAATGAAAACAAGGCAACCTTGCTGGAGACAACATCTAACCAACTCACAGAGAGCTTGAACTGGTAACTACGTAGAACCTTCACCCATAAGTCCTAGTAGCTTTCATTCAGGAAGGTTCTCTGTAACCTCCCAAAAGAGAACATCAAGAAAGCCACAAGCTTTTGATCTACAGTGTAGTCATACTTGCAAAATACTCTCAGGCCATGATGGCACCAAGCTTGTAGGAGTAATCATTAATGTCTGTTTAACTTAGGGTTCACTCCACAAGATGATGGGGTGACCAAGAACCAGACACTAGATAGCCCAGAGACGTAGGATAAAACTAAATACTAACATTCTCAAGAAACAAAGCTATGATCCAGTGTAGGGGAATGCCAAGCCAGGAAGGGGGAGTGGATGAGTGGTTGGGCGAACACCCTAATAAAAGCAGAGAGAGGGGGGATGGGATAGAGGGTTTTCAGAGGGAAAACCAGGAAAGGGGATAACACTTGAAATATAAATAAAGAAAATATCTAATAAAAAAAGGAAGACAAAAACAGACAAATAAAACCAAACAAGCTATGAATAAAATGACAATGGTTCCTCATGTTCTGCTATAGTATTATATCAGTGCCATATTCAGCCCACATTAGAGAAGCTTTCTTCCACAGCAGATGAGGAAAAATACAGAGACTCACAGACATTAAGCACTGTGTGAACAAGAGCTGACAACATTCAGCCCTAACCTGGATGTCTTCCATCAATTTCCTCTGCTCCAGGCACAAGGAAACCCTCTGAAGAGGATGTGGAAAGAATATAAATCAGGAGGAGACTGAGAACACATAGGGAAAACAAGTCCCCCCAAATCAACTGCAGAGCTGGGAATAAACACTATGGCTCCTCTACCTCTGCTATATCTGGTCACTCTATGGAATAGGGTGGGAGAAAATCAATTGCTCTACTCTCTGTATCACATCACATGTTGCTGAAGTGGCTGGCACCAAATTTGAGGTTTGCATTGCTCACAAATTACATACAAGGTGTAGTCACACTTTACTGGTTCATCTGAGAGCTGGTGTTTCCTGGCTCACAATGCTAAGACTGCCAGTACTATATGCACTTCTCAAAAGCAGTGCTAACTTGAAAAGTGCTTTAGAGACCAAGACCTGACTGATCACAACTCCACTACAGGAACAGCCACAGAGAAGACATCATTATAAAACACCTTCCTGAGTAGGAAGATATGCAGAAATGTACAGCAGATAACTATGGACATCTGTTAACACCTGCTTATGCTTGCTTTGAGTTCCTGTGTGAGTATGTGAACCCTGACATACACTCTGGAGGTAAAAAAAAAAATCACAGCTGGTTTTCCATGCTGTTTATTTTGGACATTTAAAACTTTTTGAATTATACTTGGTATACTAAAAGATAGCATATAATGTTGAGTGATATAGATCAACAGAGAAAAGGCGTTTGTTGTGTAGCTTGGCAGCTTGGTTATAATGCTTAGAAGTCAAATAAAGTTGTATTGAAAAAAAAAACAACTATACGGAAGATAATACATGCAGAACCTATATACTATGAATCACTCAAAAATTTAGAATTTTCAAATTTAATCATTTAAAAATTAGGTTAGAAATAAATACTTTTAAATATTAGAGATTATAAGCTTACTTGTTTAGTTTAAAATACTAAGCAAACAATTTTACATGGTTTGTGTACTGGGACTTGAAAAAGTGGGCTTCACAGTTTGCTTGAATCACTTAGTAGAAAGAGAATGAAGAGGCATCACTTGACATATCAGGATAATTTAACAGGAATGTGTTCAACAAGGGACTATGGAGAGAACAGGGCATTGTGGGTGATAGTGACTGAGTGTCCTGGGTCTTTGTCTAGGCCAGAGGCTGGAACTAAGGCACTGTATTGAATTCCCAGTGTTCATGAATGAATCCAGGTCTGACTGAATTTATCTATCAGTTCAGAAGAAACAAAAACAGAAAATGTGGCAGAGGCTTCTTCAAAGCAGCCAATGATAAATTCTTCAAAATAGAGTAGGAGAAAATTGTGGGACTTACTTACAATCTCAGTATTTTGGAACCTGAGGCAGGAGAATTGATGCAAGCTTGACACTTCCCTGGAATCCATAATGAACCAGAATTTCAGAACATGTCTGAAAACCTAAACAATGACCACTGTAAGGTCCACATTTTAATAACATTTGGTAATATTATAGGAAGAACAACAAAGACATACTAAAAAATATACAGGTGGAAAACATTTTTTTTATTGTTTGCTGGTTTGCTTTTGTTTTTAATTTCTATTTATTTGTTTGTTTGTTTTGTGTTGTTTTGAGCATTGTCCTCTGTATGACATTATAGCCACCGTAGAACTTCTGATAATCCCTTAGCATCTGTTTACTGAGTGTTGGACTAAAAATCTGCATCACTATATCCAGATGTCTATCATTGATCATATTGCCTTTTAAAGGTCTTACTTAAGTATTTTAAGTTAACTATAATTTCTGATGTTCATGACAGGAATATTCCAGGGTTTCCTCAAGCTATCTTTTCACATAATATCACCTTAATGCACAGTGTAATGAAACAGTGAATATTTGGTCACAGAAAGCAGGCTTATGGTTAATATACCTGAAATGTATGTTTTAAATTTCAGTAATTTGAAAAGGAACATTTGGAAGCAAATTTTACTGTTTAAATAAGCGTTGGTAAAATTTCTTATTTGTGCTAGCTACTCTTTTGTTTTTTGGCAATTGGACATAAGCTAGAGTTATCTGAAAGGAGGAAACCTCATTAGAAAAAGTGCATCTATAACAATGACTCTTTGGAAATCCTGTAAGATATTTTCTTGACTGGTGAATTATGAGAAAGAGTCAAGCTCACTTTGGATAATGCCACTCCTGGGCCGGTGGCTTCAGGTACTATAAGAAACCAGGTTGGGTGATCAAAGAGTATAAGCTAGTGAACAGAATCCCTCCATAGCCTCTGTATAAGCACTTGCCTTCAGGTTCCTTCGTGCCCTGACTTTCCTCTATGATGGACTACAATTTGTAAGATAAAATAAACCCTTTCCTTTCCAATTTACCTTGGTTACATTGTTTTAACACAGTAATAGAAACCCTTACTAAGACAGAAATAAAGATAAATTACTCAGTCTGACATCAATAATATCTGTATTCCTGATATACAGCTCGTGTTAATGCGTACATACACCCACATGCACAATTGTCTTAAGTTGTTTGTCTTTGCAAGTGCTGTTTTTGAGTTTCTCAGAATCTATGGCTTTGATGTCATTGTGTTTTTAACTTCATTCCTTTCTATTTGTTTCCCAGGACATGTTGCCATTCATCTTATCATATGTGTGTAGGTGCAATGAGCACTTACTCCAAGCTTTATATATATACATATATAAATGTGTACAAATATATCTACATATATACACACATGTATATATGTGTGCATATATAACAAAAATTAAATAAAGAAACTAAACCAGGTAAAGAAACTTAAACTAAGTAACAACAAACTGTGCAAAGCATGTTTGTTCTACTTGTTTAGCAATCTACTAACACTTCTTTTATTCTGAAAATCAATCAAATATAATCTCACAATACCTATAAAACAACAGAGACCACGAAGTATTATAAGAGATTATTTTTAAATACATTATAGTCCTAAAAGAAAAGCAGAGATGCTTAAAAACTAAGTGATTAGAGAAGTGAGGGAAGCTGCTTCCCTCCGATTGCTGTATTCTCTTGAGATAAGTCACTCATAAAAGTGAAATTTTTCTGACACTTCTTTAATTTTTTTCATGCTGCAAAATGTTTGCAAAGAACATTTGCTAACTAGAAAACCCATATTATCAACAGCAGGAGCAGAGAATTCCTGGCTTATTTTTTTTAATACATTTGGGTGTATTCAAAATCTTTCATCTTAATCAGATGCAAAGAAAAATTTCCAAGCATGTATATCACGTGACCCTCTACAGGGGATCATGAAGATTTATATATGTTTATCATTCTTTGCTTGAAATTCAATATATTGATGAGTATTTTTTTAGAAATAGTTCTGAATTATGCTTACCACAATATGGTGAGTACATACACATAAAACTGTAACCATCAAAACCACAAAAACAAATTAGGAGCATGAAGCCTCATTAGATCTTTCTTCTATCTCCAAGATAGCACACACAAGATTCAAACTCATTCACCACATTTTCATTATCTTTATATCTCCAAAAATATATTTAGTAAGTGCCACCACTCTCTTCTTTCTTACTGCACTAGTAATGATGAACTTTTTGCCTAATTATTACTCTGGAGTAGGAAAATGCAGTGATGGTATATGGAAGAAAGATGTGACCATCAATCCATTTTCTATCTCAGCCCCATTGTTTTATTCTACAATGCTACAATGAAATTCCATTTTTAATTGAGACATAACATTTTTATTAGTAATTTAGTATTATTTTGTCTCTTTTTTATTATTTATTTACTTACTTACCTACTTACTTACACTCAAGATTTTATTCCCCAACTCACCCTGTCCACCCTTTGACTGTTGGTTGATGGAATTAAGTTTAGTATTATTTTTGTGTGATGCAATGGGAGGGGAGGGGATGTGTATGAAGGTATATATATCATTATTTTTCAGTTTTACTCTTTTGGCGGTACTAAGGATATACCCAGATCCATGTGCATGAAAGTCTGACATCCTGCTCCATGCTCAAACAATAGGTGGACATGGGATGGAGAAATAGCCAGATGTGATGAAGCATATCTTTAATTTCAGCACATGGGAAATGGAGGCAGAGTATCAGCCATTCAAGGTCACCCTCAAACACTTAATGAGTTTGAGGTCAGCCTATGCCTACCTCAAAAACATATTCAAACACAACACAATAGCTAAATGCCACAAAAACCATACAATGAAAGGAAATAACTCTGACAAAGACAACAAAAAGATAAATATCATACAACAAAATGCTTAAAATACTTAGAGGCAACTAGAAAAATCATATAATATGTACTCTCAGCGAATGATCCTAACATACCTTAAGCTGAAGGATTTCTTTGAAGTTGCCCTTTGATATCACTTGATTAGATTTTCATGATGATGTCTTTTAGTTCCTGGATGTGCGATAAGTGAGTTTGAAAGAGAAGGGTGTTTGAGATCAACCATCAGGGTTACTACATGGTGACTAAAGCTAAAGTAGTGCATACAAAGAAAGGTTCAGCTTGCCAAGAAAGAGCTGAGTTTACTCTTTAGGATCTTTTGTCAGACAGTAGGGGAAGGTCCTGTTTTAGAAAGAATTAGGCCTAAGGTCAAGCTGTTGTCACCTAAGTACAGGTGACTGCTAACTCATTTGAAAAATCCCAAGGACATTGTTTGTTAAGGAGCATCTAGAAGAAAAATGAACCTAGTGTAGTGAATGTTAGACATAACTAGAGTTACTAGTGTTTCTTGTAGCCACTTTCCATTTAGGATTTTCTGTCTGGACTGGCCATTCTCTGAAAAAGAAGAACAGAGACTGGCAAATGTCCACTCTCCTAAGAGATATAGGAGAAAGACCCCTGGTGGGTATGTTCTATCTGCCCTTCAGAATAACTATGAAACAAGAGACAATATAAATCTGAATTATAGGAATATCCTGACAAAGATCTAATGACAAATCACATTGTACAAATTTGTCCCAATTTAGATCTTCCTTGTATATACCTTCCTGGTGTGAATCTGAACAGGTTATGGTTTGTAGAATTACCATCAGTGCAATCTTCTACTCTGTACTATGTTCACTCTGTAGAGGTCCTGGACATTCCCAAACTTTTCATGAGGTTTCAATGTACAAGACTCACATTCTTTTTTACTCCAGTATGTGTAACAGATTTACTGTAATAGAAAAATCTATATATACTCTTTCTAAATGGCTTAGTTCTCTTCCCAATGGGATTAATCAGTAGATATTAGAAATTATTAATAGTCTGGTTTTTATGTAGATTCTGCATTATCATTTTAGATTTTTTTCCTGATATTTCATTTTCATTATTTTGTTCCTCCATTCTATCCTTTCTGTTTATGGAAACTTTATTTCTAAACCCTCTAACAAAAATAATTGAACTCATGAGAATATGCTGATTTTTTAAAGGTCAAACTTTGTTTATTTATCAATGTACATAAGCTTGTTTCATGCATATGCCTTAGCCATAGAAGATAACTTTAATCCAAGGAACCACGCCATTGCTTATCTTTCTGGATATATTTCTTCTTTAAGCAAAGTGAGGTTTCTTTTCTATGGATACACCCAGATAAGTGTCTGGATATGCAAAGCTCAGCCCTCTCTTCCTGTGATGTTGGTTTTGTTACTGTTGCTTTTTAGTGGAGGTGATAGAGAATGGACATCTACTAAGCACTCAACTTCATGTGCAGCCAAACCTGTAGCCACATACCTTTTAGTTATCAGTTGTTTATCTTTTTGCAAAAAATATATTGGAATCAAAAGCTTAATCCTCCTGCACCAGTTTGACAAGTAACTGGGATAACATGAGTATACCACCCTTTTAGTTGTTAAAACTTGTTTTAGAAGGACTGACTAGTCAGAGAGCCTAGGATTTTTAGATTTTTCATTCTATTGAACATCTCTTGTAATGTATAGTCACTTCTATTAATGATATTTTGGGAGTTTGAGATCTCTGGTCCTAGTTCCACTTTTTGAGAGTATTCTCTTAGTACCTTCTCAATTAAGTAAGCAATAGGAAACATATCTATTCTGGGAATTCTCTGAATTTTCAAACTTTCTTAATATAGGGTTTTAGAAGAGCATTGTAACATGCCTTATTAGTAAACAATCATGTTCTTTATTCTGTGATTTACTATGAAAATGTCTACATCTTTCTATGTATTGTTATCAGTTTATTCATTATTCTGAATATGAACCCTCTTTTTAAACCAACTTGGACTTAGTTGTTCAGTCTTCTCATTGTAATGGTCTTGATAATATTCATTAAAATGACTGTGTGCTCAAATTTCTTGTGGTATATCATGTATACATAACCAACATATACATCTCAGTAATGCACAATGTCATATTTGGCTATTCCTGGGAAGATATGAACAAGTATTAACTTATCTCCAGATAGGGAACCAATGACAGACCAAGGGAATTATTTCTCCAATTCTAGCTTGGTGAATTCAAACACAAATGCTGAATATTTACATCAGTATAAAGTCTGTAAAAGAAAATAAATCTATAAAATGAATAAATATAATAGTAGCTATGTGAGTATGACAAGAGGGTAGTATGGATTCTACTCAGTACAAAAAGAAAGCTTCTTGGAGTTTTCTATACCTCATAATTCCTATAGATATCAGGGACACAGTTCATTTAAAACATGTTTTAAAAATATAGACCTCATTTTTAGTATTCTTTTTTTAAAACTTTTATTGCATTATGATGAGAAAAGTTACATGATTTCAATTTATCTGAATTTTTTTAACATTTAAAAACATATTTTAAGTAAATAGAATTAAATCACATTCTTGTTTCCCTTTTGTATCCCCACTACTTCCAGAGATCTCCCCTTCAATACCCAAAATATCTTTTTTTGTCATATTCCTTAAATTTTATAAAATATTATAACAATAAAAATAAGTATTATAAAAGTTGCTTGATATAAAACAACAATCAATTTAACAGTCTTATGTAGATGCTCATCTATAGCGATAGTGAAAATGCATTTTTCTAAATATAAATTTTAAATAACTCCAAACATATTAACTGTATACTTCAAAATAATACATCACTACTGGTATTTTCTTAAATGAACATAAATATATAAAGTCATTTTGTTTATTTTGTATTTAGTACAGTTTAAAATCTTAGCTCTTACTGTGGTACAAGCCCAAAATAAGAACAATTTTCAGACATTGGATCTCGTTGTAATAAGGCTGTACATCACCAAAGGATTTTACCTCCATCGTAGCTAAGCTGAGAGTTGATAGTTCTGCTTCACCAAGAAATGAATTGTAGGCACGATTTTTGGATACAGACTTCCTGCTATGGTCAAAACTATTTGACTTGAGTGAGTGACTTTATTCTCAGCCCACAGAGAACAGGTTACATTCATTTAAGAAATGATGTAGGTATTAAGATGGTCTATCCATAAAGTCATCCAATAACTGTTTCAATGAACAATGGTTCTGCTTAGAGGGTGGCACAGACATTAGGTGAGGGTAAGAATTTGGTTCATTAGCTGTGATAATTTGGAAAAGCATTCATCTCAGAGAAAGAGTTATTTATAAAGTCCTCTTCTTCAAACTTGATACAAGAGTTACAAATGTCAAGCAAAGCATTCAGTCTCACTCTTTGTTGTTCGCTTACATGCAACCTCCCTAGTAATCCTCTATGTTTCTTTTGGGTAGATAAATACTTCCAAAATATATAAGCTGTTCTGAAAAACATAGTATAGTGTAAAGACATGAAATAAATAATACTGCTAATAGAGAGGTTGAGATAGGAGAAGCAAGATTTCAAGACCCTTATGTTGTACACAGCCAGACACTGTCACAAACAAACAAGCTGAAAGTGTATATAGATTGTAGAATGTTGGAACCATTTCTCCAATTACCAAATTAGAGAGACCAGTAGAGGACAATCAATAAATTTCTAATTCCTCATATTATTGGATTTCAATCCATTAGGATATATTTGTAATATTAATTTGCATATTAAGATATTAAAAAAAATAATTGTCACTTCCTGTTGTTTTTCTTGTAAAAGGTGGAATTAGGTTTGTGTGGATTTGTTGAAATATTACCTTCTTGCTTCTTCTAGGGTGTAGTTTTGCTCCTTATATTGATGTTTTCCATCTATTACCCTTTATAGGGCTGGATTTGTGGAAAGATATTGTGTAAATTTTGTTTTGTCATGAAATATCTTGTTTTCTCCATCTATGGTAATTGAGAGTTTTGCTGAATATAGTAGCCTGGGCTGGCATTTGTGTCCTTGTATGGTCTGTATGACATCTGCCCAGGATCGTCTAGCTTTCATAGTCTCTGGTGAGAAGTCTGGTATAATTCTGATAGGCCCGCCTTTATATGTTACTTGACCTTTTTCCCTTACTGCTTTTAAAATTCTTTCTTTGTTTAGTGCATTTGGTGTTTTGATTATAATGTGACAGGAGGAATTTCTTTTCGGGTCCAGTCTATTTAGAGTTCTGTAGGCTTCTTGTGTGTTCCTGGGCATCTCTTTCTTTAGGTTAGGGAAGTTTTCTTCTATAATTTTGTTGAAGATATTTGCTGGCCCATTACATTGAGAATCTTCACTCTCTTCTATGCCTATTATCCTTAGGTTTGGTCTTCTCATTGTGTCCTGGATTTCCTGGATGTTTTGGGTTAGGAGCTTTTTGCTTTTTGCATTTTCATTGACTGTTGTGTCAATGTGTTCTATGATGTATTCTGCCCCTGAGATTCTCTCTTCTATCTCTTGTATTCTGTTGGTGATGTTTGCATCTATGACTCCTGATTTCTTTCCTAGGTTTTTTATGGCCAGGATTGTCTCTCTTTCTGTTTTCTTTATTGTTTCTATTTCCATTTTTAGATTCTGGATGGTTTTGCTCATTTCCTTCACCTGTTTGATTGTGTTTTCTTGTAATTCTTTAAGGGATTTTTGTATTTCTTCTTGAAGGGCTTCTAGCTGTTTACCTGTGTTCTCTTGTATTCCTTTGAGGGTGCTATTTATGTCTTTCTTAAAGTCCTGTATCATAACCATGAAAAGTGATTTTATATCTGAATCTTGCTTTTCCAGTGTAATGGTGAGTCCACGACTTGCTATGGTGGGAGAATTGGGTTCTGATGATGACAAGTGACCTTGGTTTGTGCTGTTTATTTTCTTATGCTTGACCCCTGCCATCTGGTTATCTCTAGTGCTACCTGCCCTTGCTAAATCTGACTGGAGCCAGTCCTTCCTGTGATCCTGGTTGTGTCAGAACTCCTCAGAGTCAAGCTTTCTCTGGGATCCTGTGATTCTGGGATCCTGTGATCCTTGGCTTGTTAGATCAAGTGGGAGTGAGGCTTCCTCTGTGTGTTGTGGGACTGGCTGTGGAGCTTGTGCCCAAGGTCTGCTCAGGACACCAGCCCAGACAGACCGGAAGGAACTGGAGTCACTGGGCTGGCAGAGTTCCTGTGTGCCTAGTCCTGCTGGTCCCAGTTGCTCCCAGTGTTGGGACAGATGTTGGTTCCTCCTCACCTCTGGTCCTGGGTGCATCAGAGTGCCTGGGAGTGAAGCTTCCTCTGGGTGTTGTGGAAATGGCTGTAGAGCTTGTGCCCAAGGTCTGCTCTGGATACCAGCCCAGACAGACCCCATTTTTAGTATTCTTAACACAAATTCTGATATGTCAAAAATATCTCCAAGTTGCAGAAAATAAAGAAAAAAGAATTAGTTGTAACATTATTTCATAGTTGGAAAGGATTTGTCATATACTCAGTTGCATAACGAATTGTTCATTGATTTGACAAATTTTAATATGGTACTATTTTGTTCGGTAATTTCTTTAAATGAATCAACTCTCACTATGAGAAGATAATATGACAGACTTTTCAAGTAACTGTGGCCAAATTTCAGAATAACACAGAAATGTCAAAACTCCAAAGTGTGAATAGATTGGAAGGAATAAATGATAAATGTTCCATGATTCCACATGCCACATAGTGGGATTTATTAAAATAGTCATATCAATCTAATTTATTATTTATTCACTAAAAAGTAAATAAAATATTCTGAACTTTAATTAGAATCTTTGATTTTGTCATCATTTCTTTCTGATGATACACAAAATATTAGTCACAATCAAGAATATTGTAAGTGCAAAAATGCAGAATTTCTTATACCAATAAATCAGATTTAAGTCTTGAATACTTTTAACTTGCTTATTCTCAGTTTTGCATTCCTAATTATTTTTATATATCTTTTCACTTATAATACATTTTGCCTTTGGTTACTATAGCCATGTAATATGATGAAATGATCCTGTGTGTGCTTATCATATTATACAGGGCTGGGTGTGGTATCACATGCCTTTAACATCAACATGTGCATGGGAAAGGTAGGCAGATCTCTATGCGCAGGCTGTTCTATGCTGGTCTATGCTGGTCTATGCTGGTCTATGCTGGTCTATGCTGCTCTATGCTGGTCTATGCTGGTCTATGCTGCTCTATGCTGCTCTATGCTGCTCTATGCTGGTCTATGCTGCTCTATGCTGGTTTATGCTGGTCTATGCTGGTCTATGCTGCTCTATGCTGCTCTATGCTGCTCTATGCTGCTCTATGCTGGTCTATGCAGGAAGCTTGAGAGCAGTCAGGACTACTTGATGAGAGCATTTCTCAAAACAAAAGAATAAAACAAGGAAATTATAGCATTCAAATTCTGTTTCATTAATTATTTTTTCTGGACTAATCTGTCAGTTTCTAAAAATAAAATGTGTGTGACTAACCTATACTATTTATTTTAACGGAATTTCATTTGGCCCATTATTATCTTTTGTTTTCATATGCACTGCTTTGATTACTCAACCACCCCTCTGAGTAAATATAGAAAAGTTCCCTAATATTCAAATCAGTTTTCATATACATTTATGCAACATGGTTCTTCATAGATATAGAAAGATTAATGTTCATTTTCATGTAGAAAACCAAAAAGAAAAAACCTAGGATAGCAAAAAAAATTCTGAACAAGAATAAAACTTCTTGGGGAAGCACCACTCCTGACCACAAGCTATACTATAGAGCAATAGTGGTAAAAACTGCATGGTATTGGTAGAGACAGGCAGGTTGATCAATGGAATAGAATTAAAGACCCATATATAAGTCCACAAAATTATGGAAACTTGGTCTTTGACAAAGAAGGAAATACCGAAACATACAGTAGAAAAAAAAGAGAGTATTTTCCATAAATGGTGCTGGTCTAATTGGTAGTCTGTATCTAGGAAAATGAAAATAGACCCATATTTATCACCTTGTACAGAGCTCAAGTCCAAGTGGATTAGTGACACCATCATCAACAACAACAACAACAACAACAAAATCAAATACATTGAATTGAATAAATGAATAGAAGAGCAAATAGGAAATAGCCTCAAACTCATTAGCACAGGGGGAAATTTTCTAAACACAGCTCCAATGGCTCAGGTTCTAGAATTAAGACTTGATAAATGGGACCTCATGAAACTGAAGAGCTTCTGTAGGGCAAAAGAAACAATTAATAGGACAAATTGGCAATCTACAGAATGGAAAAAAAGCTTTACAAACCTCACATCTGATCAAGGACTAATATCCAAAATATAAGGTTAACCTCAAAAAATTAAAATATGGGTTAAAGAGCTAAACAGAGAATTCACAGCAGAGGAATCTCAAATATTCAAGAAGCACTTAAAGTAATGGTCAAAGTCCTTGGTCAGGAGGGAAATGCAAATCAAAATGACCCTGAGATTCTATCTTACACCAATCAGAATGGCTAAGATCAAATACTCAAGAGGTCCTTCACAACCAGGCTCACAAGTGAGCACCCCACCCTAGCCCAACACCTGGTTTAACTCGGATCCCCAAAGGGTAGGAGAAAAAAAGACTCATCCACACTACCAGAGACATATCATCTTTCTGGTCCTCAAATATGTCCTGGGGCAGAGAAGATGATCCAGTAACCCCTCCACACACACACACACCCCACACCCACAAGAAAAGACAGCTTGACTTCCAAGAAGTCTTTCATAACAAGGCCTGGGACAAATCAGGAGCTCCAGAACCCCTTTCACACACAGAGACAGCATGACTAGAGGAGGTCCATCATAACCAGGCTCAGCGGAGGGAAGGGTTGTAGTCAGAGACAGCAAGGCCAGTTAACACCAGAGATAACCAGCTGGCAAAAGGAAGCACAAGAACATAAGCAACAGAAACCAATGTCACTTACACCATCAGAACCCAGTTCTTCCAGAGCAAGTCCCACATACCCTAAAAAACCTGAAAAGCAAGACTTTGGCATAAACTCCCATGTTAAGAAGATGATAGAGGATGTTGAGGGAAAAACTGATTCCCTTAAAAAAAAATGTGGGAGAGCACAGTTAAACAACCACCAAAATGAATTCTTAATTCTAAACATTTATGCCACAAATGCAAGGATACCCACATTTATGAAAGAAATATTACTAAGGCTCAAAGCACACATTGAACCTCACACAATAATAGTGGGAGACTTCAACACTTCAACCCAAAACCAGGAGCTGGCTCTTTAAGAAGATCAATTAGATAGATAAACTTTTAGCCAGACTAATTAGAGGGCACAGTGACAGTATTCAAATTAATAAAAGCAGAAATGAAAAGGGAGACATAACAGCAGAAACTCAAGAAATTCAAAAACATCATTAGCTCCTACTACAAAAGCCTATACTCAATAAAACTAGAAAATCTAGATGAAATAAATGATTTTGTAAACAGATAACAGGTACCAAACTTAAATCAGGATTAGAAAGTCTACCTAAACAGTCCCATAACCCTTAAGAAAATAGAAATCATTAAAAGTCTCTCAACCAAAAAAAGCCCAGGGCCTGATTGTTTTGGTGTAGAATTCTAATAGTCCTTCAACAAAGACCTAAAACAATACTTTTCAAACTATTCCATAAAATAGAAACAGACGTAATACTACCTAATTTGTTCTATGATGCCGCAGTTACTCTGATATCTAAACCACACAAAGACCCAACAAAGTAGGAGAACTTCAGACCAATTTCATTTATCAATATTGATGCAAAAGTGCTCAATAAAATTCTTGCAAACCAAATCCAAGAACACATCAAAACTATCATTCACCATGATCAAGTAGGGTTTATCCCAGGGATGCAGGGATGGATTAATATATAGAAATACATCCATATAATCCACTACATGAACAAAAATCACATGATCATTTCATTAGATTCAAAAGAAGCATTGACAAAATAGAGCACCCCTTCATTAAATGTCAGGAATTAAAGGCACATATATAAGCATTTTATTGGAAAGATCAGGAATTGAAGGCACATATATAAGCATTATAAAAGCAATATATACCAAACAACAGACAACATCAAATTAAATGAAGAGAAACATGAAGCAATCCCAATTAAAATAACACACATGGTATGCACTCACTGATAAGTGGATATTAGTCCAAAAGCTCCGAATATCCAAGATACAATTCACAGACCACATGATCTCAGGAAGAAGGAAGACCAAAGTGTGGATGCTTGGTCCTTCCTAGAACAGGGAACAATTGTGTGGATCACTTAAATATCATATCATATCATCTGCAAATAGTGATAATTTGACTTCTTCCTTTCCAATTTGTATCCCTTTGTTCTCCTTTTGCCCTACCTGGGAATCCTTTCCATATACAATCATCAAACCCAGACACTATTGTGGATGCCTGCAAGCTCTGGTTGACAGGAGCCTGATATACATGTCTCCTGAGAGGCTCTCCCAGGTCTTGACTAATACAGAAGTAGAGGCTCACAGACATCCATTGGACTGAGCACAGGTTCCCCAATGAAGGAACTGAAGAAAGGACCCAAGTAGTTAAAGGGGTTGATGGTTCCTTAGAAGGAACAACAATATGAACTAACAGTAACCTCAGAGCTCACAGTGACTAAACCACCAACCAAAGAGTAAACAAGGTGGGACTCATAGCTCCAACTGCATATATAGCAAAGGATGGCCTAGTCAGTCATCAATGGGAGGAGAGGACCTTGGTCCTGTGAAGGCTCTGTGCCTCAATGTAGGTTAAAGCTGCGGTCAGGTAGCAGGAGAGGGTGAGTTGGTAAGCTGGGGGAGGGTGGAGGGAATAGGTTTCGGTTTTTGTTTTTTGTTTTTTTCAGAGGGGAAACAGGGAAAGAGGATATCATTTGAAATGTAAGTAAAGAAAATATCTAATAAAAAAGAAAAAAAAGGGAACAAAATACTCAAGGGAGTAGTTACAGAAACAAAGTGTGGAGCAGACTGAAGGAAAGGCCATCCAGAGAATGTCCCACGTGGGGAACTATTCCATGTACAGTCTCCAAACCCAGATACTACTGCATATGCCAAGAAGTGCTTGCTGACAAGAGCCTGATATAGCTGTCACTTGAGAAGCTCTGCCTGATCCTGACAAATACAGAGGTGAATGCTCGAAGCCAAACATTGGACTGAGCACAAGGCAATGAAGGAGTTAGAGAAAGAATTGAAGAAGCTGAAGGGGTTTGCAACCCCATAGGAAGAACAACAATATCAACCAACCAGACCCCTTAGGGCTCCCAAGGACTAAACCACCAACCAAAGAGTACACATGGAGGGACCCATGGCTCTAGCCACATAAGTAGCAGAGGATGGCCTTGTCAGGCATCAATGGGAGGAGAGGCCCTGGGGACCTCTTTTCTAGTGATGTGTTTTCTGTACTACGATAGGAAGCTTAGGATATTGGGGGAATTCAGGTGGAGGTTGGATTCGAATATATAGCAAATGATCCCAAGGTGGTTTGAACTTGTTTCGCCAGCATTCTTGCTCATCAGGCCTTATTCATTCCCTTCCTTGAAGAAAATAGGCCTGTGGGATTAACAGTACCAGGTACTCCAATATTAATTCTTAGCTGTGCTCACATACTATTTTATAACCAAAGCATGCAATGTTCTATATGTTTCCCAAATCCAGAATATGAACAGAAAACTATTTAGTCAGTTCATTTTCAGTGGTGGAAATCTTGAACTTTTCATATAAAATTCATACCCTACTTTATGTTTTTGCCAAAAAAAAATGTTTTTAAAAAACCCTTTATTATTTTTGTCACTGTAATTTAAATATTCTTGTTCAAGGAATTAGTTTCAAGTAACATTTCAAGAAATGCTTATCCATATTCCCTTGTCTTACTGTCGGTGTTTCATCTAAGGTCACTCCCTTTGAGTCCTACAAGTCTTTCACCTCCTAGGTCTCTTGTGCATTCTGGAGGGCCCCCTCAACCTTTGACTTTCTGGGGTTGCTGGTTCCATTCTTTCTTTTTGCCCTCAGTGCTTCAGTCCTTTTCCCTTGCCCAATACCAGATCAGATTCCCCTCTCTACCTGACTCTCCCAGCAACTCTGTCCACTTTCCATCCCAGATCCCTCCCTCCATCCCCACTTGTGATTGCTTTCATAAGGACAGAATACTTTCTAATGGCTTACCTTTACTTGAGACTAGAGAATGATTATTCATTCTATTTCTGCATGGAATTTTGAAGAATAAACTTTGTTTCATGTGAGTTTCCTTGCAATTCGTGACAAGACTCTATCTGTCCTTGCTTTAATTCTAGGTTATTCATTTTTCAAGATATATAGGGAGAAATTTAGAGAAAGTCCAAATAAATCTGAAATACTTACCAGAGCTTAATATAGTAATGAAATTTAATTAAGGGATATTGTTTGGTATTAATAAACAATAAATAAACATGTTCTTAATATCTCCACTCAGAAGAAGACACAGGAATTTTGGTAGTGAAATACAGAATATATGTCAGAAGAAATAACATTTTCAAGACTGAATCATATTTTGACCATCAAAATTTCAAGACATTAGTACAATGGAGATAGACTGATAGTTTTCCACAGGTTAAAAATATAACTAAGAATTCCAGTCACAGATTCAAATAAACACATGGTCTCTCTGTGTGACAACATATCCTTGTTATTTTTCTTGGAAAGTGAATAATATATATTTTTACCATTAATTTGTCAATATATACAAAATTCAGATTAACACATAGCATTTTAATAGTTTTGATAACAATTATCCTCTGAGGAAGAGAAATGTACCTTCTTTCAAATTTCTGTGAACTTTCAGTTGTTGCTATTTCAGTAACTCTACTGTGTTCCTACAGTAAATACTCACCAGTATTTATATTCATGTGTCAAAATGATCTTATCCAAAATAATTTTCCATAAAAATACAGGTAAGCATGTTTTATCCAAAGTCAATTGGAAAGTAGGTATGTATTATGTTGGTTTCTTCTAAACTGGTATTAGGAATGAGTCTAATGACATTCTATTGAACTTAAAAAAATGCAATACAATGAAAGTCTTATGAATAAGAGGCCAGCACAGTCCTGCTTTCACTGTCTGAAAATAGTGCATTTGTTCATTGTACGTTACAAGAGTGAACCATATGACAGATGAAAGAGGATCGGATATTATGGGAAATTTCATTTTTATTCATGTAAATAGTCACCTATAACAAGATGCCTTTATGTGTAAGGTCATTGGAAGGTAGAGTCAGCTAATATGAAGAAACCAACTCTTGATTTCATCTTAGTAAAAATCTGTACTTGCTTTTTCATTTCAATGTTTACAAAAATAAGCAATGATCGATCACATGGATTTCCTCATTTAATTACACAAAGTAGTAAAGCTGGCTTGTAGTGCTTGCTATTTTTTAATCATTTTTTAAATTTCAAAGAGTTAAACATATGAAACTTTCTCTTTTACTCTCTGCACTGCTCACACACTTCACCTTGAAAGGCATATTAGCTGGTTTGCACAGTGCTGTATCTTAATTAACATTAACTTAAACTTTAACTTTTCCCATTGAAATAGTAAATGAGCTAGCACTGCCACTTGTGGCCTCATACTAGTAACTGGCACATCTAAGTATAGCACAAAAGCTCATCATGTGCTCAAGGACAAGGCAGCCACTTCCACCAAATAGGACAAGGCCTATTTTGAATCAATTATAAATATCTTACTCCTACCTCAATTTTCCATTGTAATAAACTCTTGGGAGAATATATGGCTGGATTAGAACAAGAAATTGAAAATCATAAAGAAATTAAGAAATTTAATGATCATTCAATTATGCTTCATTTTAGATCATCTGGGTTCAAAAACCTTAATAATTGAAAACTAACATTTAGTCTTTCTAAAGGACATGAACAAGGAAGGCATCACCAATATGTCAAGAAATATGTGCTTGCAACTCATTTATCTTCCCAGCAAATGTTTCTTTTTCCTTGTGCTGTTGATCAGCACTAGGAATGTAGAACAATGAAGACACATACACACGCCCAACACACACAGAAATAAAGAAAAAGAAAGAAAGAAAGAGAGAGAGAAAGAAATGAAGAAAGAAAGAAAGAAGAAAGAAAGGGAAGGAAGGAAGGAAAAAAGGAAGAAGGGGAAGAAAGAAAAAGAAAGAAAGAAAGAAAGAGAAAGGAAGAAAGAATAGAAAAATCCATAACACCATTATATTAAAAAGAAATAAATAAAAGTAAGAGAAGATACCTTTTGAAATACTTAAAATATCATTTGAAATGTTTCAAAGCTTAATTTCCATAGGCACAGTTGTTTGAATTGCTAATTTTCTCTCTCTACTGAGATATAATAATATTGTCATTTCTCTCCACTGACATTCAGTTTGAAAGGATCAATTGAGCCCGTGTGGTTAATACATAGATTTGGCATTTTTACTTTTGAAATGATCTCAGAAGAAGCTTGGTGCAGTAATCCCCATTGTTGTCCTTTGCTGCTGTGGGCAGTCCAATCATCATCCTTTAAATAACAGTGAGCTCTCCTAATTTCTCCTCTACAGTGGCAGCCAGATCCATACTTCTAGAACCTTTCATAATGATTGTTTAGTTTGTTAATTAAAGTTCTTTAATAGTATACTACTGTCTTAGAGAATTTTCAGAATTCTAGAAACAGTTTTCCAGAA
Organism: Mastomys coucha; assembly: GCF_008632895.1. Classification (NCBI taxonomy): domain Eukaryota; kingdom Metazoa; phylum Chordata; class Mammalia; order Rodentia; family Muridae; genus Mastomys; species Mastomys coucha. The sequence goes on along the minus strand of NW_022196912.1, from coordinate 76,345,044 downwards.
AAGTTAAATAGCTCAGTCTGTCAATGTTCAAATCAAAATAATGCTAAATGTCTGCTCTATTCAGTGGTCCATCCAATAAATAGAAACTCCACCACAGCTCTCAATTTTGTTATGTTGTCTTTTGGACAACTTTCTAGTTATCCTTAATCTAGTCTAATGCAGGGATACAAGAAAAATCTTTTTTCTTCCTACAGGGTTTACCATAGGTGAATCTATTTTCCCATACATTTTTATTCAGACATGCTTTTAAAAAGCTGAATATAACATAAAATCCTGGCTTCCTAAATCAATAAAATAATGTGTTCTCTGTCCATAAGACACTTAGGAATAAAATCAAATGTACAATGCTAACACAATCCGATAAATAAGAGTACATTTCTGGCTATTAAACATAAGTAGTTACTACAAAGTCAGCATCTTAAAACAAGGGGAGTATATTACTGCCAACTTTTGTAGGCTGGGCATTCCTGTTCATTCAGCTGGCTTTCAGTGCCAAGTCTGTCAAAGCAGAGATCAAGATTTTAACAAACATGGCCTCCTTTCTCATGCTTATGTATGTTTTTAGGCCTGTTCTAAATGTCGGCAGAAATTAGAATCATCAGTTATAACACAAAGTCCATGTTTATTTTATTTTATTTTATTTTATTGTATATTTTTGTCATGGCCAGATTTTAGGTTATAGAACCACATTCCTGTGGTGCTATTCTTGTCTTCAAAGTCAACAGCTTGAGCCAAATCTCCTTTTTATTACAATTTCTCTGCTCCCTCCATTCTCTGTCTCTGTCTCTGTCTCTCTGTGTCTCTGTCTCTGTCTCTGTCTCTGTCTCTGTCTCTCTCTCTCTCTCTCTCTCTCATTCTCTCTCTCTCTCCTTGTAAAAGTTCTGCACATTTTAAATGTAAATATAACCAATGAGAGGATTTAAAGTAATGATAAATATTTTATGATTTCAGAGGTTTATTGTTCTAAAAATATGCTTAAATTTTATTTTGTCACTAAAAGTAATATATTGACAAAATCAGTAGATATCTTTGAGAGACCATCATCTTATCTATAAAAAATTTTTCAAGAATGATATTGTTTATTACTATAAAATGTCAATTGTGTAAAGTAGTGGGAGTCTTTGTGATATTTCCACATACGCATATATTGTGCACACTTCACCCACTTTCTTCCTTCTACTGTATTCCTTCCCTTCCATTCTTCACTCTTATCTACTTGAGAAAAGGTCGTATTTTATTTTCAGATTTGATCTGTTATCTTTTGGTCATTTGCTTTATGTGTTTCCATTACATAAAATTTTATGTTCTATGAACAGATTTTCATTTTAGTATGTCACATATTTTGACTGGTTTCACCCTCATTAAATTGTCCACACCTACATGAGGGGCTCCCTTCAGGTGGGAACAGGGAATCCAGCTACACAAGTAGATGAGAATGAAAACTTGGCACAGACTGACTTTATAAACTTGGATCAGACTTTAGGTAGTCTAATTCCAGGTGGTTCTATGTCAACATATTTAAAGCACACTACAATTATGCAAAAGGATTCTAGGCCGCAATCAGTCCAAGTCCAGAAAATTAAGGTGACACAAAATAAAAGTCCTTTAAAATGTACATGTGATCATGAGGTAGCTAAAAGACCTAGAATGTGAAGTCGTCTCTGATAGCATAAAACCAAGGAGGCTATAATGTACATTTGATATCTTCTCTAAGGATGGGTAACGGGCTAGGGAGAGAAGAGTCTGTAATCATCATTCTGGGAAGTTAGAGTGAGGTCTGTCCCTACAGATAACAGAAAGGTCACCAGGTCTTTAACAGTCTCCACCTTCAGCTTTCTGTATGAAATACAGGTGTTTGAATTTATCTCATTAATTGAAGATACAGTTCTCCATAATCAATACGTCTGGTTCTCTTAGTGCTTCTTTGTGAATGCATGAACCTCATGCCTTTACATCTACATTCCTGTTTATAGCTCTTTCTTCTGCCTGCCTAAAGAGAGCACTATTTCATTTTGTCCTTTTACCAATTACCTACTAGTTTACATAGAGGGGTAAGAATGGGGTAGTTTAGTACCTGCTTGTTTTCTCAGAATGTTGTTCTCCAATTCTATAGATAGACCTGCTGAAAATATACTTTTATTCATGTTAAAAAATGACTTTGAAAGTTATAAAAATATAACACAAATGTAACTACACATACAAACAAAACTCATATACATGCATATCTTTAGGCATATTATCTCTGTAACTGCTTCCATTATATTTTCCTCTTGCCAAGTTTTTTTATAAGTATTATAATAGACCTACTGTAAAATTTTTTAATAGGTAAAGCAGTTTTTACATGTATTCTAGTTAAAAGTTTTAATTTAGAAATCATTTCTTTCTATTACTATTTCATATATATTTGCCAATTTGATTTTCTCTTCAATTATTCTTGCTTTTTTGTTGCTGGCATTCTGATTTACTTTGTTTTATCTTTACTTCTTCCTGTTTTTATTTGGCATCTTGTTAGTGCTTTATTTTCAATTTTGCTTTTTCATTTCAGCTCTCTATTAATGTTGAAACAGCATATAGATATTCTAGCTTGTTGAGAAATACCAACTAAATGTATTTTAAATTTTTGTCACATTAAAAATGTTTTATCAATCACTCAGAGGTTTTTTAATTCATAAAGTTCTATTTCTCACTCCTGGTATTTCATTTCCACTGAATCAATGTTGTTTTAACATTTCCTAGTTCATGTGTTTAAAAACTTATCTATTCTGTCTCTCTGTTATATGTTTACTTCATAGAAATTGCTTTCCCCTAGCTTCTGTGGAAAAGTAAGCTAGGATGTCTCTGCTGGCTTGATTGGTGGACTTCCAGCTTGGCTTGTCAATGAAAGGGAATGCATACCTGATTAGAGGTTATTAATGGAAAATGCCTTGCCATCTGCATTCACATAGGTCTGAGGCACTGGGTCTCTGACCTGGCTGTGTTTCTTTCAATGATAAACATTTCTTTAGGACTTCACCCACTATCTTAAATTACTTATAAACATGGGTGTTAGAACAATGAGTCTTTTTATTTGTTTCCTTATAATTGAGAAATGTACTAATGGATATTCTATGGAAGAAACTACTCATACAGTTTTATGCCTCATGTGATCAGGCATTTAAATGAATATTTTGGCGATTGACATTTTATTCTAATAGTGGCACTGAGAGATAATCATCTATTTTTTTTTTTTTTTTTTGGTTTTTCGAGACAGGGTTTCTCTGTGTAGCCCTGGCTGTCCTGGAACTCACTCTGTAGACCAGGCTGGCCTCGAACTCAGAAATCCACCTGCCTCTGCCTCCCAAGTGCTGGGATTAAAGGCGTGCGCCACCACCGCCCGGCAATCATCTATTTTTAAATGATGAAAGAAGAGAGAATTTAAGGAATTTACTAATATCCATAGAAAGAGAAAGGATCAATATTTGAGTGGAAATATCATCAAATATATTAAAAACTTAAAAATAGTTTTAAAAACTAAACATATAAGAGTAAAAACAAAATACAATGTTTCTGATAAAATTATTTTAAAGACTCAAATGTTCAACAGCACATATTTCTGAGGCAAAGTAAGAAATCAGCTATTTCTAAATGAGTAAATGATTCTTCTTGCCGTATTTCATTTGCTAATTTGGCAAAGGCATGAGTTTGGCTATTTAGTATACATGAGTCCATAAATGTATCATTTCATAGACTTAGCATTTCCTTCTGAAGGGGTGATCTGAGGTATACATCGGATAGACAAAAGATGATTCTTTCCATGTGTTTTCATAAGTAGGTATAGATAAAAACACAAAAGTTATACCACAGCTATCCATTAAGCATTGCCTTCTTCCATGGGAAAAAGTTTCCTAATTTATCAATACATAATTTCCAACCTTAAGGGAGATCTGGAAAGCAATATCAATGAACTAAAAGATGCATAACAAAACACTTTCTTCTAATAAAGTATTTAAAACTACATTTTATAAAAACAAATTATTCTAGGAAGTCATATTATCAAATGATACAAAATATGACCTTACTTTTCTGATTATGGATGCCATGTTCCCTCTGCCTGTCTATGAGTAAGAAACTGGTGTATTACTGTATACCATCACTAGAGTGATGTAAGCCTAATTTCATAATACTTTAATTAAATAATAATTTTTATCTATTTTCTTTTCCCCCAGTCACTTAGAATGAATACAAAAAATAAACTCTGACCTTAAACCTAATAACTTACTAGAATAAAAATTAATAGGCATCAGATTTTAGAAGAAACAGACCCCTGGAATCTCCAATTATATAAAGCCAATTTAATTTACTAACACTAATACTGAATTATACTTTTGCCAAAGGATAGCTTTAGGGCATAGTTTAATCCAATTGTATGCCATCTAGACAACTCTCAAATCAAAGGCTGTTTGCTAATACTCAGTAGGACACTGAAGGTCTGCAAAGTTTCCTAGATATCCCTAAGGTAAAGATTGGTGATGGTTTTATACAAATAAATATGAGTGAGCTTTGTGTCCTTAGATTGTATTTGAAAGAACATCATCAAAGAGGATGGATTAATTTACTGTGGTTTGTTTTTAGTATGTGAATCCTATAGTGAGGAATGCCCATGAGAGAGAGTTTCTAGGAAAAAAAAAATGTTACTTCACTGAATATTAAATCACATTTCAAGATAATGAAATTCTACTCAGCACTTATTATGCAAATATACTCATTATGAAATAACCAATTTAAGACACACACAAATATACATCCTACTCTTACTTTTACAAAAATAAAAAAAACAGACAAAACAAAAATCCTTTACATACAATTAGCTTCTTTTAATAAGAACAACAAAATCTGTTGACATACTTTCATTATATATTAAAATGCATTTTAATGATGAATAAAATAATAAATTTTATAGAACAAAAACCTGTAGATACCCCAGAGTTAGTTATTCTGAACATATGCTTCTTAATATATATTTAGGCTTCTACAAGGAGGGTAAATCCTCTTAAGCCCACAAAGAGGTTTGACACACATTCTATGCTCCTGGCATATGATGTTGTGTATCAGTAGTTCTTTCTTGGATCTTAAAATGTTGACTCTATACCCTTGGTCTTTAGGTGTCACCAAATTGTCATTTTTCCTTTTTTGATTCCTTGAGCTGACAGAACATTCTTGGCTCAGGGACAAAAACTGTAGAAAGCCTCAGGAATTCAATCTTCCACCTTTCAGAAGCTCTGTGTAAATAATGGCCAGTACTTACATTTTAAAAGCACTCCACTAAAACAATAAAGATAATTATTTAAAGTGCTGCTAACAGTGGAGATGGTTTATAAGTTGTTCTCCACTTCAGGAAATATTGGAAAGGGGATTTTCCTTGGTTTTCATTTAAGTTCTATGTTCACTTGAGAGAATTTAATTTTAAATTGTTTTGCTTCTACTTGTACTATACTTCTTATAAAAGATTCACTACTCTATATTTACTTAATATTGTCTTCTACACGGTCTTGTTGACCATGTTTCAATAAAAATCATTCAGTAAAATGATACCTAGAAACCCACTGTTGTGTGAGAACTGTAATCTGCCCTCTCTTTCTCTCTCTCTTCCTCTCTCTCTCTTTCTCTCTCTCTCTCTCTCTCTCTCTCCACCCCCATATGTGTGTTTCTGTATCTGTCTTTCTCTATTTCTCACATGTGAAAGAGAATGGAAGCATCTCTTAATCTTCCATTACATCTTTCTTTGCTTGCTGTCTAATTTTAATGTGGAAATGATGAGGACTGAACTTCTTTGAAGGAATCAACTTTATGAGAAATCTTGAAGCCAGAATTCCCAAGATACAATTCACAGACCACATGAAACTCAAGAAGGAAGACCAAAGTGTGGGTGCTTCTGTCCTTCTTAGAAGTGGAAACAAAATACTCACAGGAGCAAAAATGAAGACAAAATGTGGAGCAGGGACTGAAGAAAAGACCATCCAAAGACTGCCCCACCTGGGGATCCATCCCATATACAGTCATCAAATCTACACTATTATGGATGCCAACAAGTACTTGCTGACAGGTGCCTGATATAGCTGTCTCCTGAGAGGCTCTGCCAGAGCGTGACAAATACAGAGATGTATGCTCACAGCCATCCATTGGACTGAGCACATGGTTCCCAAAGATGGAGTTAGAGAAAGGACTGAAGGAGCTGAAGGGGATTGCAACCCCATAGGAAGAACAGCAATATCAGCCAATCTGACCCCCCCCACCCCCAGAGCTCCCAGGAACTAAACCACCAACCAAGGAGTACACATGGAAGGACCCATGGCTCCAGCTGCATATGTAGCAGAGGATAGCCTTGTTGGGCATCAATGGGAGAAGAGGCTTTTGGTCCTGTGAAGGCTCTATGCCCCTGTGTAGGGGAATTCAAGGGCAGGGAGGCAGGAGTGGAGTGGGTGGGTGGGTGGGGGAATACTGTCATAGGAATAGGTGAAGGGGGGATGAGATAGGGAGTTCTGGGGGTGACTGGGAAAGGGGATAACATTTGAAATGTAAATAAAGATAATATCCAATTAAAATAAAAGTCCTGATGCATGTTTGACCTTGACTGAGTAGAACATCCCAGTTGCAGAAAGATGGAATGTTGTATGTCATGAGACAGAGTTCTATCACGTTCATTTCAGTCCTTTTAAATAACCATTATTTGACAACCATGGTATCTAATTTCACAACCTCATTATTCTAGATGAAGCTCTTGGAATAAGGTACAATAATGTTTGGAATATCAAAATTCCACCCAATCCTAAAGCTAAGAAGTAAGGAAGACATAGAACTGACAATTAATTTGGAAGCACTGACTTGTGACAATACTCATATCTGACAGATATTAAAAGTTTGGTTTAACCATACACAAAGTATTTTTTCTTCATACATCAGCAAGGTGTTCTCTAATACAGACAAGTTCTGACTCTCCTTACCCAGAAAAAACATGTTACCTCTTAAAAGCCAGGGCTCATGTGAAGCCTTCCACAACTATAGCTGCTAATCAAACTTCTGAGATATTTGCTATAATTTCAGATTAATGCATTGTCTTAGTCAGGGTTTCTATTCCTGCACAAATATCATGACCATGAAGCAAGCTGGGGAGGAAAGGGTTTATTTGGCTTACTTCCACATGACTGTTCATCACCAAAGGAAGTCAGGACTGGAACTCAAGCAGGTCAGGAAGCAGGAGCTGATGCAGAGGTCATGGAGGGATGTTCTTTACTGGCTTGCTCAGCCTGCTCTCTTATAGTACCCAAGACTTCCAGCCCAGGGATGGCACCACCCACAAGGGGCCCTACCCCCTTGATCACTAATTGAGAAAATGTCCCACAGCTGGATCTTATGGAGGCACTTCCCCAACTGAAACTCACTTCTCTGTGATAACTCCAGCCTGTGTCAAGTTGACACACAAAACCGGCCAGTACATGCATCTCACTCCTCAATTTAGATTCACTTGTTGAGATGGCTGTCAGAGCTCAAGGAGCCTCACTAGTTTATTACATTATTGAGACAGTGTAAATTATAATGATAATCAGACAGATGAAAAGATGTCTCGGGCCTGGAAAGTGGGAGGGTGTGATGTTTCTCTCCTCTCCTGATGCAATGAGAAGGGTCTATGACCTGGTCTCTTTGTGTGGTGGTATGGTTTCACTGTCTTGAAACAGCACAATGCCTAATTGGCTGCTGGTGAGCAACTAAACCTACAAACACTCTGCTCTCCCTAGAGGTCAGTGGGTGAGGACAGAAGCTTCAACCTAATCACATTAATGGTTTCCTTGGCAATCTGCTTTTACCCAGCCTTATCCAGTCTATTGAGTTCTTTCATGAGAAGAGAAAATGTCCCTAAAATCCAAAAAGGCCTGAAGCAGTTACAAACTCTAAGTTAGGCACTCAGGCAATCATAGTGTTTATCATTGTTCTGTATAAAAAATTGAAGAAATAAAACAACTTTCAACAGAAAATTCTACTAGAACCCTTCTGAAAGAACATAGGACTGTACTATGTATTTCATATGATGTCAAAGAAGTGAGTGTGTGTGCATATGTATGAGTATTATGTAGAAATTGAAATATTTTTAAAAATTACAAGGTGAAATTAGGAAAACCAAATATTTACATCTCCATGAACTTCCATATGTTTATAGTAGTTGTGCTGAAATTGGGGAGCTTCACTTTGGATTTCACACTTTCACACACAAGCATATTTTCCATGCATTTATCTGAAAAAGGGCCCAGACAAGTTTTTAAAAGTCTGGGACTTCCAAAGCAAATTTTAAAAGTCCAAGACAGAGTTAAAACAATTAGCTTTCTATCCTTTCTTTTTTTATTAATTATTTTTTATTAATTCATTCCACTTGTTTACATCTTAAATGATATCCCCTTTCCTAGTTACCCCTTTACAATCACCCCAATCCCATCTGCCCTCTCCCCCTCCCCTTTGCCTCTATGAGGGTGTTCCCCTCCCACCCATACACTCCTGCTCCACTGCCCTAGTATTGCCCTACACTGGGACATCAAATCTCCATAGGACCAAGGGCTTCCCCTTCCATTGATGTCAGACAAGGCTGTCCCCTGATACATATGTATCTGGAGTTATGGATCCCTCCCTATACTCTCCATGGTTTGTGGTATAGTCCCTGGAAGCACTGGGTGTGTTCCAGCCAGCCAACATTGTTCTTCATATGGGGTTGCAATCCCTTTCCACTCCTCCAATCCTTTCACCAGCTCCCCGACCTGGGTACCAGAGCTTGGTCTGATGGTTGACTGCAAGCATCCCCATGTGTATTGGCCAGATGCTGGCAGAACCTCCAAGGGAATAGCCATAGCAGATTCCTGTCAGCAAACTCCTCTTACCAACAGCAACAGTGTTAGGAGTTAGTACCTGCAGACAGGAAGGATCCCCAGGTGGGGCGGTCCCCGATGGCTTTTCCTTTAGTCTCTGTTCTATTTTTTGTTGCAGTAAATCTCCAACCCAAACATGCCCCAGCAGTGAAAACACAACTCAATCAATATGAATACAAGCTGTGCACCTAGATTGAGCAGATCTGCCATTACACTACCATCCTCCCCATCTATGAGACCCCTTAAAACTTGCAGTTTCTCCAGGCCATGTGCTTCTTTCTGTTCCACTTTCCTTCCACCTCCTCCTCTGTCTCCCTCTCTCTCTTCTTTCTCCCAAAACCTTCAGCTCCACCTTCCATCTTTCTCTGCTCAATCACCAGCTCTAGCCTTTATTTTATAAATTAATGTGGGAAGAAAGTTTACAGGAAATCACCTGAGTGCTGACTCATTCCTTGTTCGCAGCCCCTCAATGGAGAACGAAATTAACATCAAATATGATTAGCCCCAGGGCTTTCAGCAACAAATTCTTTTGTCCTTGTCTTTCCTGTGGACAGGAATATTTCTGGGTTAAAAACTTTGCGATGGCTGTGTAGCCCATTCCTCGACTGGGGCTCATGCATATCTACTGGAAGTGTTCTCTACAGGTTCTTTCTCCCCTTTGCTGTGCATTTCAGTTAAAGTTATCCCTTTGGGAACTGTGAGCCTCTCTCTTCCCTGGCCTCTGGGACCTTCCAGTGGCTACCCCCAGTTTCACATCCCCCACTGCTACATATTTTTATTCAATTTCATGACCCTTTGTATATTTCTCCTGTCCCCTGCAGAATCTGATCCTGTCCTTCCCTTTTCCTTCTCCCTCTTCTCTCACTCCCAGATTCTCCCTCCTTCCACCTCTCTTGATCATGCTGTTTCCAGCTCTATGTAGATTTGAAGCCTCCACACCCTTGTCTTCCTTCCTCCTAAGTTCCGTGTGGTCTGTGGGTTGTATCATGGGCATGGTGAGCTTTGGAACTAATATCCACTTATCAATGAGTGCATACAATGTGTGTTCTTATGTATCTAGGTTACTTCACTCAGGATATTTTCTAGTTCCAACCATTTGCCTTGAAAATTTCATGAAGTCACTGTTTTTAATAGCTGATTAGTACTTCATTCTATAAATGTACGACATTTTCTGTATCTATTCTTCTGTTGAGGGACATCTGAGTTGTTTCTAGCTTCTGGCTATTACAAATAAGGCTGCTATAAATATAGTAGACCATATATCCTTGTTGCATGTTGGAGCATATTTTAGGTATATGCCCAGTAGTGGTACAGCTGGGTCTTCAGGTAGAAATATTTCCAGTTCTTTCAGAAACCACCAAATTAATTTCCAAAGTGGTTTTACCAGTTTGCAGTCCCACCAGCAATTCAAATGTCCATTAGAAACAATTTAGATTGTTAATGGTAGGATCTCTGTACCTAGCATAGGCTGGCCTTGAATTCTTGATATTCCTGACTCTGTTTCCTCAGTGCAAGAATTACAGATATATATCACCACATTTGCCAGCAACTCAATTTCTTGTTTTATTAACATATTATGTATGCCATATTTTTATATAATATATAATATATTAAGAGACACATATATATTAAAATCTCATTTAGAAATATGACATAGCCTAGTTAACCCTGTTGCTTCATTCTCTTATTTTCTATCTATTTCTTCCAACTCCTCTTTGGAGAGGAAATTTAATCCAGCAACAAAGCTGCTTTGGCAAGGGATCATATGCAAAGACCTAGGTCTATGTGATCTCTCTGGAATACAGTCACATAGTATACCACTTAATACCTTTAATCCCTCTGACTGAAATACAGACAGTACCCACCTCTAATCCAAAACCATGGAAGTAAGGTTAGTTATAGAAGAAAGCAGCCATGTTTGAAAGTGACAAATCAGAGAAGATTTGACAGAATGAGTCAGAGCTAGGATATGTCCAACTTTTACAAGAACAGCACAGGAAAGAGAAGGATTTTAAGAGCAGTGCAGGAGAGGGAGGGCTCATTTGAGTTCAATCAATGCAGTTAGGGGCAGTTCAGTTCATTCCATTCAGTGCAGTTCAATTGAGTAAATGCAGTTCAGTGAAGTTGAGTTTGTTTTTGAATTTGTGCAAGAAGCAGTTGAACCCAGAGAATTAGAAGTAGACAGAAGATTAGAACAAATCACCAGGGTTGGATTGAGGCAAGTATGCTCTCCTCCCAGGCCTTGAGAGGGCTAAATCAGACCTTGTCTTTGATATAGCTGGCTAGCTCACCTAGGGTGGAGTCTTCTAATTTAGGTGAAGTCTATTGTCCTGACACATCTGCAGCTTCCTACAAGGAGTTACTACCTGCTGAGTGGCTGAGCCTGTTTTCCTGATGAGGTCCTGACAAGGCAACATGATCCTGGCATAGTGGGGGATGGGTCCCCCCCTTTAAAAACTAGTCTTATATAGATGTTTGTCTATAACAATACTGAAAATACATACATTTTTCTCAATATAAATTTTAAATAACTTCAAACATATTAACTGCATATATTTTTAAAAATAATACATACCTACTAGTATTTTTTTATTTTTTTAAGTTTTATTGCATTATAATGAGGAAAGTTACATGATTTCAATTTATCTGAATTTGTTAACATTTAAAAACCATATTTTAAATAAATAGAATTAAATCACACACACACACAAACAAAAGAAACAAAACAAACAACAACAACAACAACAAAAACCTCAGACTCCTAAGTAAACATTAGGCCTGGATCAGAAACTTTGTCTTGGTCTCATTCTTCTCTTGCTGTCCCCCTCATTCAGTCCCAAATTTCTTTTCAGGAACCCAGTAACCTGTGGCCACTGACATGTTCAGGTGCTACAGGTGGCACCTGAACAAGGGACCTGAACACGGAAAAGCCACCTGAGGGAAACACTGTCTTGGAGGAGCTCCACAGAATATGGGAGAAGATGATATCTGGCATGGTAAGCAACATACACAATTGATACTAGTGCTGGCCTTAAACTTCATCTTTTTGGAACTGTTGCTGTTGGTTCAAAAGCATACTGGCTAGACTGAGTCAGGGTCTGTCCAAGGCTGGTATCAGCTAGGGGTTAACAGTGGAAAATGGGATCTGGGATCGGAAACTTCTCAACAGACATTTGTCCTCAGTCAAGAGCTGCATCAGTGGAGAGGAGTAGGGCATAAAATAAAATAAAATAAATAAAATAATATAAAAAGAGTAAATAACAAAAACAACAACAAAAAGGAAGATGCTAGATATACAAATGACATGAGAAAGAGAGGGAGAGAGAGAGAGAGAGAGAGAGAGAGAGAGAGAGAGAGACAGAGACAGAGACAGAGACAGAGAGAGAGACAGAGAGAGAGGAACAGAAGTCCTGCTTCCTCTCTGGCTGTACAGGAGACATCCTTAGTTCCTTCTCTTAGTTCTTATTTCTCTACCCTCTCTGTGTGTTCTGACCTTTGTGTACCAATCTGTCCACATGTCAATTTGTGTCGGTTTTGGTTTCATTGTCTGAATGACTGTTGTTCTGTTTCATATTGAAAAGTAAAAATGGTTAAAACTTTCTCTGCTGGCTAGCCATATCTTGATTCAGTCTCAGTTTGCACAGCGGAGGCTGATTTAAGTTGTCCCACACCCTTAGTCAAGGAGTCAAGCACAGCAGCAGAGACCCTGCTGGAAACCTGCTTTTAAGAGCAGTCAGCAGCTTTTTAAGTTCTAAGGCAAATAAGCTGATAGTTTTTTTTTTTTCCTAGAAAAATCTCTGCAATTGTGAATATTGAGTTCAGCAAATGGCAAGTGTTTTTTCTCTTGAAATTATACCTACAAAAGGTAAAAATCCTTTGGTCTAAATTTATAAAATTCATGTAGCTACTTCATTTGGTTTCAGACTAGTCTTACAGATTTAAATATGCTCTGCATATCTTGGTCATAGTTTGCAGGCTTATAAGTTATTGGATATGATTAAAAAGGTATAACATTGGTAACAGAAAGTTTGCCTAAAACTGGTAGCTCAGGGTTAGAGTCATTTTAAACAACAACACATGGCATGAACCAGCCCAGGAAACTAGGCCTATAAAGTTACTTCTAAATTGGGATAATATTTTATGTAATTCTTATCCTAGAAACTAGACTTATAAGGGATAAGATTTAAATTAATGTCTTTTTAATGAAGCATTAAAAGTTACACTGTCATGCATTCATATATAAAACTTGGCAGCCAAACTTTGTAATGTGAACATGATGTTCTTGATACTGATTTCAAAGAGATTGGAATGTTTAAAATTGGGTTTTGCTTTCCACAAGTTATGTCTATGCTCTAATATAACAAAAGAAACTTAAAAATTATGGTTAACTTGCCAATGTTCCATTGGCTGCAGTTTGCAGTTTGATTGAAAGCTCAGGATTCTTAACTCATCCATATTTTGTAATTAGGATGATTGCAAGAGTAGTAAAAGTTAAAAACAGCTGTGGCTGGTATGGGCCTGCTGCCCATTTTAAAAACAAACTTTATTGGATACAGTAGTAAAGAAAAATTTAACCCCCCTGAAGTTAGAAAAGAGATCTCAGTGAGAATTTATTTCGTATCAAACAGGCCCCTGATAAACTGTTTTAAGGAGTTTGAACTACTAAAAACAACTAGTAGAATTTTCAGAGACCCTCAAGCAGGGGTTCCTTTTGTTACACAATTGTCTTATGAGAACACTAATGCAGCTCTCTGCAGCCATCCAGCCATACAAAGACAGATATATCTGAATATATTTGCCTTTGTGCAGAAATTGGACCCTCATCCAATCAGGGTTTAGCTATGTTTGCTGCCTTACAGGGGACTACAATACAAACAATGCTTCCACAGTGTTGAGGTTACCAGGAATGTTTTAAGTAAGTATAAGTCAACTTAGGAAAGACTGTACAAGTGTTTGGGGCCTTGCCTCTCCTTGCCTCCTGGAATTATTTTTAAGCCAAAACAGCATTATTTCAGAACTATACAGGTGCTGTTCAAAATAAAGTTTAAACTTAAGATTTATAAAAGGTCAACAAGGCTATGGAACTTGTAGAGGCATTACATTCTGGCCTGCCTACTTCATATAGAATTATTATAGATTTAGAAAGTTGATTTTTCCTCTGCTTTCTGGTAATTGTAAAGGGTTTGCTTCTAGTGGGTTTATAGTCATTGGAAAATTTTGCCTTAGCCGGGCGGTGGTGGCTCACGCCTTTAATCCCAGCATTTGGGAGGCAGAGACAGGCGGATTTCTGAGTTCTAGGCCAGCCTGGTCTACAGAGTGAGTTCCAGGACAGTCAGGACTACAGAGAAACCCTGTCTCGAAAAACCAAAAAAAAAAAAAAAAAAGTAGGAAAGTTTTGCCTTTAGGAATGGCTAATAATAGCCTCATATGATGTAATTTCTTTTTTTTTTTCTCTGCTTCATTTCAAGAAGCTAGGACTTTGAATTTTTCAGGGTATGTTGTTTATTATTTGGAGAATATTTTATTAGCCAGTTCCTCTGAAGGGGAATTTTACTACCTTTGCTCTTACACAATGAGCATTAAAAATGTTGGAGTAGTTGTTGCTACAGAAAAGTTTCAGAGGCAATATCTTTTTCAATATTTGGGGCCTCAATTATATCTTAGAAAAAGAATGGTACAGAAAATTCAAGAAAGCAAAGGCAATTTGTTTACTTCAAATTATTTTCAAAAGCTTCCAGACGTTTATTGGGTAAGACCTCACCTTAAGCTTACCACAAGAGGACGTAAGCGTTTGTTGGATGTTTTCAAAGGGGATACACATTAACTGGTGAAAGACAAAAAGTTTTGCAGAAAGAAGAGGAAGCTTCTGTAATCAATTGTTATCAATTGTAATCAATTGTAATCAAATGATAGTTATTGTTACTCAATGTGCCCACAGCAATTCTTTGGTAAAAGAGAATATTAATGTGGATTCATCTTTCTTCATCTCCAAGTAAAGTTTTAACATCCTGTTATGAAGCTGTTGTGGTGTTATTAAAGAATTTTAGGATAAAATCATGAAAGTATTTTAGAAAAAATGTCTTAAAAACATGATGAAACATCTATTCCTTGTTTCAAACAGCAATTATATTGGTTATTGCAAAGTATTGATTGCATAGTAGGCATTTTAGGCAAAATTGATAATCATTACCCAAAAGATAAGATGTTAAAATTTGCTTCTACGCATGTTTTTGTATTTCCTGTAAATTTAAGTATGCATTCCATAAAGATACATCTACTGTATTTATAAATATCCCTTCTATGGGAGAAAAGTATATGTGATTGGATCATATGTTTACCCTCATGTATTTCCCTCTACCTCAGCACAAATAATTGAATTTCATGCTGCAGCAGCTGTTTTGAAATGTTGAAAAAACAAGCTTTAATTTGTATACTAATAGCTAAAATATATATAGTTCAGGGCTTACAATTGCATAAAATTGTTTCTTTTTAAGTTACTGCTAATTCTCAAATTTTGCAATTGTTTATGCATATACAACTCAAGTTAACCGAAAGTACTGTTCCTTTAAAGGACTGTCTTTAGACATTTAATAACTCATCCTTGTGCTGGGGATGGGTGTAGCCTCCTGACTTCACTGGACTGCCTGGGCAAGACCCTTTAAAGCAATGTCACAGCAGATTTGTATCCCAGGCAGATTATAGGTCTTACACAAGATAAATTGGCCATATAATCTCATTCTTTACATCATCAAAATAATAATGGCTTGAGATGATAATTTGGTACTTTTATAGAACATGCATGTCAAATTGTAAAGACTTCCTCTTAATGTCCTCAGTTTCTACCTATACCACATAATCGTGTTAATTCTCAAGGACTTATACTTAATCAATTATTACAAATGGATACTCATATTTCTGATTTTAGAAAAATAAAATATGCACATATGATTATTGATACAATTTCAGGCTTTTTATTTGCAATTGCCTTAACAGAAAAGCAACTAATAATGTAATTGGTCATTGCCTGCATTATTTTTCTATGCTTGGTGTTCCAAATCAGATTAAAACAGATTATGGGACTATTACAGTCAAGCATTTGAGAAGTTTTGTCAACAATTTAATGTTACCCATATTACTGAGATTCCTTATAATTCTCAGGGACAAGGAATTATTGAACATGTATATCACACTCTAAAAAATTGGCTTTTAAAAAACAAAAAAGGAGGGAATTATATCCCCATGCACATTATTTAA
Organism: Mastomys coucha; assembly: GCF_008632895.1. NCBI lineage: Eukaryota > Metazoa > Chordata > Mammalia > Rodentia > Muridae > Mastomys > Mastomys coucha. The sequence continues at coordinate 76,328,902 of NW_022196912.1, read as the reverse complement.
ATTTTTCTTTTTCTTTTTAAATTTTTAAAATTTGGATGCCAAGGAATTGTTTGCTGAGTGTCTGTAGCATCCTACAACTAGGCATACTCATATCTAGGTGAGATAGAAGGATCTACTTATTGGCATATGGCATGATCCTGATCAGTTATTTAATAAGGGGAAGAAGGAATGTTTGTTTTTTCTAAAGAATGCTGTAGAAGCATGCTAGCTGCCAGAGTGATTGGTGTGACATTCTGACACAAAGGATAATGCTGACCTTTGAGCTTGCTGAGTGCACTGACAATGGTGACAGGAAAGATGTATTGGGTGTATGTTCTTGACCCACCTTTGCTTGCATATGTTCCAGATTAGACAAGTTGCCTTGCTTCAGACTTTTAGACCTTATGGTACATATAACATGGAGACTCTGGAAACTGACTTAGAAGAGTTATAGTTACTCTTCTCTTTCCTTTAATGTGACCAGTTATTCTGACACAATCATGTACTAGTCTAGAAATAAATCCAATTTTGAAGATTTCAGTTATGAAGATAGCTAAAATCTTTTTTTTAATTAAATATTTTCTTTATTTACATGTCATACAATATCTCCTTTCCCAGTTTCCTCTCAGAAAAAAATAAAATAAAACACAATTTAAAAAACCCTTTTCCTCCACCCTCCCCCTGCTCACCATCCCACCCTCTCCTGCTTACTGGCCCTGGTATTCCCCTACAATGGGCCATAGAACCTTCACAGGACCCCCCATTGGTGCCCAACTTGGCCATCCTCTGCTATACATATGCTGCTGGAGCCCCACCATTTTTACTTTTTGGCTTGTGGTTTAGTCCCTGGGAGATCTGAGGGTACTAGTTAGTTCATATTTTTGTTCATCCTAAGGGGCTGCAAACCCTATAGCTACTTGGGTCCTTTCTCTAGCTCCTTCATTGGGGACCCTGTACTAAGTCCAATGGATGGCTGTGAGCCTCTACTTCTGTATTAGTTGGGTAAGAACACACATTGTATGCACTCTCTGATAAGTGTATACTAGCCCAGAAGATTGGAATACACAAAGTACAATCCACAAACCACAATAAACTCAAGAAGATGGAAGACCAAAATGTGGATGCTTTATTCCTTCTTAAAAGGGGGAACAAAATACCCATGGAAGGAGTTGCAGAGACTAACTATGGAGCAGAGACTGAAGGAAGGACAATCTAGAGACTGCTCCTCCTGGGAATCCTTCCCATATTCAATCATCAAATGGAGATACTATTGTGGATGCCAGCAATTGCTGGTTGACAGGAGCCTAATATAACTAAAAATCTTTATCAGCCAATTTACCTTGCTCTTACCACTATTTCCTGAGAAGTAACAATTTTTCTGTTGATTCTAAAAGCCACCTGCCCCACACCTGGAGGCCAAAGATTGGACCTGAATGTTGCTATTTTGCAACTGAATTGAGTCCTTGGGACATCCCCACAGACAAATTTAATCCTGTTGCTTTTAACTTTCAACTTTGTATTTCCAGCAGGTCAGTTACCTCCACACAGCCTCGCCTTCAGAAAAGCTCAGATATGGCAGTTATTCATCATTATGAAGAAATACATTGAGTGCATATTTTTGCTTTGGTCTGAAAGGGAAAAAGGTGTTGTATGAGGGCCAGCAGTCAAGGAGAAACCACTGGATCTATGGCTCTCATCAACCTAAGACAGAGGCATGTGCCAAGGGGCCTTGTTTGTTCATAATAAATACTAAAAAGCCTCGTTTATGCACATAAACACAAATGAGGTACATATGACGTCCAGGATGGGTAAGAGGGTGTCCATAAGTTTCAGTCCTAAGACAGATGAGGCTGCCAGTCACCATAATTCCCAGGTAGGATCTTGGATTATAAATAAATCTTATGCCCCAGTCTAGCTAATTTTTAATAAATAAAAAGGGAGGAACTAAGCCCTCCCCAGGTCTTGAGCAGGATGAACCAGACCTTGTCTCTGCCATAGCTGGCTGTCGGGCACCTTTTTGTCCAGCAGAAATAATGAGGCAACAATGAGCTCTTCTTCTTACATCTTACTAGTTACATCTTACTACTTCTATCTTACTACTTACATCTTACTATTTACATCTTACTACTTTCTTCTTACTTACTCTTATTTACTACTTACTCCTATTCCCTACATTTACTTACTCCTATTCTTACATACGTCTTACTTCTATTCCTTACATCTTACTTTTATTCTTACATCTTACTCCTATTCTTACATACATCTTACTTATATATCTACATACTTACTCCTATCTATTACATCTTACTTACTATCTATATCTTACTTCTATCTATATACTTACTCCTATCTATTACATCTTATTTACTCTCTCTCCAGCCCCCAGCCCTTGTGGGTTAAATACTTTCCCTGGTCCCAATCAGCATCAGCTACGTGGCAAAGCATAATAGGCTATGAGAAATCATGCCAGCTTGCATCACAAACTGGAGGCACACAGCTTTTCCAACTAAGGCTTGTTTATCTCAATGCTCTTTGCTCTGGCTGGAGACCAGGTGTTCAATATATATATATATATATATATATATATATATATATATATATATATATATGGTGGCAGCTGTGGCTCCCCACAGCTGGCTAGCCCACCTAGGGTGGAGTCTTCTGACTTAGGTGAAGTCTATTGTCCTGTTATATCTGCAGCTTCCTACAAGGAGCCACTCCCTGCTGAGTGGCTAAGGCTGTTTTCCTAATGAGATCTGGACAAGGCAACAAGACCCTGACACAGTTGGGGATGGGTTCCCCTCCTTTATAAACTCAGATTTATAAGTAAACATTGGGCCTTGATCAGAAACTTTGCCTTAGTCTCATTCTTCTCTTGATGTCCCTCCATTCAGCCCCAACTTTCCTTTCAGGAACCCAGTAACCTGTGTCCACTGGCAGTTGCAGGTAAGAATAGCATTTCAGTGAAAAGCTCAGAGAAGCCAGATTGACTCAATCAATTTGGAAAGGAATTTGAGCCAAACAGCTCAGTAGAACAATCCAGTTTGAGCTCAGAAAGACATAGAACTTTTATGATGCCAGTGACATTAGGTATAGCTGCTATACATCAATAATAGCCATGTATATAGAAGATGGCATTCCTCATTGTTCTCTCTGTTTTCCAGTACTTACTTTCTTATATCCCTTTGAGCCTATCCAGTAGTACTTTTTTGTTTTTTTAATTTTAAGCTAAGTCATCAACCATTAATCATCAGAATCATGTATAGGTATGAGTATCTGTGTTCAGCTCCATTCACTAAAATGAGACTTCTATACTTAAGGCAGAGAGCAATTTTTGTTTATAAGTATATTTTATATGCAAACATTTGGAGGGTACTTTGATGTTATGTCACTTTAGCAAGCAGCCTCTTCATAAGTTTAGGAGAAAGTCTAAAGTTTCAGGTACAGATTCTATTTTCTGGAATAGGCCTTGGATTTTAACCAGGATGTGCCTGGCTTTTCCATATTCTGAGTCTTTCCTAACTTCTTTGTAATTGTTAAGGCCTAGGTAAAATATTAAAGCCTAGATTGATTTATAAGGCCTAGGTAAAATGGTAAGACCTAGATACCACTTACCTGGCTAGCCTGACATTGTAAGGAAACTCTCTCATGTTTCGGCTGTTACTATAAAATTTCTAATGCCAAGATTGACTACATATTTTATTATTTTTTGTGCCTTTGCAAACAAATCACAATAAAATTCAGTAGAACTCTTTTGTATAGTTACCCACAGTAAGCTTGGACCTGAACCAACCATCCAGCAGTACTTCCTGCATGTATGTATAAGCTTTATGATATAAGTTGCCCTTAGATGGAACCCAACATAAGAGAGACACCTGTACCAATATAGGAAACTATTGGAATAGTATTTTGTTTTGAGTTGGGGTCAACTAGAGTTTAAATTCCTAAGACCTCCCTGGGAAATGACATCCTACTTGGCAGAAAGAGACATTTATGTGGGTAACTGAAATCCTGGTTGGCAAGCTAAGACATGAATATTAGACAGGGCAAGTCCCCTCCAACAGTTGAATAACCTAACCAAGGGGAATAGGATAAGTCTATAATAAAGAAAGTTCCTAAGGAAATCCCTCTATCTGTAAATCTTGATTGGTGGAATAACTTGGAACAGGTGTTTTTCAATTTCAGACTTAAAACCCCTTTAAAATCTTAACTCAATGTCATGGTTCAGTTCCAGATTCTGGATCATGGCCCTGGTCAAACAGTCCTGGGTTGTATGCTAAATAAATAGTGCCTGCTTGACTGAGATCTGTGTTGCTCTGTTTTCTGAAGTGACTCTTGGAGCCCAACATTGAGTGCATTGATATGAAAGCCTCAACCTGCAAACATCCCTCAGTCACTTACTGATAGTAAGCAATGTCATGCAGCCTAGTCTCTCCTTGAAGAAGAAAGTTTCTGTGCAATCCTGGCTTCTGATTGTATAGACAGCTGGAGTTTCAAATGAGAGAAACTAGACAGAGGGCTTTTCTGAGTCAGGAGGCAAGGGATGATTTGCTCCTTCCCTAGTGAAAAGGGACAGGTTTTGTTTGTTTTGTTTGTTTGTTTGTTTGTTTTGTTGTACTGGGTGGTTTTTTGTGTCAATCTGAAACAAGCTGGAGTTATCACAGAGAAAGGAGCCTCCTTTAAGGAAATGCCTCCATGAGATCCAGCTCAGCTGTAAGGCATTTTCTCAATTAGTGATCAAAGGGAGAGGGCCCAGGGCACTGTGGGTGGTGCCATCCCTGGGCTGGTAGCCCTGGGTTCTATAAGAAAGCAAGCTGAGCAAACCAGAGGAAACAATCCATGGCCTCTATGTCAGCACCTGCCTCCAAGTTCCAGCTCTGTGTGAGTTCCTGTCCTTACTTCTTTTGGTGATAAACAACAATGTGGAAGTATAAGCTGAATAAAACCTTTTTTTCCCCACTTGCTTCTTGCTCATGATGTTTTATGCAGGAATTTAAACCCTAACTAAGACATTTACCTTACCCTCTTCATATCTGATCAGCTCTCTCTCTTGAGAAGTACAAGTGCAACCACACTATTTAAAGTTTCAGTATCTGTCTCTGAAATTCCGCCAATGTATGCCTTTGAGATTCTGCCAATGTCTTTGTTGAGTTTGTGTCTTAAAGGTTCATTCTATTTATTGGTGCTTTTCTTTTCTATTACCATCCTCAAAGTGGTTAAAGAAAAATAGCCTTCCTACATTTCCTGAATTCACAAAGGATGGGAAGAGGGACAGGATGGGAAGTTCTCACTATAGTTCTCCAGGGCACACCCAGTCCCTTGCCTTGTCTCCAAGCTTTACTTTTACCAGCCCTGGGAGAGAGCCATGTGCTCCCACTTTTCTACTCCATTGCTCTGCCAGCTTGAATGGCTAACCTTTCAGACTGGCCATCTGAGACTCATTAAACCTTTGCAATTTATTTACAGTCTGAGACATCATCTTCAGACACCCTGAGTATACCAATCTGAGTTTGGTCTGATTGTTGTTCTGTGTTTCATATTTGGAAAAAATAAAAGAGCTAAACTTAATCTGCAAGCTGGTTACCCCTTAACTCAGTCTTAACTCAACTCAGGGATTTCTAAACTGGTACTGCCCTTGAAAGACTGGCACCTGCAGCTGAATACTGCTGGAAAAGCCCCACATCCAGAAATGAATCAAGGTGAATCAAGGTGGCTTCATGATCATCAGTGCAAGCTGCTCTTCATGGGGCACCATCAGCTTCTCTTTCTCTGGTAAAGAATCTGATGGCAAATGGTGCTCAAAACTTCTGTGCCCATGATAATTGGATTCAACAGGTAGAAAGGTGGGACTCCCTTGAGATTATAACTGGAAAAGGAGGGAAGAAAATGTTTATTTTAAATGTATGTGGCCACTATATTTTCCTTTCTAATTTTTTTAGTCTCTATTAAATTATTTTATTTATTTACATTCCAAAAGATTCCAACCTCCCCAGTACCCTTCCCGAGTTCTTCACCCCTTCCCCCTCCCCTCCACTTCTGAGAGGGTACTTCCCCACCCATCCATCCACCCACACCACCAGCATGCTTCTTCCCTGGTCATCAAGTTTCCACAGGATTAAGAGCATCCTCTCCCACTGAGGCCAGGCAAGGTAGTCCTCTGCTACACATGTGCCCTGGGTAACTAACCAGCCCATGTATGATCCTTGGTTTTTGCCTTAGTCTCTGGGAGCTCTGAGGGGTCCAGTTAGTTGATACTGTTGTTTTGCCTATGGGGTTGCAATCCCCTTCAGCTACTTTAGTCCTTCCTCTAACTCTTCCATATTGGTCCCTGACCTCAATCCAATGGTTGGCTGTAAGTATCTGCATGTTTTTAAGTCAATTGCTGGTAGAGTCTCTCAGAGAACAGCCATGCTAAGCTCCTGTCCACACACAAAATGTGGCATCAGTAATAGTGTCAGTATTTGGTGTGTTCACATGGGATGAATCCCAAGTTGGGTCAATCAATGGGTAACAATCCCTTCAGTCTTTGTTCCATTTTTGTCCCTATATTTCCTTTACATAGGAACAATTCTGAGTTAAAAACATTTGAATATGGATGCATGGCCTCCTGCCTCAACTGAGGGCCATGTCTATCTACTTGAGGTGGTCTCTTCAGGTTCCATTTCCCCAATGTTGTGCATTTTAACTAACGTCATCCACAATGAGTCCTGGTAGCCACTCACAACCCAGGTCTCTGGAACTTTCTAGAGGATCCCCTTTCCCCACTGCTGCATATTTATTTCTGACTGGTCTTAAAAGTATAAGTTAACTATGTTCTATCTGTCTTGGTTATAGGTCATTGGTTTATAAATTATTGAATATGGTTTATATATTATTGAATAACAAAACAAAATGGCTTAAAACAAGTAACTCAGGAGTTAAAGCCATTCTAAGCAATAACCCATGACATGAACTGTGGACTCCCTCCCCACAGCCTGGACAGTATTGAAAGAGGAACAATGCCACGGGCCCCAGGGCTGCGGCTGCCCACCTGTTGAGCGAAACCTGGTTTCAGTTACATTCGAAAGCTCCACCCCCACAGAGTAACAAGGAAGTCATTGATTGGACTGTTACACTGACATATTTTGGGGAGGAGTGGTTTTGCCCCAGGTAATATACCTGTTGGGAGAACAAAGGATGGATTATTAAAGAACCAAGATGGCTGAGCAGTAAAGTCTCCTGTCTAATTTTTACCCTTCCACGTGGGTAGGTATGTTTGTGGCCACTCTATCCTATCCCTAACTCTCTCTAGCAGCTGCTCTTCTTTCTAACTCCATTTTTCCAGGTTACCCACTGTTTAATGTTACTGCAGGACAGTAACAATGAACTGATCAAAGAAACGGGTAGAAATTGAGGAGAAGGGTGATTCCATAGAAAGACCAGCAGTTTTTAACAACCTGGACCCCTGAAATCTCTCAGACACTGAGCCACCAGCCAGGTAGCATATACTAGCTGGTCCAAGGCCCCTAACACATATACAGCAGAGGACTGCCTAGTCTGGCCTCAGTGAGAGAAAAAGCACCTAATCCTTGAGAGACTTGAGGCCCCAGGGAATGGGGATATGGGTGGAGTGTAGTGGGTATGGGGGGTAGGGACATCCTCTTGGAAACAGAGGGAGAGAAATGTGATGAGGAACTGTCTTAGGGCAAAATGGGAGGGGGATAATGACTGGACTATAAAAAAAATTAAAGATCATAAAAATAAAAAACAAAAATAAATAGAAAGGATACTTTTAAACTGGAATATGCAATTTCTGTCCTGATTTAAAACCTGAATTAAAAATATAGGATTTAAAATAATGTCTCATTAATGCTGTATTGAAGCTACACCTCCATATATTTGCATATAAGAACTTATCTTGCCAGCAAACAAACTTTTTAACACAAAAATAGCCCACCTGATACTCTTTGCACATTGGTAAAACTTGGTTTTGCCTTCTGAATATTTTAGAGGTGCACAACATTAAAAAGGTTAAAGTCACTGCCTTAAAGATATGTTTAGCTTCTTTTTGCTAATATTATTAAGCTACAATATAATTTTAGATTTGTAGAAGCTATAAGATTATATAAACTTACAGAAAACTGTTGTCTTATAGTGATATACCATGTAAAGGTCATGTAAGTTCCCTTTTTCTACATCTCTACATTGACTATCTTTGTACATTTAAAAGCTTTATTTTGATAGTATAAGATCTTCAATTCAATATCATGATTTTTTTTTTTTTTTGTGGCTCAAATCTAACAGTGAGAAAACCTAACGTTCTACACTCATAAAGGTACAATTAAAACTACAAGTTGATTGTAACCTTATAAATGATCAGATTCTTTAATATGTTACAAATATATTTAAAGTCAAGGTAAGAACTGATACAATTAATTTACTTCGGGCCCTGATTTATATTTTTGAATTACAAATTAGAATAGATAACTAAAATGAAACAAAAATTGTTTATCTCAGTTATGCTAGGTAAATACCTGCTCTCAAACCTGTCAGAGATCTACTGAATATATCATAAAATATATTTAAACTTACCATGACAGATAGAGACTCCAAAATCCTGGCAGTGACTCATACCCCCAAAGTCTGCAAAAAGATGTGGGTACCACCTGGATTGCGGTATAATAACCACAGAGCATAACTGCCCCAATGCCTAGCCTGCTGCCAGGACCTGGTCTGATTTGTGAACAAAGAACACTGGAGAATTAATTGTCACAGGTTCCCAATATGGAGTAAGGTCTGTCTCTCCCATGTTTCTCCTCCAGAGGAACAGACAGAGACGGAAAAAGATATGGACTAATCTCTGTCATTTTAATTGATACATACGACATCTAGATAACAATTTATCCTCCTCAGGTCTCCGATTACATTGATGGCTAAGCTAGCTATGGCTTGTCATAAAAAACACAACCAATTCATTTATTAGTTAAAACTACCAGGTCTCTTATTTAAAGGACAAACAGGTTTGCTTTGCTCACAGGATTCATGCTACCACCTGTGACTCATGGTAAATAATTAAATAAAATTATAAATGTATAGTTTATACACATGCACATACATACATACACATACACACACACACACACACACACACACACACACACACACACACAAAATCCTGCATTGTGTCTGATGATGTATACCCCTATGAAACTCCTTGTTCAAAACTGACCAGTAATGACTATCCTCAATCTACACAGAACACAAGAACATCCAATGAGTATATACCCTGGAAACTCCATCCAGATTTAATGACGAACAGAGAGAATTTTATGGTGAGTGTGCATAGATTTGGGATGTTGAAACAAGTTGCTTACAGAAGGTCTTTAAAAGTAAAGTTGCATATTATATTTTGTTAGAGTTTATAGCATAGTGTTTGTAATTTAAATTTGGCACACACAGTGAACTTATGGTATTAAATATATCCATTAGAAAATTAGTATTCTACACAGCTGCCTGTACATCCAGATGTTCACACTACTTCCAAATTACTATATTTTTAATATGTTCAAGCAAACAAGTTGCTTGCCAATATAAATAGATTCACAAACAATAGAAAAATATTTTTTGCAGTCATCTACATCAGGAACTTTGAGGACATTATTACCACATTGTGGGCAGTCATTAGGCAATGTTTGCATTGCACAGTAATGGTGAGTTTTAAGTAGTCTGTCTATTATTAAAATTCATCCAATTTAAAGAGGGAATCTTATTATTCTCTCTTCAAAGTAAATGATGTTAGGAACTTTGTTTAGTTATTAGGATGTTGGTAAAATAAATGACTTATCCACTGCCAACTTCTTCTAGACTCTCATTCCTGGGAGCTTAACTTTGCATACTGACAAACAGATTGTAAAGATAGCCCAGGAACTTAAGAAAGACTATGCTTTCAACACTTTAGTCACTCTCAGTGTTGAAGTTTTCCAGTTGAGATACAGACATGATGGCACAGGGTCAAACTCTCTTTGTCTTAATAGAATCACTTTTTGATACAGTCCTTTTGGATTATTTTACATCGTGTTCTATGAAAAATGTGTTCTGCCATGAACACAAAGATTTATATAGATACATATATACAATATACATATACAATATACATGTATATACATGACATATATATGTAATAACATATTAAAATAAAACATATATTACATAATAATATACATATATTAACATAAAAGTATACATTTCATTGAAAAAAAGAATTCTTATTAAGCTTATTCATAACTTGGTAGCTGTATCCCCTAATAGACATATGAAATTAATGAATATACTAGCTGCCTTTTAAATAAAGTGGTATGTAAAGTCTTTTATACCAAATAAAGCACTAAGATGCATTAATCTAAGAATAGTCAACTCACTTTTAAGGTATGATATGATATTATTTCCTAAGCCAATATATCATTATTATTAAAGAGATAGAGAAAACATTTCCAGAGACATAAGCATTTCAATATGAAAATACAGTTGACTTACATCAGAAGAAATGACATAATTGTTACATATTTTATTTATTTTTTATTAGATATTTTCTTTATTTACATGACATACGATATCTCCTTTCCCAGTTTCCCCTCCGGATAAAAAGAAAAAAATAAAAGAAAAATACAAAACAAAAACAAAACAAAACAATTCCCTATTCCTTCCTCCCTCCCTCTGCTCACCATCCCACCCTCTCCCTCTTCCTGGTCCTGGCATTCCCCTACACTGAGGTATAGAATCTTCACAGTGCCAAGGGCCTCTCTCCCATTGATGATCAACTTGGCCATCCTCTCTGACATATGCTGCTGGAGCCATGAGTCCCCCCATTTGTATTCTTTGGTTGGTAGTTTAGTCCCTGGGAACGCTGAGGGTACTAGTTAGTTCATATTGTTATTCATCCTAAGGGGCTGCAAACCCTTCAGCTCCTTGGGTCCTTTCTCTAGCTCCTTCACTGGGGACCCTGTACTCAGTTCAATGGATGGCTGTGAGCCTCTACTTCTGTGTTAGTCAGGTAGAGTTAAAGGTCTGAGCTCACTTTCAGGTTGAAAAACCCACCAGTTCCTGAACTCAAGAACCTACCAATCCTTGGGCTCAAACTCTCACCAGTCTCTGGGCTTGTACCAAGCTCAGGATTTGAAATTACATGAACCCCCCCCTCAACCCTGCAGTAGAAAAATCCACAGTAAGGAACCCTTTACAAAGCTGGCCTCCTGCTCAGCTCCCTGCTGCTTCTCACTGGAGCAGAGGCACCCCACCCTCTTCTGTCTTTCCCAAGTACATCTCTTCTGGAAGTTTCCTTCTGTGTGTGACTTTGTTATTAATTGGCTCCCTATGCCAGGATACATTTCCTTTTAGCAATGTACACTTCCACTCGGAAAGCCTTTTCCATCAGAGATAGAACATTTATAATACCTTTAGAAGTGCGGAGTAATTTTCATGATTAGATGTAAAAGGACCAATGATTGCTCACTTTTATTTATGAATATTAATATAGTTTTTCAAATGAACTTAATAATTTGATCCCTTAAAATGTTTTTCAGTACAAAAGAAACCAACAGTTTAAAAAGTTTAAAAAATTAATCAGATTTTTAAAATTTGAATATACAGAAACAACCTTATAAGGACATAGTGGGGGTAGACTCCTTATGCTCTTAACATTTATTAATAAAATTCTCTCCAATGTTTTCAACTGAATTCTTAGAATATTACAAAGAAATTTCAGATCTTCTACAAAACATACAATTTTAAGGAAAGAAAAATGAGGCTAACAACCACAAGTACTTTTTTGTTTTGTTTTTTGTTTGTTTGTTTGTTTGTTTTTCTGTTTTTTCGAGACAAGGTTTCTCTGTATAGCCCTGGCTGTCCTGGAGCTCACTTTGTAGACCAGGCTGGCCTCAAACTCAGAAATCTGCCTGTCTCTTCCTCCCAAGTGCTGGGACTAAAGGTGTGTGCCACCACTGCCTAGTAACCACAAGTATTTTTAATGTCAGAAACATTTTTGAGCAAATTTCAATGACTTAAACTTGAGTTTACATTATGAAAGTCATGTTTTTTTAATTAATTGACTTGTTTTAAGTGAGCTATTATTTCTTAATAACATCTAAAACAACCAAATACTGGTTAAGGTTAGTGTTTAGCAGGAATTCAAAGAATGGTCAGTACTCAGTATGGATTTGTTTTCAATACTTGAGGAGTTAGAAACTATTTCAAAGTTTATTTTACAGTTTTGTCATAAAACATCATAAATGAAGAAAGCCAAAAGCAATATTTTACTGTGATTTCTTTGTATATCTTAATGTGCTTGGAATAAAGTCAATTTCCTTTTCACTGATCAAGACTGTGTGAAGTTTCTTACTAAGGTGGTAGAATTTAACCTGTGAATGTTTATGGGGGCCTGAGGATACACACAGCAGGAACTAACTTTTCTTCTAGGTAAAAATTCGTATTTTCTCTTCATGTAAAAGTTTGTTCTCTGTCAAAAGAAGTCCCCTGGAAAAGACAGGAAAGCATGCATCTCAAGAGAATGGAAAGCATTATAGTAAGAAATAAACAGCTGAAAAACTACTCACCATCCATTCTTACAATAACTAATATTTTCTCTTAAAAGAATATAATAAAACTTTGCCAAAGCATGTTATAATACAAAGCTAGGTCTGCCTTCACTTTGAGATAGTATCTATGTGTAATTTAAAACCCTTGATTGTATCTTCTTTCATTTAATATTGGCTGAATATGCTCTAAACTCATTGATCCAGTTTCCTGACTGATGTGTAACTTGAGTCTACACTGTAAATGTACACCATTTATAAAAGATGGGTCTTTAAAATTTAGGTAAGTCTTGTTTTTATTTTCTCATGAATAACTGTTAAAGAAATGCACTTTTATAATTTTCAAAAATATTTACCTTATTGCCATGAGAGGTATATGTTCTCTTAAGTTTTTGTTGAAGCATACCTACCAGTTAGTCCTGACTGAATCAAGACTGCTTTTTGCTAGAGAGGAGAAATGTGGATGCACAGATGAATGTTAAGATTGGAATTATGTTACCTGTGTTCAATAATTAGATAGACTCAACTTTCTGAAAGTAAATGGAGTTAAGTTTTACAGAATTTGCTGTTTGAATGACTCAGATTATGATACGATGCCCATTTCTTCAATTTTTAAAGTTATTAAGAATAATATTACTTCTATAGTAATTATGGGAAGTCCAAAAACATTATTTTAAGGAGAGAGTTACTAATAGTCAATGTAATTTAAAAAAAAAATCAATATGTTAGCTAGGCAGTGGTGGTACATGCCTTTAATCCCAGCACTTGGGAGGCAGAGGCAGGCAGATTTCTGAGTTTGAGGACAGCCTGGTCTACAGAGTGAGTTCCAGGACAGCCAGGGCTATACAGAGAAACTCTGTCTCAAAAACAACAACAACAACAACAACAAATCAACATGTTTATTTAAACTTGACAGTTGATGGTGGACTATATGTGAAATGCTTTTGCTAAACTGGTATGCACCTTGCAGAACCATTTCATGGAGCTCGAGGTACTATGAAGGAAGAAAGAGAACATGGGGATCAATGGGGAAATTGGAAGAAAGAAGAGGGAGGGTGATGATGTAATTATATTTTAATTTAATGATTTACAAATAGATGAATAAATATTGTTGGACAAAATAATGGAAATAAAATAAAGCTGAAAAGATTATGGAATATAGCCCAGGAGGCACTCTGCTTCTGTGGCTCTTCAGCTTTTGTTCCATGCTTCTGCTTGACTTTCTGCCCTGACTTCTGTATATGAAGAACCGAAAGCTGAAACATGGAATAAACCATTCCTTCCCCAAGTTGCCTTTGGTTGTGGTGTTTATTACTACACTAGAAAGCAGATTAGGATTCAATTCATTAAACATTTTAACATTAAGTTTACTAAGAAACAAAAATTCAACCCATTGTGACCCGCAAATATTTAATAAGATACTGGTAGAATTTTTTAATTAAAAAATAGAATAAAATATTTTTCATGTTATATTCATAAAATATATTTTAAAATGTTAAATAATTGTAGATAATCCCAGGAAAAAAAAGGATACCAAGAAAATATGCTTCTCTGAATTCTATGTAAACCGACTCAGTCACAATGGCTTGTATGACTTCTTGCTTTTGCTGACACTGCTGTTTCTCTATGCTTTTTGTTTAAAGTAAAATTATACACTAAAAATAGAACTAGAGATTTGGCAGAACACAATTAGCTTTACTATATCCGCAGAGTGATTCTTAAATTCAAATGTGAGATTAAAACTATTATTTCCTCCATTTTTAAATATCTGTTTATGTGTGTGTGTGTGTGTGTGTGTGTGTGTGTGTGTGTGTGTGTGTGAGCCATGGAGAAAATTGGTGAATTTTAGCACCTTCTTAGAAGGCAGCCTTGTGGAGGGAGACCCGTGGAAGTTTCCTAAAGTAAGTGACAGTCAAATGTACCTGGGCTTCACTGTGAACATAACTCCAACGTTGTTTGTTCCATGCTGTGTTGAAGCCATTTACACTTACTCTAATTTCATGTCACAAGCACAGATGGCCTTTTCCTGGTAGAGCAACAGCATTATACAGAATTAACATATTTAAAACAATTTCTTGAGATTTTTCAGAAAAAAAATCAGTCAGGCCAAAGTACAGGAAATAAGAAAAAAATTGAAATTAGAAATAAAATTAGGGAATCAATTCAGATTGATTACTTATCAGAATGTAAGAGATGCATATAAAAACATGCATAACTAAATTGTATTATGGTAGGTAATATTTTCATGAAGCACTAAATAGCTAATCATGATTAAAGTGTAGATTGTCCAAGACATTCAGATATCTAATTTAAATAATTTATTGTAAAACAATATGATCTCTTAAGCTAACAGGGTTGAAATCTGAGTGATGATTAACACTAACTTCTTTGGTATGCATGTTGTGTTAGAAGGGATGGCATTGTTGCTTCCACCAGGTTCTGGGAATGAGGGATAAATGGGAGATCATGCTGTAGAATAATTTTTTTGTTGTTGTTGGCTTAAATCCCAATTCCATGATTAACTAGATTTGTCCTTTATGTTGTTTCCATTGACTTCTCTTAATTTTTCTAATTGTAGTAGGTAGATACTCTTCACTGGTGAATACAAGGTATTGGCCTCTATTGCCTAATATATAAAAAATGTCTCTGCTTCAGTGGATTTCAAAAGAGATTAGCTGAATGATGACTGACTGAGGAGCAAGTTTAATGAGTAAAGGGTCCAGAATGTTTGCACACATCTTACCAAGAACTTGGGATGCAAAGACAAGCATTTCTCTTTGAGTTTAAAACCAGATTGCTCCAAACACTGAGTTTCAGATAACATCTCAAAATAAAATAAAATAAGCAATGTCAAATAAATAATCAATAATATTCAATATTCTCTCTTTTCCAGTTAAAATCCAAACTTACTCTCAGGTATCTGATCATCTCCTCCTGTCAGTAGAGCTCAGGATTCCTTCTTTAATGGACAAGACCAAATGCTTTCCATCTATGCTTATATTTGGAAAAGAATATTTTTAATCATAAGGAATTAGGGTGAACAGAATGATTGTGCAATTACCAATCAATGATGAGTATCTTTCATACAACTCAAAATCTGTTTTGCCAGTTCTTCAAAATATATCTAATTCTGGCTATACATGATGATAATTCCATTTTGCAGCAATGTTATTTTGTTTAACTATCTCCTTAGAACTGCCTGATGTGATTAGAGAAGCATACCATAATATAAAGTTTCAGCTTCAGCTAATTGGATGATTTACAAGGACTGCACTGGGTATGAAACCCTTGTGTAGTGGATTTTTTTCCATGCTTTCTGCTAAGGGAAAATACTATCAAATCACACTAGGATGTTGCTATTCACAGACTTGCTCTCTGTGCTCAAACTGCTTTGTTTGGTAGGCTGACCTGGAATGAAAGAAGATAAGTTGAATATTTCATGCTGTGCCAGAATGTATAATTCATGTTCAAATTCTTCAAAAAGAAATAGATAAGAAGAGCTGAAAGCTATAAATGAAATATTTTTATACTTAACAGAGACACTCCATAAAGATCTTTTAAGTTTAGCTTTCACTGATATCATGAAGAATTATGAAAAATAACAAGTCACTAAAATAGAATAATAAAGGAAACAGAAGGGAAAGTAAAAGAGAAAATTAGATACTGTCCCAATAAATACAGAAGTAGTTTTCTCTGAAGTCATTCATGATAATCTTAGCAAGTTTTGATGATACTGAAAATTACTGCTCATTGCCTCCTTGACCATTGTAAGTGGGCATTCAAAGGTATCTTCAAAAAACTTAAAAGTTCCTTTACTTACTTAAGTATTAATTTGTGTGCTAATGGTACATAGTTTGTTGTGGTGTTCTGGGTAAAACACCAGCAATGCTTGACAAGCATTCTACCTGTGAACTACCTTATAAAAAACCTTTGTTGAGTTTCATAGGTTAATGCTTACTTGCTAAAAGCACTGGCCTTATAAATCCAGTGACTATACACTTTATCATCCAAAGAAAGACACTTTGCCGCATAAAAGGGGATGTATGTAAGATACTGGTTTAAAATGAGATTGACTATGACAAACAAGATATACAAACACTACTTATTAAATATTGGCCTTCTAAGTTCACAGCATAGGGACAACATAAGTTCATTTATGGGATAACAAATATAAAGTTATGTGATCATACGACTAGTGTATCATGTGAGCAACTCCAGTGCAATAGATGTGTATAAGAGTGGATCTATCCAAATAGAAGAAAATGACTTTATGCTGAAGTTAGACCAATCTTATTGAAATTACAACATTAATAACTAAATTTAAGGCTTAGTAAAATACTAAACCCCTAGATAAAAAGAAATCATTTTCAAAATGAATATCATTTTTGTAATACCTTCCTAAATTCAAAATAAAATGTAGGGCTTCTGAGTACCCAATCTTAAAGTGCGTAGAAACATCCTAGCTAAACTCAAGCTCTGAGTTATTATGAGCTGTTGTCATACCTCACACATTAGTTATCTTACTCATTGCCTGTTCTGAACAAGGGCCCTCTGTACTACCAATAAGTACAGTGTCCTCATACCTATTATGACTCCTGGGAATTATGGCACTTGTAAAATGGTACTCACGGTTATACATTTCACTCACATCTCTAGGCTGTCACCATCATTAGTGCTACAGGATGCATTAAAACTACATAATTTCATTAGTCATCCGGTTCCTTTGGATTTTATTACACTGTTATCACTGATTTATTTATCAAGGATCCCTGGAAAGTCTACTATTTCTCCTAATGCATGAGCTCCCAGGAACTAAACCACCAACTGAAGAGTTTACATGAGTGGGTTCATTGCTCATGCTACATATGTAGCAGGGACTGCCTCATCTGGCGTTAGTATAACGGGAGGTGCTTGGTCCTGTGGAAGCTTGTTGCACCAGGGAACTAGATGCCTGAGGAGTGAGGCAGGTGGATGTGTGGGGATCATCCTCTTAGAGGCAAAGGGGAGGGAGGATGGGGTGGTGGGGTGTGGAGTGGAGACTGGGAAGGGGGACATTTGAAAAGTAAATAAATATTTTTAAAAAATAAAGAAGCCCTGGAATATTTTTTCATGCCTGCTTCACTTTTGTACTTACTATTCTTACTCCCTTATAGAATATATCCCACAGAGTATTCATCTCTGATAACGGTTGTCAATTTTTTTTTAATTATAGTTATTTCGTTCTGTTAGTGTCTTCCAGTTTTCTCAGTTTTTATCTTACAAAAATCTAATCTTAACTCATGTTGTATTAAAGAGAATATGGCACTATATATTTAAGCCATCACATTTTTCTCTATTTCAGCATGTCACTGAGAAGATAACTATTGTGGAATCATCGATAATTTGGAAGCATGAAGTTTCTAACAAATAAGCTTATTCAGCCTTTTAAGCTAAATCTCCACAGGCTGTACTTCACAACATGTTGTTCCAAAGTGTTTGGGTCTTTTCTGTCACTTATTAATCTGGAAATATTTAACTCTATCTTTTACCAAATTTATATCCTCCTTTTATGAACAAAATTAGGTAACTGGCTGCTTTACTTAGGTCCAATCTTATCAATGTTTGTACTTTAAATAATGAGATATCTATTTTTAACTCAATTTGGAGATGTATCTTCAATTATTGTTATGATATATGTATATATATGTATATATATTGGGTATTTACATATTTATATATCAACAGAATTTTTAAAAAAAAAACTTTAATTCTTTAAGGTGTTTTGTGTTACATCATTAAGAAGTGCTTTTATAAATGACTTCTACGGGCATGTATATGCTTGCTTTTCCTGTTGTTTTCTTAGAATAGAGTTCAGTAAATTAAATTCCAGATTGTGTTAATTTCTTTTTGTTCTAACTTTGCTCTTTTAATCTAAGGATCAAATCCCATTTGTATCTGCATTAGTGCAGAAAGAGTATTGTCTTAGGGTTTTACATCTGTGAACAGAGACCACGACCAAGACAACTCTTATAAGAACAAGTTTGGGCTGGCTAACAGGTTCTGAGGTTCAGTCTATCATTATCAAGGCAAGAGCATGGCAGCATCCAGGCAGGCATGGTGCAGGAGGAGCTGAGAATTCAACATCTTCAACTGAAGACTGCTAGAAGAAGACTGATTTCCAGGCAGCTAGGGTAAGGGCATTAAAGCCCACCCACACCCACAAAGCCACACCTCCCAACTGTACCACTCCCTAGGCCAAGCATATACAAAGGATCAAAAGGATCTAATATATTTCCATGTGGAATGTGTCAAGAGCTAAGAAAAGTCTGACATTTGCGTTACATGAGCAAGTTTGCTTCCTGACGTGCTGATTGGAAATCCCTGTGTAAGACAAAGGCAAATTATCCAGAAACAGCAGACTCTTATCACATATGTTTCTCATAGCCCATAGATCTGGTAGCCTAGCTGAACCACGTATCCAGTGATAATTTATATCACTAAGGAACAACCACATCATTGAATTTGATTGTTTGTTAGTTTTAAGATTTTTTTTTTAGCTTTATGGGTGAGTGTGCATATGGGTCTGGGTATTTGCATGCACACTTGTGCAGGATCACGTGGATGTCAGAAAATGGTATTGCATCTCTGTTGTGGAGTTACATAATTAGAAGCTGACCATTTTGGGTGCTGGGAACCTACTTGAGTCCTCTGCAAGAGACACAAGAGCTCTTAAGTGCTGAGCCGTCGCTTCACCCCTTCAGCTTTTATTTTTTGAAATCTGTCTTTGGAATTTTTCTGTTGTTCTGACAATATTCCTTGGCAAGAACAATATTAAGTGAAAGCGTCCCTTTATTGTGGCTTACAAATCAAGGAGGCCCATTCCATCATGACAGGGAAAGAAGGACAGGCATGGGACAGGCTAACTGGTCGCACAATGTTGATCATCAGAGAAACAGAAGCATTTCAAACATCTTTCTAGAAATAATGTAACAAACGAGTGCCAGTGCCCTGAAGAAAAAAAAAAAAAGGACAGAAATATGACTGTCCTTGATTTGGACTTAGAAGATAGCCATTGCTTCTCTGGTAGAAAATAAGAAGTTTTCTTTTGTATTGCCTAGTCTTTATGTGTGATTCAATTGGGAGTTTATAATCTCCAAATCTGTGCTAATGTTATGGCTTTAAAAAAAATTTAACTTCTCTTTGCTTTGCATACTTTTACTTAGAACTACAAAAATGCGAATGTCCTGGAAAATAAATCTGCCTATAACTTTCCTGATTTTAAAATGCTGACAGTATATAAAAAATAGTGGTACTATTTATAGGTTGTGCAAAATGTTCTTGCTTTTTTAACAAAAAAATAATAATTCATGTTTTGTCAACGAGGAATTGGTTTTCTTATCTATGGATCCTTTATGTCTCTGAATCACAATAGACTGAGAAAGCAATTCTCACTGTTTTTCATTTTGACGCTTTTGCACTTCCAAGAGAAAAGTCCCAGAAACTTCTTCAAATAGAAGTTCTAGCTGTTTGTTTCAGTTGTTAATTTTCATTGTGTGCTATTCTATGTAAAGGGCAGTGGGCATCATTAGAAACCTGTCTCAGACTCTGACAGTTGCAGTACACTCATTTGGAAATCCCTTGCCCCCTTTACCTCTCTGTGCTTATGCAAGTTCATGCCTCATCGAGGTTCTTTGTTAACATGTCCATAGCTAGGATTCAAGGAAAGCTAGACAACTTGAGTCCTTTTCAAAATTTAAAATGTCAGCACTTTTCATCATTTTACCTAAATCCTCAAATAACCAGACATCAAGGTTAGTCTACTTTATATGATTTGAATTTTTACCTTTAAAGCATTGAAAATAACAGAAAAAGAAAATCAAAGCTACATGAAATTCTTGACTAAGACATTACCCAAGATGCACATATGTAGTTTTTTTTTTTTTTTGAAGATATAAACCAGGCTTCAAAAAGTCCATACAAAATTTAGTTTTAAAGCATCAGGTCTGAGGTAATATTTACTATATGTCTATTATACCTGCCTAACTTCATCTAACAAACATGAATTATGAATTTCTGAAAGACATCAGTCACTAGAAAATGTAGTTCAATCCTATGTATGAATAATTTTCTTTTCTCACACACTGTCTGCAAACTGTCCCATCATGCCTATACTGATAATGGAATGCTACAGACTTGCCTAAATATGATTTAACTTCTCAGTATTTATTAAGCTACTATTATTTATTAAAAAGATGTATATGTATGTATATATGTATATATATAAATTTCTTGCAGATGCTTCATAATCCTTTGATCACGTTATGTTCCATGTACTGTCCTATTCATTAAACATACAGAGAAAATCATGTCTGTCTATCTAATATCTATCATCTATCTGTATCTTCTTTTACTTCCTTTTATCTCTCTGGTTTTCTTTTCAGGGCAGAGTCTTATTGTCAAACACTTGTTTTGATTTTAGGACTTTGTTCACTCAGATTAGGGCACATATATTATCACTCTTCTAAGTGATTATTGGAATGCTAAATCTGGTTGAGCTTTCCCTTTTATTGTTCACCTCCTCTAGTTTATTTTGTTTTGATAACTTCTATGGATCTTTAAAACATTTTTTGATTCTACCTTGATATAGGTATAGTGTTATTTAATGTATTTTTATGAACATATTTTTCCAGCAATGGCTCTAAATGATATTGTTATTATTATTGACAGTTTCAATACTAGGATTTCTGTATGTTTTTTCCTTTGTTTGTTAACTGTTCACACAAGTGTTAAATGATGGATAATTCTAATTTATGAGATTCAGCATTACAATGAAGCATACTATAAATTATTGGGTGGTAATCCAGTATTTGTCTCAATGATCACAGAAGTTGACAATACTTTCCCAATTAAACTGATATTTCCTCGGTTCTTATAGTCAATCACAGGGCTGAATTATTGTTTTCTGAATCTGATGTTATGTGATTCCCAATCTCATTTAATTTTATAAAGCATTTGATTTATTTTTGTATAGCATATCAATTCTACTTTAAGGAATAAAATTCAAACTATGTACATTCCACATAGTATTCTTTTGTCATGCTTATCTGGTGCTTGTGGGAATTCTAGCTATTTCCTCTTCTTTGTTAACTGAAGGGAAGAAGTGGTTTCTCTCGTGGCCATGAAGGGAAGTCTCTTTCCAGAAGCAGGGAAATGCTATAGTTGAGGTCTCAAGGTGGGTAGAATAGTGTGAGACTGCTGAATTAAGATGGCTGAACAAGAATGCTTATGGTAACTTGATATGTTACACATTTATGTATTAATACAAAATGAATAACTTTTGATTCCACAGATTATACAATATTGTGATCTCTTTTAGGAAAAAGAAATGCTGAAAAGCATATAAATTTTGTTTGTTGATGTTACCTACAATACTTGTTTCTTAAATGATTGAAGTCATTTGAAATTAAATGAGAAATTAATATAGAAATTGTTAATTTTGCAATACAAGTTGATAGTTGTGGTGGGCTAAATAGGTATGTTCCCTGTAGATTCATATATTTTAATGCTTGGTCCAATAGGGAGAAGCACTATTAGCAGGTGTGGCCTTGTTGGAGTAGGTGTGCTGTCTTTGTAGGAAGTGTGTTACTGTGAGGATGGGCATTCAGGTCTCCTAGGCTCAAGCTGCCACCCATATATCAAGATGTAGAAGTCCTGGCTACTCCAGCACAGTGTTTGCCTACCTGCTGTTGTTGTGTTTGCCACAATGATGATAATTGAAATTGTAAACCAGCTCCAATTAAATATTCTTTTTTATAAGACATGCCATAGTCATGGTATCACCTCACAGGAATGAAACCCTAAGACAATGGTGACGTGTTTTATTTTCCTCTAAGATACGCAAGGATACTAATTTTCTACTAATGCATTTTGTAGGTATTACTGATTTTGATATAGTTGAATCACTGTGGTACTTTAAAAATCATGTTATGTTGTTTCCATCAACATACAGCTTAAATCCTTATTCTAATGGTAAGTGACTATTTACTTACATATGAAGCAAAATATATTTTCATAATTTCCTTCAGAAGTATTTAGAGAATAAGTTAATTGTTTTGCAGAAAATCTTTTGTTGAAAATCAGGCAGGACAGTCATATAAAGGGAAAACTGTGTATCATAAGACATAAATGAAATGACTAGTAATAAATATTCAGATAGGTTCAATTAGGAGTTGGGCTTTTTATCATTTGTTTTATATTATTTTTTACTTTTTCTCACTGTCTCCTCCGGATCATTCACCAGTTAGAACCATCTGTTACCACTTGGAGTAATAACTTTTCCTCAAGTTAAACTCGAATTATAATCAGACTGCCTCTCTAAAGTAAAGCAGCCAGACAGGTTCTGAATAAGCCATTAATGGAAGCTGAAATTCTAAGTATTCCTTTCCTGAATACTTTAAAGCAAAGTAATTTAAATATTTCTGGGAAAACTTAAGAATTAGTGTCCAAAAGGTAACAAAATATACTGACACTTTTCTGCAGCATGAGCAGACTCATTTGAGTGATTTTTACTTTTGTCGCTTTCACTGGACCATGAAGGTACCTCTTTAAGTAACTACAGTTTTATTCAACATTCAGTTATCAGCAGTTATCAGCAGATATTTTACTATTCACTCATTCTGTCAGAGCAGAATCACTCCCAGGATGTTCTTTATTGCTTGGTGTATAGTGAGTTCATGGTGACTCTTCACAATGAGTTCTCTACTGTTGGGTTCAGTAACTGTATTCCTGTGTTAAAATATAGATTGAGTTTTAACTCAGTTCTGTGAAGTTGGAAAAACAATTAGTAATTTCTAAATAATCCCCTATTGACTTTCTATAGGTATAGTCCCAAAGCATATTTTCTCTACTTAAGCAAAAACATAAGATTATTTTTTACACAATTTGAGCACTTGGTAGGTCTTTGGATTTGAATAGGCTTAATTTCAAGTCATATTAAAATTAACAGTTAATTATTTCATTGAAAATTTACTATCTAATGTACTAAATGTCTTAAATTTTCTCCTGCTTTTTAAAGTCAATTTTATATGTATATATCTGCTTAATCTCACTAAGCTATTTTTTAGTTTCTAGCTTAATAACTATAAAATATTTTATATTGAATACTTCCATAAGAAAAGTTGTAAAACTGAAAATTATATAAATTTCTTCTACAATAGCATTGCTTTGTAGATTTATCCCATGTGCTAAAAGCACTAGGAAATGACACCTCTATAAACAATTCATTTGAGTTCTGTTAGCAAAATATAAAGCAATACTTTTCTGTACTTACAGTGCATGTTGGTATGCTACACATTTGATGCTAGACTGAAGTAATAAATATCTTGTAGGTGATCGAAATTTTTGTTTTCTTGAGTATATGCAGGACATAAATCCTGAAAAACCTGAGCTTTTTCACACAGTGAACAAAGCCTCAAAGGTAAGCAGATGGCTGCTGTTGGCAAGGCAGAAAGAACACTGTGCTTCCAGGATTCATGAAGTTTGAATGAAAATTACTATAGTCTAAGGTTATTGATTATGAAGGCTTATCTAATTAATTACTCTCTGTTCTTTTACTTTCTGATATTGTGCTGAAGCATTGTTATTCAAGGCCTAAAACATCCAATTTCAAAGTTAGTTTGAATCAGACTACCAGGCTTCACAAACCTTCCTAAATCAAAGGTTGGGGAAGAGTCCAGTTTTAATGCTTTTTGATTAAATGAGTGTGATTAATTTTAATTTTCTAAGCCAATATTCTTAGTTGATAGCCATTGGACTTTATCTGCTAGTTAAAATATCTCCTTTATTAAGCCAGGATTAATTTTTTAAATATTTATTTATTTATTTGCTCTTTTACTTATTAACTTTACATCATGATCACAGCGCACCTCCAGGTTATACCCTCCCACAATCCTTCTCCCCCCATGCTCCCTCCCCTTCTCCTCTGAGGGGATGGTATCCCCTTGGGTATCCCCTAACTGGTACTTTAAGTCTCCCTGAGGCTAGGCACAAGTCTCCCACTGAGGCTCGACAAGGCACCCAAGGTTGAAGAAGATACCCCTTGAACAGGCAACAGATTTTGGGATAGCTCCCCTCCCTATAGTTGTTAAGGACCCATATGAAGACTGAACTACACATCTGCTACATATGCCCAGGGACATCTAAGTCCAGCCCATGTATGATCTTAGGTTGGCATTTCAGTTTCTGAGAGCCCCAAGGGTCCAAGTTAATCGATTCTATTGGATTTCCTGTGGAGTTCCTATCCACTGCTCCCCACCTCCAGGTTGCAATTCTTTCTCCTTTTCTTTCATAAGTGTCCCCAAGCTCCACCCACTGTTTGTCTTTGTGTTTCTGCATCTGTTTGAGTCAGATTCTGGGTGTAGTGTCTCAGAGGACAGCCATGCTAGACTTCTGTCTGCAACTATAACAGAATATCATTAATAGTTCCAGGAATTTGTGCTTGCCTGTGGGATGGGTCTCAAGCTGGGCCAGTTATTGGTTGGCTATCTCTGCTTCGTCCCCTGTCCCTGCATTTCTTGTATACAGGATAGATCTGGGTCGAAAGTTTTGCTTCAATTAATTTTTAATAGATGAAACAAAGGTTTAATTTAAAAATTCTGTCAAGGAAAAAAATAGGAATTTAAAGTTTTAACTGTTAGATATATCCCTTTATAAAAATAATATCAATATATTTTCTGTAATTTTCCAAATGCAACTTCACACATGTCACAGAAGCAAAGGAGATGTTGTCACCTATATCAAAGGAGAACACTGGTAGTGTGTATACCCCATTACATATTTCTGTGCTTTGATGAATCTGGATGGGTGGATGAACATACAGAAAGACAGACATATGGTTATTTAAGTGATTAAGTACTGCTACATGATTGAATTTTGTCATTATCTTCTTAGTTGATTGGTTTCAAGAAGGTAGATTTATTTTGAAAGTGGCCTTTTCCAAGTCTTTTCTGCCCTCAGTGTTTAAAAGAAGAAAAAGTAAGTTCTTTCTAGATATAGCAGGATGATCTTGGATTGCCTACCCTCCAAAATCTTATGAAATAAATGTTTCTTTTATCATATCCAATCTGTCATGTAATAGCCATACAGACGTGGACTAGAGCAAGTAACAATGGTGAACGCCCATAGGAAATATGAGATGTTGGCCAAACATTTTTGCGATGGGATCCCTCAACTGAGGGCCATGGATATGATCTCTACAGGGTCTCTTTTCCCTTTGTTGGGTATTTTAGCTAATGTCATCCCCATTGGGTCCTCTTGCTTTCCTGGCATCTGGGACTTTCTAGTGGCAATCCTCAGGTTCCCATGCCCCATTGCTATATACCTCCTTTTAATCTCCTGACACTCTGTACTTCTCCCCTGTCTCCTCCTACACCTGATCCTGTCAACCCTTTTCCCTCCCCCTCCTTTCTTCCTCCCAGACCATCCTCCCTCTATGTCTGTGATTATTTCGTTCCCTCCTCTAAGTAGGAATGAAGCATCCACACTTTGTTCTTTCTTCTTATTGAACTTCACATGGTCTGTGAGTTGTATTGTGGGTATACTGAGCTTTTGGCTAATATCCACTTATCAGTGAGTACATACCATGTATGTTCTTTTGTGACTGGGTTACATCACTCAGGATGATATTTTCTAGTTCTATCCATTTGCCTTTGAATTTCATGAAGTCATTGTTTTTAATTGCTGCATAGTACTCCACTGTGTACTCCATTATGACATTTTCTGTATTCATTCCTCTGTTGAGGGACATTTGGGTTATTTCCACCTAAAGGAAATGCAAGGACAAAGAGTGAAGCAGAGACTGGAGGAAAGGCCATTCAGAGACTGCCCCACCTAGGGATCTATCCCATCTCCAGACACCAAACTCAGAAACTATTACTGATGCCACGAAACACTTGCTGACAGGAGACTGGTATGGCTGTCCCCTGAGAGGCTCTGCCAGAGCCTGACCAACACAAACGTGGATGCACTCAGCCAACCATTGGACTGAGCATGGAGTCCCCAATGGAGGAAATAGTGGAAGGACTGAAAAAGCTGTAGGGGTTTGAAAGTGCAACAATATGAACTAACCAGTACCTCCAGAGTTCCTAGGGACCAGTCCACCAACCAAGAGTACACATGGAGGTACCCATGGCTCCAGTTGCTTATGTAGCTGAGGATGGCCTTATCTGTCATCAGTAGGGGGAAGTCCTTGGTCCTGTGGAGATGGATGCCCCAGCATAGGAGAATGCTAGGGTGGTGAGGCAGGACTGGATGAGTGGAGGAGCACCCTCATAGAAGCAGGAGGAAGGGGAAACCAGGAAGGGGGATAAGATTTGAAATGTAAATAAATAATAAAACAAGCCAAAATGTTGGCCAGAGCATAGAATAATGAGAAACCTTTTCTAACTTGTCAGTAAGATTATGAAATGGCTCCACTGCAGTAGAAAACAACTTTGAAATTTGTGATTTCTCTTTTATCTTTCCTTTTATCTACCTTCTGATATGTCTGTTTTTATATGTATGTGTATATTCATAAGTACCTATATGAGTGGCTGAATATGCATGTGTATATGCATGCATGAACAGGCCTAAGTCTGATATCAGGTGTCCTCTTTGATTACTCTCTACATTATTCAACTAATAAGAGTCTTTAATTGAATTTGGATATTGCTATTTAGTCTAGTCTATCTAGCTTGTCTTAGGAACACCCTGTCTGAAAACTCCAATAACAGGGAAACGACACACTCACCAGGAATTTTTGCAGATACTGCAGATCTGAGGACCTCATGCTTCAAAACACCTCCTAGATACTGAGCCATCTCCCCAGACTTTTGTAGTGGTTAACTTCAAGTGTGAATTTAATGTTTAAGAGCTGCCCAGGTAACTGTTGGAACATTATATGTGTATGAAGTATTTTCAGACTAGTTTAGTTGAATTCATAATTGAGTAAAATTACATTCTCCAGTATGGGTGGAATCATACATCCACTGAGGACCACCGAGAATGAAAGCACGTGAAACGTTGAGGGGGAGGCAGAGGTAGCTTTGCAACTGAGTTAGCTGCTTCTTTGTCCTATACATAAGGTCTGGAAATTATGGCATCATAAAATAACATTTAAAAAAAAGCAACCTGTGTTCCTGCCATCTCCAAGCACTTCCATTCACACTTTCCTTTAGTTTTGGTGTCCATGAAATAGAATTTGTGAAAGTATTTAGATTTATATGAGCTTATTTTGAAGTATAAATACAGAAAGAGACAGAGATGGAGAGAGAGTGAGAGAGAGAGGGAGAAGGAGAGAGAGAGTGTAAGAGAAAGGGAGAGAGAAAGAGAGATTGCTGCTTTCACATTCTAATTTCTGTTACAGATCAAGGAAATGCAGGAAAAATCAAATGAGCTAAGTAGTCTGTATGTCAGAAACAGTTTTTGTGAGCAGAACCCTCTTAATGGGTTAGATCTTGAAATAGACAAAGCAAACAAATAGGAAAAGGCCCACAAACCCATTGTCTCTCATCTCACTCCCAATACTTAGGAGATAGACGACTATGAACATTAACATTCAGCAATAACAAATGATCAGATTAAAATCAAGAGACCATTTTTTGTTGGCTGCAATACTGAGCTGTCAATAAACTGCAACTTAAATTAATACAATTTAAAATAAGAATATCTAATAAGTAAAAGTGGAATTAGGAAAACAGAGTTCTCTTTTTCTGTCCTTCCCTCTCCTCCATCTCTCTGTATCTCTATGCCTCTCTGTCTCCATATTTATCCTTATCCCTCTGTGTCTCTGTCTTTTTTCTCTCTGTCTCACTTTGTCTCTCTGTTCCACTGATCTATTTCCTCATTCTTTACTTTGTTTCCTCAGACAGAGTATTCTTATGTATCCCAAGGCTGATCTGGAAGTGGCATTCTTCTTTCTTCAGCCTTTTTAATGGTGACTTTAGAGGTATGCACAATCATTCCGGACTTAGCAAAGTTCTATTTTCCTAAGGACACACTCATTGAGGCTTTAATGTTTGTATGGTACCCAGTGTTGTCAATGTTGTTAACATGACTCTGCTTAATCAATGACTTGAAAAACATAAAGACAATTTTAATGTCACTCTAAAATGATAGAGAACAACAACCACAGAACCATAGTAGAGATATTCTTTAAACAAATTGAAGGAACTCCAAAATGTTTCAGTATGTTCAAAGGAGAATTTGAAGAGGTAGTCTGATAACCAGGGTAGTAAAATGTAAAACCAGAAACAGAACTAATTAGATTCCTTCTTATATTTGAAAGCACCATTCAAAACTGTACAATAAAGGAACAAATTTCCATGCAACATAATTTATGTTATAAATATTTTTGTCTAACTGTTAGTAATTTATAATAGCGTTCTAAATTGTTTCCTGAGAGCCAAAATTGTACAAAGGACTATGTAGGAAATAATTCATGAATGTCCCAGAAGGTTTATTTCTCTACTATATGGATTCCTTGTGTGACCATAATCGTATATATATATATACGATTATGTATATATATATGTGTATATATGTATATATATGTGTATTATGTATATATATATATGTATATATGTATATATATGTGTGTGTGTTTGTATTATGTATTCTTATACTTATATTAAATATATATTTGTATTTTATGTTGCATAACATAATATATACCATATATCATATAAATATATGAATAAATACATATGAAATTCATGAACACAAGAATTACAACTGATAACTGTCAATAGAAATATGTTTTCATAGGGAATTTCTAAAATATAATTTTTCTAACTTACAAAATTGCTTCCAGCAAGTGGATTAGAATTGGTACTTTCACCTTTATTCAGCCTATTTAAATGCATAAAAATTTAGTGTACTTATGTTTACATTAAGAGCCTCCTAGGAACATGGAAATAAGTTGCTGAAATGCTTTAATCTTCTAAAATCCTAAAACTGCGTGTTTTTGTATAAAATAGATGAAGAGTGATATTTTCTACAGCACCCAAAACTATCAAAGCTGAACAGCTTAATGAGTAACCTAAGTTCAGAAAATAATTGAACAGTAAGATTTTCTTCATTTTTGTATGGCTTTAAAATACCACAAAAGGTCAAAATGAAAAATCAGGGAAGGAAAACATAGCATACTAATTATACACAATCTTAAGCATAGCAACATTTTTCTCTTATGGACCATTTTCATCAAGATAATAAGTTGCTATTTTATAGCCTGGGGATTTACATAAATTTGTTCAATGCTTAACCCTGATGCTTGACCTCAAGTATACTTTAAAATAGTTATTATGTATTGGATCCTCATATTGAAAATATCATTTGCATTTTAAGTCACATACATATTTGCCTTGCCTCAGATTAACATAATTTATTAAATGTTAAATTGAATTATAATTCTATCTTAGTTTTTCCATGGTGAATTACTTTTTTCTAATTACATTCTATTTATAATAGCATCTGCTACAGAAACTCTATGAACTGTTAATAAAAATAATAGTCTCATCTATCTCAAAATAAACAATTGAAGGGTATAAGTTGCCATATTAATAGGGTTCTCTAACATCTTTTCACTGCAACACAGTGATGGGTTTCCTTAGCCAGAAAATGCTGTACATACATTATTGATATTGTCAGACTAATATTTGCTTTCATTTGTCTTATAAATTTAACAGGGATCATTTTTCAGATGTTCAATGGTTACCCTATACTGAGATGTCAGTGTGAAGGAAAGACAGTGCTTGCCAATATAACTAGATATTTCCAGTTGGTGTTGCTTCAGGTTCTAATAAAAGTTGGTAAAAAAAAAAAAAATCCTCTATTGTTCTGTAAGTGTTCCCATTTGGCCGTATTTAATTTGTATAATAAAATGATGATGGTAGAAAACCATTATTTCTCATTTTTATAGGGACCACAGAGAATATTCAGATGAAAAGATAATACATTTGTCTTAATTTCACCATTATTCTGTGAGAGTTGCTGTTGGCGATTTATCTAAGTCATAGGCCTTTAAGTGTCCCTTTCAGTTCACTAGTCAGTCACTGTTAGAAAAATTCAGTGTTTGTCACCCGAAATGCTTCTTTATAAATAACGAAGTGGAATTTATGTCATAGGATTCCCGTATTAGAGCAAAGAAAGCATAACTGGGAGTTACATTTTTATTTAAAAAAAGTGTCTCAAAACCAGATATATAAAGATGAATATCAAAAAATATCTTGAATACAGTGAATTTAAGTAAGTAAGTAAATAAGTAGGTAAATAAATAAATAAAACCTGTAGCTGAAAGTAGAATGGTCTTTAACTAGGGATAGAGAGGAGAATACATGTGTCTAAAAAAATGCAGAAATAAAGCTAACAAGTGTTATGAGTACTAGGTATTTAAAATGTCCCAATATAGATGTGAACACAAATTTTGGGAAAGAGCACAGTGTCCCTGATGTTATGTAAGACTGCCTAACTGATTAGAACCTTGACAACGGTGAAGAGATTAGAGTGCTATATACAAATGCAGAGCCAATTCCTGCTTACCATAGTTACCTTAGTCACTTTTCCAAACTCACATGTGTACCTGAGGTGTCTGTTCTAGTAATTCTCCAACCCAAAAAAGGCTGGGAAATTAAACCACTACTCATTAATATGAGTACATGCTGTGAGCCTAGATTGGGCAGATCTACCACTACACTACCATCTTCCCCATGTAAGAGACCCCTTGTAACTTCTGCTTTCTCTAGGCCGGGTGCTTCTGCTCCAATTTCCTTATTCCTCCTCCCCAATCGTCCTCTCTCCACCTTCCCCTCTTCTTCTGCCCAATCACTGGCTCTAGCCTTTATAAATTAAGGTGGGAAGAAGGTTTACAGGAAATTACCTGAGTGTGGACTCATTCCTGTTTGCAGCCCCTCACAGGAGAACAGAATTAACATCAAATACAATTAGCCCCAGGGCTATCCACAACACTTCCTCCTTTCTGCCCAATTTAAAGACTTTTATCTCAGATATAATTGACCACAACTATTATTATTTTGTAACGTGCAAAATAGTAAAAAGTACAAGATGTAATACTGTCCAAAGAAAGGACACAATTACAGGTTAGGAGAGCTTGATTCTGCCGAGACACAGTAGGCTAGTCCTTAATATCCTATTTCTCTAATGTCTGTCAGATGATCCTGGACCGAAGGCTGAAGACCGATGCTCCAACGTTGAACTAAAGGACTGTCCAGGTGATCAGCGGTCTCTATAATGGCTAAGTTTTGGAAGCTGTGTTAGGCTTCCTATATATTTTCAGTTAATAACATCTGTTCTTGGATTTCTGATGGGGTTGAAAAACTACATAGTCTCCTAGCCAACCCAGGGTTTTTACTTTGAGATGAACAGATTTGAGAGGTTGGTTTTCAGATGGCGTTTAATCTAAAGTCATATCCAGGTGCAGAGCTATATAGTCTTTTAAGTTGGGATAGAGGACAGTGTGAAGTTTTATTGGTAAGAATGTTAGACTGGGTTTTAGGTCTATCTTATACCATACAATTTACAAAATGGTAATAGTTGTGCTCAATTTATATTTTGAGAAAAAGTCTTTTTTTAATTAAACAAGAAGGGTGAAATGTTGCAGGATTTTCCCTGTCCAATCACATTAGGGCAGTAGGAGGCTTGTGATTGGACAGGAGAATGGAAGCAGAGAAAGGAGTTGAGACAGAGAGACAGAGACAGAGAGAGACAGAGACAGAGACAGAGAGAGAGGGAGAGAGAGAGAGAGAGAGAGAGAGAGAGAGAGAGAGA
>NW_022196912.1:76288280-76296265 GCF_008632895.1 Mastomys coucha | reverse complement strand
AGGGAGGGAGAGGGAGGAAAGGAGAGGGAAGGAGAGAGAGGGAGGGAGAGGTATAAGGAGGAGAGAGAAATCTAGAATGGAGGTTGACTTGGTGTTCTCAAAAGATTAGACTATTTGGGTTAAAACTTTATCATTATTTTTGACTCTAAAATTATTGATTGGCATCTTGTAAATTGTGTTATTATTGATACATAAAACTGATTGGCTAATTTCGCATTAAGAATCTTGATTCTACGGGGTAATGAGGTGTTGAGATGGCTAACCAGGGGTCATGGGCCTTGCTGTAAAGTGAGAAGAACTCGGGCCCCATCCAAGAGATGGTCCAGTGGGAGCCATATGGTCTCACAGGGCTGGCGAGTTGGCGGGCCAAGAGAACGATCGAGTGAGATCACCTGGCACAGGGGCTAGCTCTAAATATTTCCCACAATAGGTATCATCCTTGTAACCTGCAGGTGAAAACTCTAAGAACCTGCTAATGTGCCAGAGCATTTTATTCTACCATACAAAAAGCTAAACCTGTCCCAGATAACATGCACGACCTATATAGCAGACACGTTTCCATATTGTTATAGCCTAATGTTTTCAGCAAAGTACTTGAAAGTACTTTTATTTATTACTTATGGTATTTGCAGTAACCCCATCTGTGTTCCTGGGTGACATTAACTCATAATTTTTGTTTGGCTCTAAACTAAACTCTATCATATATATATTTTTTAAGTTGAGAATTTTTATTTCCATTACCAAAAATATCAAACAGAAGACAGCAGATAATAAATATATTGAGTATCCTTGAGTTTTATAAGTTTTTATTTATGAACAACAGATTTGGAATTAAGAGAAATTCATAACATATTTTTGCATTTACAAAAATTTTTATTTTGTTTTTGAATAAGTAAATTAAAATTATATAAAAATATTTTTCCAATGTAGTCTACTAAATGTTCAAAGGCTGAATCTGGGGGAATCCTAACATTGTTTCCACTGAATTTCCTCCTGTAAATAGTCCTAGCCCTTCTGAAACCTTAGGAAATGATTTAGAAATAGAAACATGCTATGTTTTCAGAGAACTTTAGAAATTGTGAAAAATTTTGGTAGTTACTAAAAATTTCCTTAAATTGTTACAAACATACTTTATACAATATATTATTTAATTAATAGTTTATATTTTTCCAATTACTTTATGAACTTGATCGAAGACTGATATGTTTATATTTTTCATAGGCCAATACTTGTTATATGATAAAATATTTGTTAGTGAATTAAATTTGCATAGTTGAAATAATATATCTATGAGTGAAAATAGTAAACTCTTTAATATGTACAATAGAGGCACTTTAAACATCACAGAGTTATAGGACAAAGGTTCCAATTAACTCAATTTTTATTATTCAAAGGGTTTCATACTCCTTGGAAACATTGAAACCCTTCAATGACCAACTCCAACAGATTGGGTAGGTTTTTTTTTTTTTTATTTTTAGAATAAAGATTAGGTGTGTTATTCCATGATTTTGACTTTCTAATATTTGAAGCAGTTATAAACTGTAAGCTTAACTTTTTGTTCTACTAAGATTTTTATCAATTCTATACATTATTTGTTAAATATACAGTGTGCCCATTTCTTCAATTTTCGTCAATCTTTCAAATCTTCTTTATTTATCTATCTCAAATCTCCTGTACATCTTTTACAAAACTAATTGCTGCACAATTAGGTTTAAATAATGGTTACCTTCTTTGTGAAATTAGTTTTATTTAGAACTCTGTTCTGAAATATACATATGCTGTCAACTAATTTCCTGGAACTGAAGATATGATAGACATTCAAAAGACATGGGAAGCTCCTATAATTACAAAATTAACAAGGTCTTTTCTCAAAGGTATAAAGTTAGGAAATAGGTGCGAAAGCCAGGAACTTCTCAGACTGATTTTTTTTTTTCTGTGAATTCAATAGGGAACTACTGGGATCCAACCTTCAAGAGTCCTCAGGCATAATGAGTTGGACATTTTAGTGACACATCTACCTTTAAGTTTTGTATGTAGCTGTAGGTAATCCCAATTAACTCACTGGTTCCCTAAGCTAGAATTGGGTATGACCAGTTCTTTCTCATACCTATGTAAGAGGAATAGACATTTGTTCAGATTTCCATTAATTTGGACACAACTGTGGTTTTCTGAGAGCTCAAAAATAATGACATCTTCCTTGGTGCATAAAGTAAAGACCAACATTAAAAATAATGTCTTCTATCTACAGTGATGACCTGCTTGCAAGATGTGCTGCCACAAAAGCTTGTGAGAGTAGTGAACAATTATCTGACCAGAGTTAAAGCCTACTCTACAAGTTAGAGCCCATACCTTATACTGCTTGAGTGACCAGGAAGTGGGAGCCTGATAGGCTATGAATCTTTGGAAAAACAAAATACTATTGTTCTGCCAAAGAATCATAGTCAGAAAATTACTCCTAGTGACATTCTCCTCTACTCATAGATCAGTTTTTGGTCAACCATTATCAGAGAAACTTCCTCTTTCAGTAGAAGAAAACAAATACAGAGATCCATGAAGTGGAATCTTCTGGTTTCTTTGTAAAGTCAGGTCTGTCTTTTTTTTTTTTTTTTTTGGCTGGGGCACACAGGTGAAAGGATGTCTTGGTAAAGCAGATATGTGAAAGAATATTTTCCTGAAGCAGACATAGGTGAAAGGATGTTTTACTATAGCAAACATGTGAAAAGATGCATAATGTTCAGAGGGAATATATATATGAACCCACGGACAGTGGGAGCTTGAACACTGGTTTGATTTGTTCTGTTTAGCTATTCTTCACTAATAGCCATCATGTATCTGTTTGCGTTACATTTCCTTGTTGAGCTCTGCTTGTGCCACCTTAGACAAGAACATGCCAGGGAACTTCTGGTGAGGTTCCTGCAGCTTCTTGCTGCTTCTGAGACCTCAGATTGGTTGGCAAGCCTTTTACTTTCCTCTGGATAAACTGTCTTTGTATGTTGGTGTGTGGTGACTGCAAAGTGGACAAGGCTACAGAAGCTGGTTCATGTGTTGTGCCTGCTGAATAGACTGGACTGCAGCTGCTAATTCATATTTGCTATGAATACTGGACTGAACTGCTGATATCCTGACAACAAAGGTTGGACTTACCTCTAAAGAACTATTTCTAAACAGGACTACTTCTACTGTGTCCTAATAACTTTTCTTTTCCACTGCCTTTGGTGAATGGTTGGCTAGAGGAGAGGTTGAACCCTTATTAAAGTAGGTTGGAAAGAATTATGCCTACAGATCCACGAGTGGACAATATATAAAAGAAGAAAGAGACCTTGAAACATGCAGTCCTAAATGGTATGTCTCCATCTAAGCTCTCCCTTAGGACCTCAGAAACTCTGAAGAAGAAGAGACTGAAAGAATTTAAGAGCCAGATGGAATGGAGGGCACTAAGAAAACAAGACCCTCTAAACACAATAGGATCCAAAGATGTATGAACACAGATAGACCACTGCAGCATGCACAGGAACTCAATGGGTCTATGCCAGATGGGGTCCCAGTGCTCAGAGAAGTGAACACAAGCTCCTATCACTAACCCAGAAGCTATAGTTGATCTATAACTAGTTAAAAATGGAAATCATTTGTTTTCTTGTTCTCTCTGGGGATCCAGACTACTTTCAAGGGCAGGCTCCATGCCCAGCATTAGATGGCCAGTAGAAAACAGACTCAATGGTGTATCTGGAGATTCTTCATTTTGTAAAGTTTTGACATAACATTTTTTTAAAACCTTATAGGTCCTTTGTGTAAATAATGTGGCTTCAGTTTGGGGGCTTCAGTTGCTTTTGCATGATTCCTGTATCTGTGTCTATATGGAGATACTGTTCTTCTTTGGCTCCTTTTAGTTATGTTTGTTTTGTTTCATTGTAGTTTTGTTTTGTTTTATTCTATTATTATTAGTAGTAGTAGTAATAGTAGTAGTAGTAATAGTATTAGTATTAGTAGTAGTAGTAGTAGTAGTAGTATCTCTGTTTATATTTTAATGAGAGACAGAAAGGTATGAAGCCAATGAGAGGGAAGATGGGAGGCATATTTAGGGAGAGGGGAAATAGTAATCAGAATACATTGTATCAAAATGTATTTTTAATAAAATAAATAAAAAACCATAAACATCTTAATGAATAAATTAATTTATCTCATGTAAAATCTGAGGATTTCATTGTGTGTGGCTCTTTTCTACAAATAGAACAAAGGCATTATACATTTCTCTCCTATCCTTATTCTGCTCATTCATCCATATAGTTGAAGATAAATTACTTCATATCTACATTGTAACCCACAGAAAGGAAGGGGGACTGGGATGTCACTTCATTTATCATAAATATATGAACCCAATATTATACACATTCATCTTCCTTCTGTTCACATTGAACAGGCATTAGACACACTGGAGAGCTAACCTCAGAGAAAGCTGAGTTACAGTGTGCTTACTTTTGGTAGCCATGTGATTGCTTATTATTAGTGTTACAGTGCTTTATGTAATAGAGGAGGACAACCTTGCACATCCAATATTAGACATTGCCAGAGAATATAGGCTCTTTATTGGAAGCTATTTTTATTTGAAGATCAAATTGAAACTTTGGAATAAGGGAAAAATTGAATGTTCCCCTTAAAAATATAGAAGTAACTATAATTTAATTATATTGTGGGAAGAAATTGGTAAATTGAAATATATAAATCATAGTAAACACACTAGATCCATTATCCTAAACTAAAATCTATTGTAAAGGTATGTTATAGTCAATAGTAATATCTTTACTTTGCATTTCTTTACCTATAATTTATATATTATATGGTACCTGATATATATCCAGTTTTATCTGAGTTCAGTATAAATCTCAAATATATTAAAAATAGCAATAAACCAAATTTAGAAAAAGAAAACCTGTTGTATAAGTTAAATGATGTAGGCACAACACAAATTGGATGCTTGGCAGGTGAGTTCAAACCTCCAGAGGACTGTTCTGGGATATTTCCTGGAGAAACACGAACGTACAAACATGTATTACCCACAGATAGAAAATTTACTTGTAATAGATGAAAAACATCCTCTCTGAGATTATCTTAGTGAACTAGTAAGTTTATTAGTTTCAAGTATATGGAACTCTCAAAAGCATTTGCATAGTAGAAGATCCAACTTCAGGGATGGTGACTGTAAGAGCTTTACACAACTAATAAGCATTTTGGTTGTTTGACTGATTAGATAATCCCCACCACTCTGATCTCAGAAATTGTTCACTATTGTTTCTATAACCTTGGAAAGCAGCATTGTGAACCCTGTTAGTTTCTATATAAAAGGTTTATTTCTAGCCTGAATCTCAAGGTTTTGTTTTGTTTTGTTTTGTTTTGTTTTTATGGGTTTTTTGTTTTGTTTTGTTTTTGTTTTTGTTTTTTTGTTTTACTTTGCAGGAGTGAGTGATTGCTCTTCCTTTCTAGACCTCAGTGGACCAAGTGGATATCCTAGACTATACCCTCACATGAGATTTAAATAGTAAAATGAAATGATAAAAACTGGGAGCATATATATGGTCAGGTGGTGCTGGAAGAGATAATGAATAGCTGGTATTTCTAATCATACTATTACCAAAGAGACAAATGAGTTACTTAGTGTCATCCTATCCTTTTTTTTTTTTTTTTTTTTTTTAAGACAGGGTTTCTCTGTATAGCCCTGGCTGTCCTGGAGCTCACTCTATAGACCAGGCTGGCCTGGAACTCAGAAATCTGCCTGCCTCTGCCTCCCAAGTGCTGGGATTAAAGGCGTGCGCCACCACTGCCTGGCATCCTATCCTATTTTGCCATGTGAGTCAAGAAACAGATTTTGATGCCACTCGAGGAGGATTTTCTTTTTTTAAGACAAATTAACTTGTTTATTCCTCAAGATGTTAATATATGGAGTTAGGTACTTTGATTGTGTGCTGCTCTAGTTTGAGTTGCAGCATGAGGGTAGGATGAGTATGGTTGCTATTAATCATGGGTTTGAGGCCATCGACTCAAATATGACAAATATACCAAGTACCATGCTATAAAACCAGAAACAAACAAAGTAAAAAATGTGTCATTTCCTGTATTAACAACAACAAATGCCAATAACTACTTAACCCAATGTAAGAGCTTGCGAACACTTCCTGCTTTCCGTCCTGGCATTTTTAACTGGCTTGTCCTTGTTCAATTCTTATGTAAACAACCACAGATATTGTGAATTCAGATATACAATGGTCCTATTATGTCCAAAAACATTGTTTTGCTCTGAACCTATAACCTCTTGTTTTTCATTCTTTTTGATCCATTCTTCTATTGTGTTCTCTGAACTTTGGAGAAAAAATATGATACAGATTTCTCACTTAAGGTTGAGCACTGCACGGCACTCTCCTCCTTATTTTGACTAGCTGTGCTTCTGTATTAACTACCACTGAACATCACAAAAAAGCTTTTTTAGGAAGGAGTGAGAGCTGAACTAATTCATTGGTATAGAGATATGGATCTAAAGGAGAATTTGAAAACATGTCCATTTAGCACAAAGATTGTAATAAGTTCACTCCCAGTGACTTTGAGGTATGAAGCTATGGGGTCATTGATAGAGCACAAGACATGCATCTTATGTGCAGCTGTGCAGTATGCCTTAATCCAACCAGAAAACATTTGATTACTTCTGTAATACCCATGCCACTATAATACCCATTGTGTGTATTCTGCTGGAATGATATTTATTTTTACTGGCAGGAATGACAGCAAGTTAGAATTGTTTACTATTTTCACCCAACAAGATAACAAGAACTTTTAAACTAACATTTTAATACTTTTTCAATAATAAACTATGATGATGCTTAGACAAATATTAAACAAAACTAGAAGTCACGATAATGGATCTAATAGGACCTAGAATGTGTTCAACCATAGAAAGGTTATGGCAGAAAATAAAATTAGTAAACTTAATAGATTAATATAATTTCCTTCTTTCAAAAAGCAATAAGTAGCCTGAAAAACAGTCTTAGAAATCTCAAAATATTATTTAGCAAATTATTGTTCAGATGATCAAGTTTCCGGCATCAAGAGACAAAAGGACAAAAAAATATACTAAGAAATACCAAAAACAAATATGCTAAATTTTGAAGGCATGATTTTACAGATTCAAGAACTCGATTTAAAGACCAGATATACAGATTCAATGTAACTCAGGCAAAACAAAAACAAAAACATTTAAGTACAAAGATAGACATATAAATTATTTTTATTTGAATTGATGAAGATATTATATTATTGCATACTATGTAAAGATTATCCTCGTATTATTCAAATGTTAGTTTCTTTGACCCCCATCTGGTTGAAATCCTTCTTCTAAGAATCTCTTGTATCAATGATGTGTAAACATTGCTCACATGTTATTCCCTCATTGCTCAATAAAGAACTGTTAAGCCAGTGACTGAGCAGAAGAGAGAGTAGTGCTGCCTAGACTTCCTCCCGGTCAGGGAAAGAAGGAATAAAGAAGGAATGGTCATTCAGCCAGGAGGAAAGGGTTAGGAGACATCAGAAGAAAACTGTAGGAGCAGAAAAAAACGTGAAATGCAAGAATCTTTGGGATTTTTGCCTGGGAGGTAGCCAGAATTGTTTAGAGCATTAAAATAGATTAATACTGTTTAGTTAGTGCTTTACTGCCTTAAAGCTGTTAAATAAATAAAATAGTCCTGTCTCAATTATTTCAGACCTACCCAGAGTTAGAGAAAACTGCAATATTTATAAAATGACCACTAACAATTTGAAATCTGAGTGAGATTTTTATCTTATGAAGCATGCTGTGTGGATCAGAGGAATGGTCAAATAATCTATTTTGTTTTTTAATACATTGTTATTGAAAAATATTTATATATATATATTTTTTATTTTTTTAAACTTTTATTGCATTATGATGATAAAAGTTACATGATTTCAATTTATCTGAATTTGTT
>NW_022196912.1:76287236-76288174 GCF_008632895.1 Mastomys coucha | reverse complement strand
TCCCATTTGTACCACTGCTCCTCCCATAGACCCCCCTTCAATACCTACAATATCTTTTTTGTCATATTTCTTAAAATTTATAGAATATTATAGCAATAAGAATAAGTATTATAAAAGTTGTTTGATATAAAACAATAATCAATTTAACAGTCTTATGTAGATGTTCATCTACAGCAATAGTGAAAATACATTTCTCTCAATATAAATTTTAAACAACTTCAAACATATTAGCTGTATATTTAAAAATAATACATCATTACTAGTATTTTCTTAAATGAACATGAATATATAAAGTCTTTTTATTTGTTTTGTATTTAGTAGAGTTTAAAATCTTGGCTCTTACTGTGGTACAAGTCCAAAATAAGAACATTTTTTAGACATTGGATTTCATTGTAATAAGGCTGTACATCACCAAAGGATTTACCTCCATTGTAGCTAAGCTGAGAGTTGATAGTTCTGCTGCACCAAGAAATGAATTGTAGGCTCGATTTTTGGATACAGACTTCCTGCTATGGTCAAAGCTATTTGACTTGAGTGAGTGACTTCATTCTCAGCCCACAGAGAACAGGTTACATTCATTTAAGAAATGGTATAGGTATTAAGATGGACTATCCATAAACTCATTCGCCAACTGTTTCAATGAACAATGGTTCTGCTTGGAGGGTGGCACAGACATTAGGTGAGGGTAAAAATTTGGTTCATTAGTTGTGCTAATTTGGAAAAGCATTCATCTCACAGAAAGAGTAACTTATAAAGTCCTTTTCTTCAAACGATACAATAGTTACAAATGTCAAGCAAAGCATTCAGTTTCACTTTGTTGTTCTCTTACAAGCTACCTCCCTAGTTAACCATCTATGTTTCTTTTGGATATATAAAGACTTTTGAAATATGTAAGCTGTTCTGAAAACCATAGTATAGTGTAAAAACATGAAATAAAC
>NW_022196912.1:76212728-76286891 GCF_008632895.1 Mastomys coucha | reverse complement strand
CAACAAATTTCCAATTCCTCATACTATTGGATTTCAATCGATTAGGATATGTTGGTAATATTAATTTTTAAATTAATATATTAAGAAAAGTGTCATTTCCTGTTATTTTTGTTGTAAGAGGTGGAATTAGGTTTGTGTGGATTTGTTGAAAGATTACCTTCTTGTTTCTTCTAGGGTGTAGCTTTGCTCCTTATGTTGATGTTTTCCATCTATTATCCTTTGTAGAGCTGGATTTGTGGAAATATTTTGTTTAAATTTTGTTTTGTCATGGAATAGCTTGTTTTCTCCATCTAAGGTAATTGAGAGTTTTGCTGGGTATAGTAGTCTGGGCTGACATTTGTGTTCTTGTAGGGTCTGTATAACATCTGGCCAGGACCTTCTAGCTTTCATAGTCTCTGGTGAGAAATCTGCCGTAATTCTGATAGGCCTGCCTTCATATGTTTCTTGCCTTTTTTCCCTTATTGCTTTTAAAATTCTTTCTTTGTTTAGTACATTTGGTGTTTTGATTATTATGTGACAGGAGGAATTTCTTTTCTGGTCCAGTCTATTTGGAGTTCTGTGGGCTTCATGTATGTTCATGGGCATCTCTTTCTTTAGGTTAGAGAAGTTTTCTTCTATAATTTTGTTGAAGATATTTACTGGCCCATTACATTGGGAGTCTTCACTCTCTTCTATACCTATTATCCTAAGGTTTGGTCTTCTCAGTGTGTTCTGGATTTCCTGGATGTTTTGGGTTAGGAGCTTTTTGCTTTTTGCATTTTCTTTGACTGTTGTGTCAATGTTTTCTAAGGTGTCTTCTGCCCCTGAGATTCTGTCTTCTATCTCTTGCATTCTGTTGGTGATACTTGCATCTATGGCTCCTGATTTCTTTCCTAGGTTTTGTATCTCCAGGGTTGTCTCTCTTTCTGATTTCTTTATTGTTTCTATTTCTATTTTTAGGTTCTGGATGGTTTTGCTCATTTCCTTCACCTGTTTGATTGTGTTTTCCTGAAGCTCTTTAAGGGATTTTTGTGTTTTGTCTTTAAGAGCTTCTAGCTCTTTACCCGTGTTCTCCTGTATTTCTTTGAGGGTGCTATTTATGTCTTTCTTAAGTTCCTGCATCATCATCATGATAAGTGATTTTATATCTGAATCTTGCGTTTCCGGTGTAAAGGTGTGTCCAGGACTTGCTATGGTGGGAGAATTGGGTTCTGATGATGGCAAGTGACTTTGGTTTGTGTTGTTTATTTTTTTATGCTTCCCCCCTGCCATCTGGTTAACTCTAGTGCTACCTGCCCTTGCTAATTCTGACTGGAGCCTGTCCTTCCTGTGATCCTGGTTGTGTCAGAACTCCTCAGTCAAGCTTCCTCTGTAATCCTGTGATTCTGGGATCCTGGTATCCTGGGCTTTTTAGATCACCTGGGAATGGGGCTTTCTCTGTGTGTTGTGGGACTGGCTGCAGAGATTGTGCCCAAGGTCTGCTCAGAACACTAACCCAGACAGACTGGAAGGAACTGGAGTCACTAGGCTGGCGGAGTTCCTAAGTGCCTGGTCCTGATGGTCCCAGTTACTCCCAGTGTTGGGACAGATGTTGGTTCTTGCTTACCTCTAATCCTGGGTGTGTCAAAGCACCTGGGAGTGGAGCTTCCTCTGGGTGTTATGGGACTCATTTTTACATATTTTAATCATGTTTTACCCTCCCCAAATACCTCCAAACAGTTTATACCTCCCTTCCAACCCAAATGTCCCTCAACTGAAGAATGA
Source organism: Mastomys coucha (assembly GCF_008632895.1). NCBI lineage: Eukaryota > Metazoa > Chordata > Mammalia > Rodentia > Muridae > Mastomys > Mastomys coucha. The sequence goes on along the minus strand of NW_022196912.1, from coordinate 76,285,148 downwards.
ATGGTGAAAACATGGTTCATTTATACAAAGGAATACTATTCAGCTATTAAAAAGAATGACATCATTAATTTTGTAGGCCAATGGGTGGAAATAGAATATATCATCCAGAGTGAGGTAGCCTAAACCAAAAAGGACAAGCATGCTATGTACTCACTGATAAGTGAATATTATCCAAAAAGTACAGAATACCTAGGATGCAACCTATAGATCATAAGAATTTTAACAAGCAGAAAAGCCCAAGTGAGTATGCTTCAATACCACTTAGATAGGGGAAAAATAATCATGAGATGCAGAAGGAGGGATTTATCTTGGTGGGAGAGGAGACTGGGAGGGGAAAAGAGGAACAGAACCAGGTATGGGAGTGGCAGAGGATAGGATAGAAGAACAGAAGGTCAGGAGAATAATTGAAATATGCAGCCTCTGGGGATGGGATTTGAGGGGACCATGTAGAAATTCCCAGAGACCTGGGTGGTGAGAGACTTTCAAGACTCAATGGTGGTGACCTTAGCCAAAATGCCCAACATTGGGGAGAGAGAACTAGAAGAGTCTACCTGCAGTAGATAGACTGTGGGTTATCAACCCACAGTCAAAATTTCTGACCCAGAATTATTCCTCTCTAAAAGAACTGCGAGGACAAAACTGGAGAAGAGAATTAAGGAAAGGTAGTCCAGTGACTGGAACAACTTGGGATTTATATCGCAAATGTATATATGTGTGTGTGTGTGTGTGTGTGTGTGTGTGTGTGTGTGTGTGTGTGTCTGTGTGGTGCAGCACCAAGGCCTGACATATTACTGATGGTATGATATGCTTACAGACAGGAGCCTGGTATTGCTATCTTCTGAGAGGCCCAACCACTGAGACAGAAGCAGATACTTACACCCAACCATTGGACTGAAGTCAGGGTCTCCTATGGTTGAATTAGGGGAAGGATTGAAGAAGCTAAATGGGAGGAAGACCAGAAATCTCAACTAACCTGGACCCCAGGGAGCTCTTGATGATTTAGTCACCAACCAGGCAGCATACAAGTGTTTGTCTGAGGCCCCTGGCATATATAGAGCAGAGGACTGCCTGGTCTGGCCTCAGTGGGAAAAGATGAGCCTAATGCTCAAGACATTTGATACACCAGGGAAGGGGGATTCCTGAAAGAAGGGGAGCACCTTCTTGGAGGCAATAGGGAGGAAAAGTGGAATGAGAAACTATGCAGGAGGGACTGAGTGTGGGGCAACAACTGAAATGTGAATAAATAAAATAATTTAAAAATTTAATATAAAGAAATACAAATCAAAACAAGACAGAGAGACCTGCAAAGAATGAGTGAAAGGAGGGAAGAAGAGAAGGAAGGAAGGAAAGAAGGAAGGAAGGAAAGAAGGAAGGGTGGATGGAAGGAAGAAGAAAGGAAGAAAAAAGAATTCTGGGCATAAGGTCTGATATGGAGTGTGGTTGGTATACCCAATAACATCTCACTGGAGAAATCATATCTTCCCATATGAGAAATATTGATTGAAATAGCTTCTTGTTATAGCATATGGCCCATATGCACTTCTCCTTTAGTGCTGGGACCCATATGGCTTGAACAGGCACATGTCTTAAGCATACCACTACAGTCTGTGTGAGTTCATATGTGCATCATTCCTATTATATTTGAAAGGCAATTTTCATTGGCATCATCAAACACCTCTGGCTCTTAGATTTTTTCATCCCTTCTTCCACATAGATCACTAAACCTTGTTAGGAGGATTTGGATGAAGAAATCCTATTTAGGAAGGTGTGTGTCAAATTCTCTCTGAATGTTGTGGTTCTTTATGTTAATTACTATCCACTTCTTTGATAAGGGCTATATAATAGACTGGTCTATAATCACTGAGTATAGCAATATATTATTAGGAAGCATTTTAATTGTTTTAAAAATAATAGTACAAGCTTTTCCCCTAATACTCTGATTAGGTTTTCATGACATATCTCATCTCAGGTTATTGGCCATTTTAATAGTGTCAGATTTTATCTAATAGAGTGGGCCTTAAGTTCAATCATGTAGTAGTCAGTCAAACTTTATGGCTGTAGCTTCTGTCATTAGGAGACAAAATTAGAAAAAATCTCCCCAATCTTATGGCTATACTTGAATAATGATAACAATAATAACTATGAAAAATGCCAGGAGTTCTTATTCCTACGCAAAGAACTACAAGGAATGAAGAAATTCCGAGAGTGAGAGAAATAATCTGCTTTAGAGAGAGCACACCAACTGGTTATCCAATATCTAATGGCCAGCCCTAACAAAAGACCCAACTGTAATTTAATCAGATTATATTTAGAAAAAAATATATTCAATATACAGTCATATGTGTATATATGCATGTGTTTCTGTATATTTAGAAATATTTATGCTTGTACATATGCATATATTTCTAAATATAAGTGTAATATATGTATATACATATAAGCATACCTATATGGAAATATTCATAAACAGCAATCAGAGAGAAAAAGAAGACATAATTTTGAAAAGATCAAGAAGGACTATATAGGAGGGTTTGAAGGGATAAAAATAATGAAAGAATAATGCAACTATATTACACTCTCAAAAAATATAAAATATCAAGGTATAAAAATAAACATGGGTGACTGCTCCCATGAATTTTATGCTACTAATATGGTAGTATTCTTACAAGCTGGTCACTATTACAGGTCATATCTGGGTAAGATACTGATGATTGCTTTTCTAGTCTTCTGTAGAGTGTCTATCAATATTATTAATGGTAGTCATTAGTGGTGAAACTTCTAAAACAACACTAGCTCAATATTTTCTTGTTTCATGACATAAGTAACTATTCCCTTCACCAATAAGACCTTACAGAACAGTTGTAAAGAACAACAAACAGCTCTGTTAACAATCTGTAATGGTTTGTGGGTTCCACTGGGCTTTGGTGGTAAACAAGTGAATAAGGTTTAACCCACTTCTGGCACTAGAGGCTTTACTTCGTGCCATGAGATGTACATATGGAGCATTGTCTCATATATTATCTGTTAATATCATTTAGATTCCTTCCCTTTATCTATATACTTTAGGAAGCGTCTACTGTGATATTAATTTAGTATCTCACATGTCACAGTAATAAGTCTGTTACTTCTTCCAAGCCAATTATTCCAAGTATCAAAATCTTCCAAGAACAGAAGTTGCAAAACAAACAAACAAAAATAAAAGAAAACAATCGGGAAAAATATTGATTCAAAGAGAAAGACCAACATTTTAAGTATAAACATAAACCACGGCAGGCTGCCATCATTGTGAAGAAGGATGCTTCTCCCCAGTGAGGATTGTATGGAGCAATTACCCAGACTCTCACTAGAGCTTTTAGCCAACAAATCTGTCTGCAGCTTTAGCTGACCCCTCTTGCATTGAATGAACACTACAATGTTAGCCTATATCAGATCAATTTGTGCAATAGAAAAGTGTAGTACTGGATTTTCAACTCCATAAACCTTATATTTTATTTTTAAAATATATCTATAATCTACCTGAAACTTCAGGATCAAAAATTTAAGCTTAAAACTCTAAATTGATTAGAGCAAAATTTTAAAAAAATACTATAGTAATTTACATATTAAATACCATCCCTGTTATATACTTATTTTTGAGGCAAAAGAAACATATATAAATAATAAAAGAACAATGTTAGATATTTCAGATATGGTTGTGGTTATGTTTTTAAGTATTAATGAGAAGACAAACAGCACATTCTTGATGCTTTTAAATTGGAGGAAAACACAAGTAAAACAACAAAAATCACAAACTTATCCTGGAGCCAACAATATGATTGCTAGACAATGGAGCCAACAGTATGATTACTAGACAGCATGAAGTAAACAAAAAATGAAAGAAAAAAAAGCACAGAGATTAATTTACTGTCAAAAAGATGAACCATATAAACAAACTGAACTACATGGAAAGAGAGAATCTGCAGAAAGTAGTGCAGAGAATATACATCTCCACAAAAAAAACAAGAGAGAGATAAGGGGAAGAAGATTCTTGCAGAGAGTTTCTCTGCTCTGCAAAGCCTGGAAAACACAGGAGTCTATCAAATCCATGTGGTGAAAAACTTCAAATCATACAGTTCTTATATTTATAATCCTTTCTATTCCTTCCTCTACGTTTTTAATGAAACATGAAACTTGAAATTTTTCCTTGTAGGTCTGCAAGATTGCAGTACCAACCTCCATAGAAACAAAATGCCAGTTAAGCCTTTTAATCTTAAAGACAAAAGGACAATATGATCCTGAGTAAGGTAACCCAATCACAAAAGAACACACATGGTATGCATTCTCTGATAAGTGGGTATTAGCCTAGAAGACCGGAATACACAAAGTACAAACCACAAACCATAAGAAACTCAAGAAGAAGGAAGACCAAAATGAGGATACTTCATTCCTTCTTAAAAGGGGGAATAAAATACCCATGGAAGGAGTTGTAGAGGCTAACTTTGGAGCAGAGACTATAGGAAAGACAATTCAGAGACTGCTCCAACTGGGAATCCTACCCATATTCAGTCATCAAATCTAGACACTTTTGTGGATGCCAACAAGTGCTAGATGACAGGAGCCTCAGATAGCTGTCTCCTGAGAGGCTCTAACAGTACCCGACTAATACAGAAGTAGAGGCTCACAGCCAACCATTGGACTGAGTACAGGCTCCCCAATGAAGGAGCTAGAGAAAGGACACAAGGAGCTGAAGGGTTTGCAGCTCCTTAGCATGAACAACAATATGAACTAACTAGGACCCTCAGAGCTCCCAGGGACTAAACTCCAACCAAAGAGTACACATGGGGGGAACTCATGGCTCCAGCAGCATATGTATAGCAGAGGATGGCCAAGTAGGTCATCAATGGGAGGAGAAGAACTTGGTCCTGTGAAGGTTCTATGCCCCAGTGTAGGGGAATGCCAGGGCCAGGAAGTGAGAGAGGGTAGGGTGGTGAGTGAGGAGGGGAAGGAACAGGGGATTGTTTTAGTTTTGGGGAATTTTTATTTTTTATTTTTCTTATTTTATTTTCTTTTTCTTTTTTCTTTTGGAGGGGAACTTGGAAAAGGAGATAATGTAAATAAAGAAAACATCTAATAAAAAAAATAATACAAAAAAAAAAAAGACAAAAGGGAAAGCTTCCAAGAACTTGGTTCTGAGAGGAGCGGTGTTGAAATGGGAGAACAAAGAACCAGCCCCTCATTGGTATGGAGAGCAGTGGGCAAACCAGGAATCATCACAGTACATACATTTGCAATGCTACACCACATAAGGAACCCCTGTACAATACTCAAGAAACATAACATGCAAAACAGCAAATAAAGGTATCTTTTTAGAAACAAAGATCATATCTTTCAGAACTCTTTTGCCTTCTGCATACAAATGAGTTATGGCATGCTCAACATTAGCCCTTAGCCTCCAGCTCTGCCTGACTGCACCAGGGAGATATTATGTTTGAATCACATTTGGAATTTCAGAGTAGATGGTATTCTTCTTAACCATTAATATTAATGGAAAAAAGTATCCTAAAGTAAGAAGTTGTCCACTCTCAAAAATAACAGTTTACATTTAAGGAGGTCATATCAAAAACATCTTTAGAATCTCATGCTTCATATAGTCCTATCAGGGGACTTGGCCAGAAAACGGTAAATATCAAGATAAAATTAAATAAGAATTCATAGCAGAGAAGTGCAAGAAATTAAACCTGAAATGTGTTTTAAAACTTAGAATATAGCAAACCATATATATTTATAAAAATCTTAGATGTAAAATTAAGATACTGTGTGTGTGTGTGTGTGTGTGTGTGTGTGTGTTACATGAATAGGTCAAAATAAAACTGAATAGGTACAAAATAATAGTTTTAGAAGTAAACAAAGACCGCAGAAGATTTAGAGACCCTTTGGTCTTACTACTTTTGTCATAGATAGCATGCAATTTGCATTTTTTCATTTTTATTGGTTATTTCATTAATCTATATTTCAAATGTTGTTCTCCTTCCCAGTTTCCCCTCCACAAGCCCCCTATCTACTCTCCCTGCCTCTATGAGAGTGCTACCCTACCCTGCCACCCACTCCTGTCTCAGCGCATTTCCCTACACTGGGTCATCGAGCCTCCATACAACCTTCACAGAACCAAGGGCCTCTCCTCTTAGTGATGCCAGATAAGATAATCCTCTGCTACATATGTAGCTAGAGCCATGGGTCCCCCCATGTGTACTCTTTGGTTGGTGGTTTAGTTCCTGGGATCTTTAGAGATTCTGGTTGGTTGAGACTGTTATTCTTCTAATGGGGTTGCAAACTCCTTCAGCTCCTAAATTCCTTGCCCTAATTTTCCATTGGAGTTCCCATACTCAGTCCAATGTTTGGATGCATCTATCCACATCTGTATTGATCAGGCTCTGGCAGAATCACTCAGGGGACAGCTATTCCAGGCTCCTGTCAGTAAACATTTCTTGCCATCAGCAACAAGGTCTGGGTATGGTGTCCCTAGGTGGAACAGTCTCTGGATGGCCTTTCCTTCAGTCTCTGTTCTACTCTTTGTCCCTGCATTTCCTTTTCACAGGAGGAATTCTGGATTTATATTTTTGATCTAGGTGGGTGGCCTCATCCCTCAATGGGGGACTAGGGGAGTAGGCATGCCTATCCACTGGATGTGATCTCTACAGGTTCCATCTCCCCATTATTGGTATTCTGGCTAATGTCTTCCCTTTTGGGTCCTAGGAACCTCCAGGTTCCCTAGCATCTGGGACTTTTTAGTGGCTACCCTAGTTCCCCCTTTCCCACTGATACTCCCTTCTTTTCAAATTCCTGGCCCTCTGTATTTCTCTCCCATCTCCTCCTGTATCTGAACCCCGCCCCTTTCCCTCCTTCTTTCTCCCACCCAGATCTTTCTCTCTCTCTACTTCCCACAATTATTTTCTTCCCCCTTCTGATTAGGACTATAGCACCCACAGTTTGGTGTGGTCTTCTTTCTTCTTGTGTTTCATATAGTCTGTGAGTTGTATCATAAGTATTCTAAGCTTCTTTTTGACTAATATCCACTTATCAGTGAGTACATATCATATGTGTTTTAACTGAGGACTCTCAAATGGCTGAGAAGCACTTAAAGAAATGTTCAACATCCTTAGTTATCAGGGAATTGAAAATCAAAACAACCCTGAGATTCTACCTTACACCAATAAGAATGGCTAAGATAAAAAAAAACTCAGGTGAAGGCAGATGTTGACAAGGATGTAGAAAAAGAGGAACACTCCTCCAATGCTGGAGGGATTGCAAGATAGTACAGCCACTCTGGAAATCAGTCTGGAGGTTCCTCCAGATTGGAAATAGTTCTACCTGAGGATCCAGCTATACCACTCCTAGGCATATACCCAAAAGATGCTCTAACATATTACAAAGACACATGCTCTACTATGTTCATAGTAGTCTTATTTGTAATAGCCACAAGCTGGAAACAACTCAGATATTCCTCAACAGAGGAATGGATACATGTACACTATGGATTACTATGCAGCTATTACAAACAAAGTCTTCATGAAATTTTCAAGCAAATGGATGGAACTTGAAAATACCCCTGAGTAAGGTAACCCAGTCACAAAAGAACACACATGGTATGTACTCACTGATTAGTGGATATTAGCCATTTGTATTTTAAAGTACTTTTACATTTTTAAGCTTTGCTTTCTACTTTCTCTGTAGAAACAAATGATAATTTTCTGCTTCTGCAAAGAAAATCAATTCACTTTTGAAAAATTATTAAACCACAACAAAATAAATGCATATGCATCAAAACTTACTACAATCATTTTAATATCAACATAACTAATGTATATTTTATAGTCATTTAATCATTAATATAACTTCTTAAATAAAATCTTGACCAAACCCCATTTTTCCATAGATGTGAATGTACCTTTTATCAGGTAGTTTTGAGAATAAGAGTTGCTGATGTTCTGTTCTGTTTTGTTTTGTCTGAATAGTAAACTGTGCAAGCCTTCACTAACTCCACTGCCCCAAATATTCCCACTGACCTTCACAAATCCAACCTGTTTGCTGCAGTGACATATGAGCACAGGATTTGACCTGCTACTGACATTACAAGGGCATGATTCCTAAACTCAGGTTGTTCTGCTATGTTTCCTAGACCAAAATTAACTGGTAACAGACTGGTGGCCATTGTTTGGGTGACTGGCTATGTCTTCTTAAAAATGATCAAACTTATAGAAATAATCCCTTATTTAATTTGTTTTGAAACATAGCTAAAGTATATCCACTTGTGTACTTGTGTGTGTGTGTATGTAGGTGGTGTTCATAAGTTATAGGCATTGAATTCTGTAACTTTTATTGGCCCACAATTGTTGAAAACATGAATGTTGCCCTTTATGTTGATATGTTTTTATTACTTTTTTCTCAAATTCCTATTTATATTATAGATTTCTTTTTATTTTAGGTTCTTATGTTTTCTTACTTTAGATTGTTGTATATCTAATGATTTCAAATTCTGTATAATTGTATTTATTATGTACAATGCATTAAATCTATTTTTGAATCAGAAATAAGACTGTTCCCTCCATGCTTCCCTAATACTGGCCCAATTAGGAAATATAGCCTGTCTTTCATGGTCTGACAATTTTGGAAGTTGTCTTGTGGTATATCACATTCCCAGAACTAGAGTTCTAAATTCAAAATAAGCCATAATCACTGCTATTTCTAAGTGGACACTTCATAGCAGAATTTTGGACAATTCTAGAATTTTCCATATATGCTAGGAAACCAATTAACTTGCTACAGTTCTTTGAATCTAGTAGGAGACCATAGTCCAGGAGTGTGAACTGGAAAAGTCCACACTGGTATGTTGTGGAGAGCTGCAGTATGCCACACCTTAAAGATGGCACCGGTCTCCACCCCCCGCCAGCCTGACAGCAAGTGCTCTCGAAGTAAACAAGTCCTTACTTGGTTATAGGCTGAGTCAACTGGCTTGCTTCCGCTATGTGGGCCTGTTAGATAATGCCACGTGGCTTTACTTGGGTGGCTGACCATACAGTATTTAACCTGTGGGCTGGCTTTCCTCATGGTCAGAAGATTCTTCAAGGTTCCTGATTAAACTGCATGAGAAGAGCCCGAGTGTGTGTTGCGTCATTCTTGCTGGTCAAGGGTGGTCGCGAAAATTGGTGGCCCGTATGGGGAAACTAGACATGGAAAAGGCTCAGAACTCCTGCAGTCAGGGCAGTACACTGGAAGGTCCTAGGTAAGTTGGGACAGATTAAGGTCTCCGGAAAAGAAATTAAAGTCCGTGGAAATAGCAGACCGAGTATAAAGCTTGTGGGGCAACGAGCCAAGAGTATAAAGTCCGTGGAAATAGCAGACCGAACATAAAGTTTGCGAGATAGTGAACCGAGAGTATAAAGTTCAAGGAGTAGCGGACCGAAAGTAATTTAACCATGGGATCGTATCAGTCACATCCAATTTTTTTGGTTCTACAGGAGCTGCTCATAGCTAAGAATTTGAAAATTAAAAGGTCAACCTTAGAGAGATTTTTTAGTGAGTGTGACACTGTGGCTCCGTGGTTTGCGGTGTCCAGAAACCTCACGGTGCCCTGCTGGGATCAACTCGGCAGGGACCTAGATTTTGCCTGGGAACAGGGTACCTTGAAACATGGAGTAAGACCGGTCTAGAAAATGGTGAGGAGTTGTTTAGAAGATTAGAGATGCTGTAAAGCAGTCAAGGAGGGAGAATCAGCCCTAGAACAGCTACAAGAGGAAAGATCTGAGAAGACAAGAAGCGAAAAGGGAGGCAAGAAGACAGACTCTCTCTATCCCAATCTTAAAGATTTTGAGGATTCAGAGAGCACGGATTCTGAAGGGGAGCTACAAGCTTTAATAAAACAGTTGGAGAGGACTGCTATGAGAAAAAGGGAAAAGAAAAAGGAAAAGGACAAAGCCCCATTGGCAGCAGTTGGTGTAAGCAAAACTGCTGCTGTGCTGCCATCTTGTTCAACTCCCCCTTCCTACCCGGAAGGCATTCAGATAGCTCAGCCAGCTCAACCTATTCAGCCACCGAATATAGGGAGATCTTTCTGCCCAGGAGTGTGGACACAAGTAAGAACAGAATTACAATTTGCCTATCCTGTATTCCAAGATCCACAAGGGAACAGATATGAGGAACCGCTTGATTTTAAAGTAATCAAATCCTTTGCAGAGTCGGTTTGTACCTATGACATTACTGCGTCCTTCACAGTGGCTCAACTAGAAGCATTAGGCAGACATTACATGACGCCAAGTGATTGGAGTGGTTTGGCTCGTGCTTGTCTAAGTCCAGGGCAATACTTTGATTGGAGAGCTTTCTTGATTGAGTATGCCGCTGAGCAAACAGCCACTATTCAGAGAGATGGAATTCCAGCCTGGGACAGAGACATGCTGCTGAGACAAGAGAGATTTGCCAACCAACAGTTAAGATACCCCAATCAGGTTTATGAACAAATAAATCAGATAGCTATCAAGGCTTGGAAATCCCTTCCTAACAAAGGGGAGGTGAGTGGGAATTTAACCAAGATTCTACAGGGCCCCATGGAACCATTTTCAGACTTTGTGGCACGATTGGTGGAAGCAGCAGGGAAAATTTTTGGCGACCCGGATGCCACTATGCCACTGATAAAACAGTTGGTCTATGAGCAGTGCACCAAAGAGTGTAGAGCCGCTATCACCCCTTATAAGAACAAAGGTATAGAAGCCTGGATGAAAGTGTGTAGAGAATTTGGGGGACCGTTAACCAATGCTGGCCTTGCTGCCATGGTAGTACAGTTGACCAGAAAAGGAGGAGGAAGTCCAGGACCTTCTTTCAAGTGCGGAAAAATGGGACACCTTAAAAGGCAATGCTCCGAAAGAAGAAGTACAGAAAGTACAGGAAGTGGACAATGCCCTAGACAGCCAGGGTTATGTCCAAGATGTAAAAAAGGAAGCCATTGGGCTAACGAATGCCGCTCTGTAAAAGACATCAATGGCCAACCCTTGACTCAAGGCTATGGTGGTACTCGTCCAAAAAACAGACAACAGGGACCACGATCCCAGGGCCCACAAATATATGGGACAGTAGAGAGTCAGGACAAAGAACAGAGTCAGGAGAAGTGGCCAACCTTCCGCCATCCAAGAGGCCGTGGAGAGCCACTGCGGGCTCAGCAGGATTGGACCTCCACTCCACCACCAGACTCATATTAACACCCCAGATGGGGGTCCAATTAATTGAGACAGATTTTAAGGGATCCATTGAACCTGGCACAGTGGGTTTATTATTAGGGAGATCATCATAAGCCTTAAGAGGACTTATTGTACATCCTGGAGTTATAGATCTGGATTTTACAAGAGTGGTTAAGATCATGGTAACTTCCCCCAATGGAATAACAGCTATTTCTCCTGGAGATAGAATTGCTCAGTTGGTCATCTTGCTGAGCTTACATGATCGCTATGCGGCAAGAGATCAAAAGAGAGGAAAAGGGGGTTTTGGGTCCACAGACACAGATTTGACTTTTCTTTCCCTGGATTTGGACCAACACCCCATCTTGGAGTTAAAAGTTGATGACAAAAGGATCCTGGTGCTTCTAGATACTAGGACAGATAAGAGTATTATAACAAAAAAGGACTGGCCTTCAGGTTGGCCAGTACAAGCCTCTTCTCAAACACTCCAAGGCCTAGGCTATGCAAAAACTCGAGATATGAGTACAAGATTATTAAAGTGACAGGACCAAGAAGCTCACTCAAGAGATATACAGCCATATGTACTTTGGCTCCCTATCTCCCTTTGGGGAAGAGACTTTTTAAAAGACCGGGGATTTAAATTAAATAATGAATATTCTGATTCAGCCCAACACATGATCCAAGATATGGGATATGCTCCAGGCTTTAGAATAAGAAAGTATTTGCAGGGGCAGAAAAGTCCCATACCTGTACAACAGAGACAAAAAAGACAGGGCCTGGGATTTTCCTAGGGGCCACTGAGGAGTGCATTCCCATAACTTAGAAGACAGAGTGTGGAGTGCTGCTGCGCCTTAAAGACGACACCTGCCATTCTTCTGCTAAGGAGTAAACAAGTCCTTATTTGGCAAGAGGGTTGCACCTGCCAGTGGTCTGATCTTTCGTCATGAGGCTATAGCCAATGATAGCGCAAAAGGTGGTATGGGCTCATGGGCAGTCCTACAAAGGGTATTTAAGCAGCACTCACAGACCATTCGGGGGCACACCCTTGATTCTCATGTAACTAACAGCTCCTGAGTAAACTGTTGCTGGAAGGAACTGGTGTGCTAGTCTTTCTTCCCTGCTGATCAGGGTGATCTGCGCAGCACAACAGAGGATTCAGTGTGGGTTCCTCAGTGGCCTCTTTCCTCTGAAAAATTGCAAGCCGCTAAACAGCTGGTTTCTGAACAATTATCCTTGGGACATGTAAAACCGTCTGTGTCTCCCTGGAATACCCCTATCTTTGTCATTAAAAAGAAATCTGAGAAATGGAGATTGTTGCATGATCTGAGTGCCATAAACCAGCAAATACAGATCATGGGCTCAGTGCAATGTGGCTTACCACTTTTATCATCTTTGCCAGCCTCATGGCCCATAATAGTTATAGATATTAAGGATTGTTTTTTCTCCATTCCTCTGTGTGCTAAAGATAGTGAGAGATTTGTGTTTACTATTCCATCCTGTAACCATGAAGAACCTGATCAGAGGTTTGAATGGATAGTCTTACCTCAGGGCATGGCAAATAGCCCCACTATTTATCAACTGTATGTGGGAGAAGCCATTGCTCCTTTGAGAAAGAATTTTCCAGACTTAAGATGCCTTCACTACATGGATGATATTTTGCTTTCAGCTAAGAGTGAGCAAATATTAGATCAGGCCTATGAGGAATTAGTTAAGTTATTAAAAAAGAAAAGATTGTTTATTGCTCCTGAAAAGGTTCAAAAGGAGAATGTGGTTAATTATTTAGGAACGAAAATCGGACCTGAAAAAATAGTACCTCAAAAGATTGAGATAAGGAAAGATAATTTGAAGAATAAATGATTTTCAAAAGTTATTAGGAGATATCAATTGGATAAGAGGCTATTTGAAGTTACTAAATTGTGAATTAAGACCCCTATATAATATTCTGATAGGTAATTCAGCACTTCATTCTCCTAGACAATTAACAGAGGAAGCAAGAAAAGCCTTATGTAAAGTGGAAGAAAGACTACAGAGTGCCTTTCTACAGAGATGGCAGGAAGGACAGCCCATTACATTATGCATATTTGCTACTTATGGTCAACCTACAAGATTACTATGGCAAGAAGGACCATTATTGTAGATTTATTCAAAAGTTTCTCCAAATAAATCTATTGAATATTTTCCAGCGGCAATTGCCGCATTAGCCTTGAATGGTGTCCAACAATTCTTACAGTCTTTTGGAGTCGCTCCAGCCAGCATAATAGTGTCTTATTCCAGTCACCAAATTAAGATTTTATGTGGCACTATAGATGATTGGGCAATATTACAATGTAGTTTTGATGGAGTAATTGATAATCATTATCCTAAGCATCCATTGCTGTCATTTTTTAAGGTGCACCCAATGATATTTCCCAAAGTTACCTCAGAAGTACCCCTTCAAGGGCCACCAAATGTGTTTACTGATGGCTCAAAGACAGGCTGTGGAGCCTATTTGATAGAAGAACAAGAGACTGTGCTATGCCAATTTCAACCAGGCTCCCCCCAAATTGTAGAGTTGAAAATAGTAATTGAGGTGTTTAAAAGATGTCAGTTCACATTTAATTTGATCTCAGATTTGGCCTATGTAGTTAACACAGTAAACTTATTAGAATTAGCAGATCCTATTAAGAATAATAGTATTGTATGTGCCCTATTACACGAGTTACAAGATTTAATCTGGCAAAGAAAAAGGTGCTTTTATATTCAACATATTAGAACACATACAGGATTGCCTGGACCATTAAGTGAGGGTAATGATAAAGTCGATCAATGGAATAGAATAGAATACATTTTTCTGAGCTCATCTTTAGACCAAGCCAGACAGTTTCATCAATCATTTCATGTAAATACAAGAACTTTACAACAAAAATCCCATCTGTCTAGAGCAGATGCCAGACAGGTGGTATTAGATTGTCCTCAGTGTGTGATTCATCATCATCCTCCCAGTGTGAGAGTGAACCCTAGAGGGTTGATGCCACTTAAAATCTGACAAAGGGATGTCACCCACATTTCAGAGTTCAGAACCTTAAAATATGTTCATGTGTCTGTAGATACCTGTTCAAGTATCATACATGCTACACCCTTGAGTACAGAAAAGGCTTGCAATGTCATGGGGCATTACTTAGAAGCCTGGGCTGCGTGGGGAAAACCACAGCAGCTAGAAACGGACAACAGACCAGCTTTTACGGCTCAGACCTTTGTCTCCTTCTGCAAGCAGATAGAGGTACAGCTTAATCACAGATTACCATATAACCCTCAAGGACAAGGAATTGTAGAGCGTGCACATCGCACCTTAAAAGAATGTTTGCAAAAACAAAAAGGGGGGAATAGGCCAAGGCTGTACCCCCAAGGAGAGAATATCTCTAGCCTTATTTTCTTTAAATCTTTTAAATTCTGGATGCTCAAGGCCGCTCGACAGTGGACAGACATCAGGATTCTCATGGTTCATCTAAAGGCATGGTGAAGTGGAAGGATATTTTGACAGGCTCTTGGTGAGGGCCTGATCCCGTGCTGACATGTGCACGAGGTTCTGTTTGTGTTTTTCCTCAGGATCAACAAGATCCAGTGTGGATGCCTGAGCACCTTGTGAGGAACATTCACCATGAAGACCTTCCTGAGGATCCTGGTGATGGTGGCAGTGATGACACCAGGAATGATCGAGCCAAGATGGGGAATCCTGTCAGTGTTCCCAAAGTCGATGCCGGTCAGACATGATGCAACCATGTTTCCACGTTTATTCAGTAGCAATAGGAGCTTAGGCTTACCCTACCTTCCCTTTGATGATCAGATGAGCCCTATAGAGGGTAATAGAAATGTCAGCTTAGAAGGTAACCTGTGCTTCTTAATGAGCCTTAATAGGTCAAATGATAACAAAATGCATTAAATTGTCTCAGCAGTCAGCAGATTTTCTACCACAACTGAAGTTTGGGGGTGGGGGTAGTAGTTTGTTTTCGGGCAATGGTTCTCTTCTTGTGGGGTGGTGGCCCACTTGAGTCTCTGACCGAGACCCTCCCAGACAGCCACGCTGGGCATCTTTTTGTAAAGGATCTGCAGGAGAGGAAAGACCTTTTCCCTGGACTGGATGTCATGGGCATAGAGCGGTTTGGGTACGACAAGATTATTTTTCCTTTAGCCCCATGATTAGTAACATAGTGAATGAGTCCTGTACAGGAATGCTTAATATATCTACTAAGAATCCTCAGCAAACTGTCATCAATCCTTTTGATTTATGGCTTTTGTGTGGAGTAAATGGTAGCTGTATGGATTTAGGACCCATGATTATCCTTGGGGGAGGAGTTTATCAAAAGGATAGTTTGTCCCTAGGACTTACTACAGCTGTATTAACTAATATAGATTTATCTGGCAGTAGTAGCTCTGGTACTTGGGGTTCATCACCTAGTTTTCATTCTTACCACAATAAGACTTTTTTAGCCTTACCAGTATGACTATGGCCTCCTTTTCTGTGGATTGTAAGTAATGGGAGTGTGTCCATGGATGAAGAAAAGTTAGTATGCACTCCAGACACATGCTTTTATGCCCTGTGCTGCAATGCCACAGCTTTTCCTGTGGCTGTGGTGACAATAATGCCTCGATATGTACCAGTTCCCGTGCAAGCCCCTAATACCATGATGCTGTTCAAGCCTAAAAGAGATTTTGGCATCACTGTGGCTATTGTTACTGCCATCACTATTGCTGCTGTGGGGACTACTGCCTCAGCTATTGCCTTGTCTAGTTCTATACAGACTGCTGACACCCTGAATGACGTCTCAACCAATGTAGCACAAGCATTAGATACTCAGGCCTCTATGAATTCCTATCTCAAAGGGGGCCTTATGATAGTTAATCAACACATAGATTTAATACAGGAACAAATTGATACTCTTTGGCAGATAGCACAGTGGGGATGTGAGTGGAAGATGCAAGGCTTGAGTATCACCTCAGTGCAATATCAACATTTTACAAAGGCTGCTAATCTGTCAAAGCTCCTCTTGCAGGATTGGTCGGCGAATTTTGAAGATAAGATGAGAGAGCTAAGGGAGATGATCGTCAACATTAACTCCACTCAGGTGGACCTGAGCCTGGCCAATGGTTTGACTTCCTGGATACAGACAGCGATGGATCATCTTAAGGAATGGGCGGGCATAGGTTCTATGGTGATACTGATGGTACTAGCCTCCCTGGTTTGCCTGTGGTGCATTTATACTATGAGAGCCACACAAAAGCATAATGCAGCCATAATTGTACAAGCCTTTGCCACCATTGAGGTGGGCCAGTCCCCTCAGGCATGGCTTGTTGTCATGAAGCCTTAATTATCACTATACATGGTCCCTGCCCACTGAGGTATTTGTCCCATGGAGAGTAGGGTCTGGTAAGTCAGTGATGGAGTGGACGGATAAGTCTCGGCGGCCTAAGACAGGGGATCCCCGGGTGGGGAGGCTGACCCAGAGATGGGTAAGAGTTTGAATACCGCCCTCCAACAGGCTCAGACCCACCATGAGATCCCCAGATTTAGGGATTAAGAAACCTTTCCAGGGACTCCTACCAACACTTTCTAAAAACAAAAGGGGGGAACTGTGGAGAGCTGCGGTGTGCCACACCTCAAAAATGGTGCTGGCCTCCACCCCCCCCCCCCCCCCCCCCCCCCCCCGCCAGTCTGACAGCAAGTGCTCTCGAAGTAAACAAGTCCTTACTTGGTTATGGACTGAGTCAACTGGCTTGCTTCTGCTATGTGGGCCTGTTAGATAATGCCACGTGGCTTTACTTGGGTGGCTGACCATACAGTATTTAATCTGTGGGTTGGCTTTCCTCGTGGTCAGAAGATTCTTCAAGGTTCCTGATTATACTGCATGAGAAGAGCCTGAGTGTGTGTTGCGTCATTCTTGCTGGTCGAGGGTGGTCGCGACAGTGTGTGTATAGTGAGTGTACATTACATGCACTGTACTTAGGGAGGATTTTCTCCCTCATAGCCGACTAGAGGAGGAAGATATTTTCTTTAATATATTGAATAGTAAACAAGTGTTATCCCATTGTCTAGAGAAAGAGGTCATCTCAAACTTCCGAGCAGTTAGCCCTTACCTCCTCATATGTGGTCAATAGAACCTTTGTCATCTACTAACATTAAAATTATATGTTACTGATTTTCTGTTTGATCATGCTTGGGTGTTTTTTATTGATTCATTATTATAGTTAAATCTATATAACTGTACCAGCCACAAATCTACTTTATTTATTTGAAGATATACACTAATTTCATTTCTCTTGTCTAACTGGCGTAACCTGAATTCCTCTTAATCCTCCTAGAATAAATTTCAGGACTTCCTGGATACCAAATAATGTGCTCCTTGCCTTGTCAGACTTTAACTAGATTGCAGACCTCTCTTCCTCAGTGTCTTTTGAGAAGCATTCATGAAAACTCATAAGCACATGCATTTAAAAGACTGAAAAATCTAGCTCTAACATTTCCACATGAAAAATTTCATAGAATTTTTGGTAAGGACTCTTAGAAATTATTTTAAAATGAATCAAATTGTAGAAATATCTTATTTTCAGAAATCTACTTCTTTAGCAAATAAATATTATCTTAAAAATTTTTTTGTTGGAAAAAAGGAAAAATAAAGACCAAGGTTTTGTAAGTGCACATTACATATTTGCATTTGGAACATATCTACTAATAGCTTACAGGAGGGCTGGGAATATATTAATCAGTTGGTGCAGTGTTTTCCAAGAGTATATGAAAATCTAGATTTGCTCTCTAGTACCGTAAAAATCAAGTAAGATGCCTGTATGTAATCCTAGTACTTGGAAAGTGGAAGCAGAGAGATCTGAAATTTGAAACCAGTCTGGACTCTGTAGTCAGTATAAGTAAACCAGAGCTGTAGAAGACCCTGAAATCAATTAATTAATTGTCTACCAGAAAGTATCAATAGCACACATTTTATTTAACTTTTCTCTACAACAGACACCATATTAGTCTATTAAATATCCGTGTTTATTAGTTTGTTGTTTTATGCTGATATTATCTGTGTAGTCTACATAGTGCTTCTTCCATGAATCACATTTGTTTATATGCTATTAGGAAAATATATACTATAAGCTTTTTGTTATTGAATTTTCTGTTTTTGAACTCCCCCCAACCCCCACCCAGCGAAGGCTCTAAAGAAAAGAGGGGAACTATAGGGACACAATGGACCATTTAAAGGAACATGTTAATGGCTGTGATTAAAAACATTAGTTAAAATACAAACGGGACATGATGGGCCACTTTGTGGGGGCCTTTGACAGAAATGAGGAGGGTGCACAGGAAACATCAAGGTTATATAATGTAGCAAAATAACTTGTGCCCTACAGCATAATTGGTTTCACTGAGTTATAGTCCTAGGACTTTTCAGAAAACAGAATTCAACAGCAATGATCAAACTATTTGGTGAGATTTTTTTTTTTTTAATTTCAATGTACTAAAAACTTCAAGTTTTTACAGCAAATCTTGAGAAGAAAAACATAGTTCTTCACTGAATACTTACATTAATAAATCCACAGTAAATTACAATACTACTTCCTGTGGTTACGGCACAATTTTAGAATTGTTGTTTTTGTTGTATATTTTATACTTCAGAATCTTCTGGCTTTCTTTTCACAGCCTGCATCTGGAAGGCTTCTCTTGTAACATGCATTTCTTTATTTGGATGTTTAAATTTGAATACTACTTTGAAACCTATTAATCATTTTACATCACTTTTTATTATTGTTTCTTGACAATTTCTTTTTATTAAATTACTTTAGTTCTTTATATTCCAAAAGTTGCCCCCTGCCCTACTTCACCCCTGTGTTCTTCATTACCTTCCCCAGGTACCCCTGAGAGGGTGCTCACTCACCAGGCCACCCACGCCCAACACAATACCACCAGCATCACTCTCCTGGGGCATCCAGTTTCCACAAGATTAAACATTCTTTCCCACTGAGGCTAGACAAGTCAGTCCTCTCCAACACACCCTGGGGCACTAACCAGCCCTTGTATGCTCCTTGCTTGTTGCCAGGTGTCTGGGAGCTCTGAGGGTCCTGGTTAGTTGACTCAGTTGTTCTTCCTATGGGTTACAATCCTGTTCAGCTTCTTCAATCCTCCCTTCCTCTGCTTGACATGATTATTTGGTTTCCCCTTCTAAGTGGGTTTCAGGCACTTAAACATGGGTCTTTCTTTTTGTTAAGCTTCATGCAGTCTGTGAGTTGTATAATAGGTATTCTGAACTTTTTGGCTATTACCCACTTATTAGTGAGTACACACCATGCATGGTTTTTTTGTTTTGTTTTGTTTTGTCTTTTATTTTTTTTGGTCTGGGTTACCTCAATCAGGATTGTATTTTCTAGTTACTTTCATTTGCTTGAAAATTAATTAATTTTCAATTAATTAATTTCTGTAATCAATTAATTAATTGTCTACCAGAAAGTATCAATAGCACACATTTTATTTAACTTTTCTCTACAACAGACACCATATTCCTCATTTTTAATAGCCAAATAGTATTCCATGTATGAATGAACCACATTTTCTGTATCCATTCTTCTGGCTATTATAAATAAGACTATTATAAATAAGGCTGCTTTAAACACAGTGGAAATGTATCCTTGAGGTATGGTGGAGCATCTTTTTGGGTATATGCCCAGAGGTGGTATAACTGGGTCATGAGGTAGAACTAATTTCTAATTTTCTGAGGAACTACCACATTTGTTTCCAGAGTCGTTGTACCAGTTTGCAATCCCACCAGAAATGGGAAAGTGTTCCTCTTTATCCACATCAGGGCCAGCCTGTACTGTCTCTTGAGTTTTTTTGTTTGCTTGTTTGTGTATTTGTTTTTTGTTTTGTTTTATTTTTATTTATTTTGTTTTTCCAGACAGAGTTTCTCTTTGTATCCCTGGCTGTCCCTGAATTCATTTTGTAGACCAGGGTGACCTCAAACTCAGAAATCTGCCTGCCTCTGCTTCCCAAGTGCTGGGATTAAAGGCCTGCACCACCACTACATGGCTGTCTCTTGAGGTTTTGATCTTAGTCATTCTGATTGGTGTTAGGTGGAATCTCAGGGTCATTTTTATTTGCATTTCCCTGATGAATTAAGTATGTTGAACATTTCTTTAAGTGCTTCTTAGTCATTCGAGATTCCTCTGTTGAGAATTCTCTGTTTAGATCTGTCCCTCGTTTTTAAACTGGGTTATTTTGTTTTGTGGCATCTAACTGCTTATGTCCTTTATTTATTTTGTATATTAGCCCTCTATCAGATGTAGGGTTAGTGAAGACATTTTCCCAATCTGGAGGTTATCATTTTGTCCTGTTGACAGTTTCCTTTGCTTTGCAGAAGCTTTTCAGTTTCATGAAATCCCATTTGTCAAATGTTGACAGTTTCAAAGATAAATATAATGCAGTCTCTCTCTCTCTCACATATTTACTAATATTTTCTCCTCTATTCATCTCTTTTCCACATTCAGGTCTTTTTGTGTAGTTTTATGATCCATTGAATTTTATCAATGCTATGTGTCTGCTCATTGAATGGGAACATACATTGGTATACAGCTTAAGATGGGGATTCCTTCCCTCACAGATATTTCAATAACTAATAGTTTAGAGTAGAAAAATTAGTAATCCTGAAGTCTCTTCCCATATACAGCCTGACTATTGACAGACTATTCTTGTATACCTCATTGTAGGCTGTTAGTTCATTATTGTAATGAGTATGTCCTGCCCAAAAGGTGACATCTTATAGAACCCTTTTTTACCTCTCAGATCTTATATTCTTTCTGTACTGTATAAATGTCTTGATCAACGCCAAGTACTTGGTCATCATTTCTCTTGAACAACATACATAGCCATGATTTTCAATCATAAACCATTGACTGAAAAGAAAGCTTCTTTGATTAAAGTCAAGAGAAGAATTTGTTGGTAGGTATAAACATACATGTGTAGATGGAAGTTTAATACAATGACAATTTAGCTAAGCAAGAGTAGGACAGTTACAATACTGTATTTATTTAAGCTTTTATTTAAATGCATCAATACCTGACAATATTAATGATTATCTATTATGCTTGCAGAAAGGACTCTTGCAAGGCTGTCTTCTGAGAGGCTCACTTAGCAGCTGATTCAGACAGAGGCAGAGGCCCACAGCCAAAGAGTGGATGGATCTTGAGGACACTTATGGAAGAGTCGTGGAAATAATAAAGTGTCTGAAGGTTATAGGAATGCCACAGTAAGAACAAGAGAGTTAACTAACCCGAACAGTTGGCCTTCTCAGAGAACCACCAACCCAAGAGCACATAGGGGCTGGACCAAGGCCCTCCACACAAATGCAGCAGAAACACAGTTCAGTCTTCATGTAGCTCCTGAACAACTGGAGCAGGGGCTATCCATAATGCTGCTGCCTGTCTGTGGGATATGTTCTCCTAGCTGGGCTTTCTTGTCCCGCCTCAGTGGGAGAGGTTACATCTAGCACTACAGAAGCTTGATATGCTGGGGCAGGGAGGATACACAGGGTAGGTCTCTACCCTCTCAGAGGAAAAGAGAAGAGTGGAGAAATTTTAGGAGGGGGTGAGCAGAAGTGGGTGAAGCAAACAAGATGTAAAAGATGTAAAGTGAATAAATAAATTAAATATATAGCAACTTTCATGTATATATATTAGTGGTGCAAACTAAGTTGGTTCTGGAATGAATGGTATGAAATATTCCATTTTGGAGAGAGAATGAAAATTATAAGTTGTTGGAAACTCCAAGATAAATCTATTTGAAAATTAATGTTCATAGCAAGTTTAAGATCATTCCCATTCCAAAATTAAGATAATAGCAATTCATTTTGTTAGGAAATATTACTCAATTAATTAACATTATGACTTTTAATTTTTAGTTTATATCTGTTTACTTTTTAAATATTTCATAATTTAGACTATTTCCTAATAATACAACAAACTTATAGGTATTAATTTACCTAATTTAAATTATTTTATTCTTTTCAAAAGTCTTGGTTCTAATATCTGATTTAAAATTTGTGGAAGTGTTGGTCATGATGGGGATCATGACGGGAGGCAGGCAAAGTACTGGAGAAGTTGCTGATAGCTTATATCTTGATTCTTTGCAGGAGGAAGAGAAAGAAAGAGAGAGACAGAGAAAGAGACAGAGACAGAGACAGACAGAGAGAGACAGAGACAGAGAGACAGACAGACAGGGAGACAGAGTGACACACAGAGAGACAGAGACACAGAGATACAGAGAGACACAGAGACACAGAGAGAGACAGATAAGAAGTAGACAGAGTCAGAGACAGAGAGACAGATACAGAGAAACAGAGAATGACACTAGTCTTTTGAAACCACAAAGTCCATAGTCACTGACACACCTCCCCCAGAAAGACCAAATTTCCTAATCCTCCCTAAACAGTTCCAAATAGCTGGAGATCAACTATTCAAATTAATGAGCCTGTGGAGGTGAGGCCACTCTGATTTAGACCATCACATTCTCCAAATTCAACGCACTTTACTGAAGTGGAGACAAGAAGGTAAGAGCTCTAAAAGAGGAAAAGAGAAACAACAGCAAACGAACCCTCAAAAAACAACATAAAAAACATTATGGAACTCTATTTGCAAATATAAGAGTAATGGGAAGTGTGATCTCTATGTAGAAGCTAGTATGAGATATTCACATACATAGGTTAGGTCAGTATGCCAGTTTTGGTTTTTGGTTTGTTTGGTTTTGTTTGTTTGCTTGCTTTTCTAAATACTGCCCCTCTTACCCACTCTGTTGCTTCCACTCTGTCACTCACAGTCATTCACAGGCTGTTTCCCATGTGCTGTCCCCTGCTAATTATGCTCCAGCACAAAAGCCCTCAGCAGATGGTAGCATTATGGCTTTATATGTCCTAGACTTCAAAACCATTAGAGACAAATCCACTTTCTTTGCATGTGTCTTAGGGTTTCTATTGCTCTCATGAAACACCAAGACCAAAAATAACTTGGGAGTAAACAGTTTATTTGGCTTACACTTCCATGCCACTGGTTATCATCAAAAGAAGTCAGGCCAGGAAGTCAACAAGTTTGGAACCTGGAGGCAGGAGCTGATTCAAACGCCATGGATGAATGCTGCTTACCGGCTTATTCCCCATGGCTTGCTTGGCCTACATTCTTATAGAACCCAGTACTACCTGCACAGGGAAGGCACCACCTACAATGACCTGTGCCCTCCTCATTCATTTACTATTTAAGAAAATGCCCTACAGCAGGATCTTAGGAGGCCTTTTCTAGGTTGCAGGTTTCCTGTTTTCAGATAGCTGCTACCTGGGTCAAGTTGACATAAAACTATCAAAGAGAGCATGTTACCGAGTCTGGAAAACTGCATTCCAATAAATGAAAATAGATTGATTGACATGAATTTTTCTAAATTTGGTGTGCATTTTAGCTAACATGGAGATAAACATTAAGTCCTTTCATTGATGGTATAACATGATTTTATATTATGTTTTTGCTTTAGAGGACATTTCACAATCTGGAGCCACTATAGTTAACAGGTCATAGGGAGAGGAATGCTACTGTGATCAGTGCACAGACGTTAGGAGATAGATAAAAATATAAAAATTAACAGAAGTACTACTAACAGAATTTTCCAATTCAAAATGTGAGGATCACTGATAAAGTATTTTTCCCCAAATGTAATGCCGAACTCCACTCTACTCCAGCTATTTCCTATGTTGTCCTATGTTAGTTAGTGTTCAGTTTGCAGGCTCTCTAGTGTAGTATTCTTCTCACTCTTTTCATCTTGCTACATGTTATTTCAAGAAGTAAGTGTCTAACTTGTTGATGCTTTCATTAACATCTTTTAAAATATTAAATTGTTGTTTAAGTACACTATTAACTTATCCCACTGGCTAGAAATTAAACCAGTAGTACTAACATTTTATTATTATAGGACACTAAGTATTTCAATGAAATTACAAAAAGTAATTTAGGTTGACTTCTCTCTTTTAATACAGATGCATAATTTATGTTTCTATCATAACTATTATTAAGCTCTATATAAAATTTGTTTCAATGAGGCTACCAATTCCTTAAAAATAACATTAGAAATAAAAAAAAAACCTTACTAAATGCATTCATATGTTTTTGATGTTTTCTCATTTAACTTTCCATGCTCTTAAATGTTTTGTCAAGAAGAAAGCCATGTGTTTTGTCTGCTAGCCTACAAATTACTACCTTGTTTCATATCCTTTCAATTACTTTGAAGACTTCTTTATGGAGAAATTAACTTTTTACATTTAGCAAATGGTTTTCAGATATGTTATAAACTGTATTTTATTTGAAATTCAGTAGATATTTCCTTGGTTTTTGTTTAGCTCTACTTGTCTTCTTCAGGTAGAAAATGTGATGTTTTCAAAACTGGTTGTAAAGAAGATTGTTTTTGTTGAGGAAAATTTAGTCTCACATTTTCTTTAGCTTTTAATTAATGTGCATAGTTCATATTCAAAATAATTTTCATAATCAACTTTGAAAGATATATATATATATATATATATATATATATATATATATATATATAGTATTCCTAAGGATTTTGAAGCAAGCTTTATTTTCATTTCTTTGTAAAAGTGAAAGTAATTATTTCCCTAGAGTTTCCTTAGTCTTTCATCCAACAAATCTTCACAAGTAAGTGTCAGCCCGGATAGCTTTAATTTCTGTCCTGTTAAATTCTTATGTAGTAGACACACATAATTTACACGTGATGTAAGCATGTCAGAGGTACCTGTATTCCTGCTTACTGGAGTACTATTAATTGAGTCATGACAAGGACTCACCCTTCTGTCCATTGCTACATGATCAGATAAAGAAAGATGGTATAAATACATCATAGAATCAGTCACAAATTTGAAGTTCTATTATTTTTGAAAACATGAATAGACTGGAAGTGCATTGTTAAATACCAAAATTCAGGCATGGGAATATTGGGAACCAAATGGCCCCTGGCTGGCCTGCCTCTACCTGACTAGAACCCAGAGACAAATATTCTGCCTGGCAACCATAAGTTTCCTGCTTGGCCCTGAGAAAAGAATGATCAGTGTACCTTGACTTCTGAGAAACCGTTTTCTCCTCAACCTTTTCCTCCCACCTGTTGTCTTCGGGGCTCCCCTCCAGAAGATCTTGTAACTCTTCACTGCACTCCTTCATGCCCCCGCCCTCCCAGAACCTTGTTTTAAATTTGAGTTTCTGCTTTTAGTAAATGGCTCTTGACAAGCAATGCTTCCTTGAGTCCTGTCTTCTCTCTCACCCATTATTTATTTTCAGGTTGCGACCCTCCTCGTGTCCCCCGAATTACTGAGACTGGCAGGTCGGATCAGGGTGGCACCCAACGTAGGGGCCTGAGGCACAGGTTGCCCCCCAGACGGATTAAGATCCGGATTGCCCTCTGATTTTCATGACTGCTACTGCTTGCCTGGCCGCTGCAGTCATTAGGTAAGTCATCCGTCCTAACTTTTATCAAGAATGGGTAAGTCCTTGTCTAAGGAGGTCCGTTTTATTAAAGACCTCAAAGACGCCCTCAGAGAGAGGGGCATCAGGGTTAAAAAGAAACATTTGGTTGAATTTTTTTATTTTTATTGATGAAACATGTCCTTGGTTCATGATTAATGGTCCAACAATTGATTCTAAGAAATGGCAAAAAGTGGGACATGAACTAAATGTTTTTATTGAAAAAGAAGGCCATGATGCAATTAGCCATAGTGTTTTTTCTTATTGGAGTCTCAAGTCTGCGATATCATTGAATCATCGGATACTGAGGTGGGACATAAACAACTCTTGTCTGTAGCAGAGTTCTGCCTGAGAAACTCCCGTCCGCCCTCTCGGTCTTCCTCTCATTCTTCTGTGCCTCTGCCGTCTTCTACCCTCATCACTATGCCTTCTGACTTTTCTTCTGATACCCCTACCTCTGGCCCTCACCTGGCCGAGTCCTCCGTGTCTCCTTCCTCAAAACTCCTGCCTCATCACTCAACCCCTTCTTCACAAACTCAACCTCCCTCTTCCCTCTTCTTTCCCCTTCCTCCGCCCTCCTAAAACAATCCTGTTTCCTTCATGGAACGCAGCTGCTCACCCTTTTGTGCTCTCGTTATTCCCCTGCCTTCTAAGCTCCTGCCAGTCTCCTCAATTCGTCCTCCTGGAGACCCCTCTGTGAAAAAGTCTCCCCCAGTTCTCCTTGCTCCTTCCACTCCCCCCGCTGGTATTCTTGCCGAGCCTGGTGGTGACCCTCTGGACCCTAGCAATGCAGCGGCCCTTGAGGAAGAGGCTGCCCGCTAACGCTCTGAGGATTGGCGTCCCCTCACTCTGTCACCTCCGCTCCTCTTCCTGCTCCCACTTCTGCCCTTCCTTCCTCACTTGCTGTGGTGAAGTCCCGCTTGACGTCCCAGATTCAAGAGCTGACTGAAATCCTTCACCTTCAGGAACGTTTCTCTCATCTGTCCACACTTTGCTCCTCTGTCCCCTCATGTCTGCCACAGCACTCTCCCATTCACCTGGCCTTTCCTGTTACCCACTCTCAAACCTCCCGAGAAGTTGTCCCTGCCTCCGGTTCTGTTCTGCCTCAGCAGCCTGCTACCTGGTCAGCTCCGCTTCAGCTTGCTTCAGCTTCCACTCCCACCTCTACTCCTTCCCATCTCCCTTCTTCCTCCCTCTTTGCCAGTCGACACGAAACGCAGAAACCCTCCCCTTTCTCAGGAACATTCCGATTCTGAGGCAGAACAGTCTGCTAGCAATCACGACCCCCATAATGAAAATGAAAGCAAGACCGATGATTCAGTTCCTGTCCCCACAGTTTATTGCCAGCTCCCGTTTAAAAAATTAGAAAAACTTAATTCTGCCATTAGAAGTTATGGTCCTAATGCTCCATTTACCCTTTCGCTGTTAGAGAGTATCAGTGGTGATGGCTATTTTACACCAAATGAGTGGCTTTCTGTTACTCAGTCTGTTCTGACTTGGGGCCAGTTCCTCACCTGGCGTGCTGACTGGTCTGATCGCTGCCGCTCCCTGGCCTTCGCCAACAGCCAGAGCGGCCATGCCTCCACCAGAAGGTGGACATTAGACAAACTTCTTGGACAGGGCAAATATGCCTCTGATGAAAAGCAAAGAGGCTTTTCATTAGGACTCCTGGCACAATCTGCCTCTGCCGCCGTAGCTTGGACGGCAATCCCCATCCAGGTATCTGTCCTCTCTCCCTTAACCAAAGTCATCCAAGGGGCTCAGGAGAATTACAGCGATTTTGTAGCCTGCCTCCTTGAGGCTGCTGAAAGGTCTCTTGACCCAGGCCAGAATGAAAATAAATTGCTGATCCAGCTTGTTTATGAGAATACTAACTCTGCTTGCAAGGCCGCCCTGAGGGGAAAGTACAAGGGAAAAGACCTTGATGAGATGGTCCAACTTTGTCGTGAAGTGGATCTCTTTACCCACAAGGTCACTCAGGCTATCAGTCTTACTGTTGGTGCAGCCACTAAAGTACCACCCAGCGATCAATCCTGTTTCCATTATGGACAGCCAGGTCATTTCGCTAAGAATTGTTCCCAGTCCCAGCCCCTGCCTTTTTCTACTTCCTCGGCTGGGATAAGCCGCCCACTTCCCACTAGTGTCTGCCACCACTGCTGCCTCGGTAGGCATTGGGCCACCACCTGCCATTCCAAGACTGATATTCTGGGTAATCTCCTCCTGCCCCGTCCAGGAAACGGGATGAGGGGCCAGCCCTGGGCCCCCCAACCTATCAATTTCCTGCCAGCCTCAGGGACCAGCCAGCTACAACCCAACCAGACAACACTTCCAAATCAGTCCCTGCAGCCAGAGTCCTTTGCTGTGCCTCCCCAGGAAGCACAGGATTGGACCTCTGTGCCTCTGCCTATACAATACTGACACCTGACCAAGGCATACAAGCCCTTTCTACTGGAGTCTTTGGACTCCCATCCCCCAATACTTACTATCTCATATTGGGGCAAGCCTCTGCAGCCCTCCAGGGTATTACCATTTTCCCATCCCTCGTAGATAATGATTATACCAGGGAAATCAAGATCTTGGCCTTCTCCTCGAGAGGGCCCCTCACCATCTGTCAGGGCCAGCATATAGCTCAGGACCTGCCTCTCCCTCTTGATACTTCTACACCCTTGTTGGGGCCGCCTAAGGGGCCTTCCAGTCCTGGATCCTCTGACATTTATTGGGTCCAAAAGATAACTAAAGAGCGCCCACACCTTAAACTTAAACTTAATGGTAAGTATTTTGAAGGTATTCTTGATTCAGGAGCAGACTCCACTGTCATTTCTCAGGCCTCCTGGCCCCCTTCATGGCCATGCCAGCCCTCGTTAACCCATCTACAAGGCACTGGCATTACTCTCCAGAGCTCCCAGATCCTGACCTGGGAAGATCCTGATGGTAACTCAGGCCACGTCCAGCCATTTATAGTCCCCGGCCTCCCTGTTAATCTTTGGGGGTGAGATGTATTAACCCAAATGGGAGTTTACCTTTTTAGTCCTTCCACAGCCGTGACACAACAGATGCTAGACCAGGGACTCCTCCCTGGGCAGGGCTTGGGCAAAAATGGCCAGGGACATCGAGACCCTATTCAGACCACACCTAAGCTGAACTGAGCAGGACTAGGCTATGATACATCTTTTTCATAAGGGCCATTGCTCCCCCTGTACTCCAGGCCGATAAGATCACTTGGAAGAGTGATTCTCATGTCTGGATTGACCAGTGGCCCCTCCCTACAAAAAAAACTTGTTATGGCCATGCAGTTAGTGCAGGAACAGCTGTCCACAGGCCACAATGAGCCCTCCACTTCACCTTGGGCCAGGGTTGTAAAACCACCCCCGAGAACCCATTGCAGAGAGCGCTTTTACTAAATAAAGAGGGGGGAGATTTTGGGAATCAAATGGCTCTTGGCTGACCTGCCTCCACTTGACTAGAACCCAGAGACAAATATTCTGCCTGGCAACCATAGGTTTCCTACTTGACCCTGAGAAAAGAATGATCAGTGTACCTTGACTTCTGAGAAACCGTTTTCTCCTCAACCATTTCCTCCCTACCTGTTGTCCTCGGGGCTCCCCTCCAGAAGATCTTGTAACTCTTCACTGCACTCCTCATTCCCCGCCATCCCAGAACCTTGTTTTAAATTTGAGCTTCTGCTTTTAGTAAACGGCTCTTGAAAAGCAATGCTTCCTTGAGTCCTGTCTTCTCTCTCACCCATTCTTTATTTTCAAGTTGCGACCCTCCTCGTGTCCCCCGAATTACTGAGACCCGCAGGTCGGGTCATGGGAAGACAAACCTTCTATATTTGTTGTTATGTATGGAAACAGAAAATGTGATCTTCCTAAAGTGGAGTGGGGAATAGTGAATATAGGGGCTGAGTAGGGTAGAGAGCAGTGGAAAAACTAGGAGATGGTTAGTAGATGCAAAAAAAAGCAGAGAGTAGCAAGGTAACATCTACTATTCTTTAAAGTGGGAAGATAGCTCTAACTAATAATAACATATAACATATTTCAAATAATTAGTGTTGGAGGTAGTAGGAATATAAATTATCCTAGTCTGATTATAACATAATGTATATATGCATAGACAGTTCACACTGTAAATGTGTAAAATCCTGAATAATCAAAAATATATCATGGGATATATTTAAGATTTAGATTTAAGAGAATAGAGCAATTTTTGTTTCAAAAAAGGTTTTCAACTATTATTATTATCTTAAGTTAGAATTCAATAAAGTATCTGAAATCAAAACTTTCCAAAGCAAACATAAGGAATAGAATTGGATAAACAATAAAGGGACTTTTGATTTCAAGAATATTTTACAACCAATGCAAATTATATTTCTGACTTATGATTCTTTTCAGCAAAATAATTCCTTAAAAATGACCTTTGCTAACCCTTTACAAAGTCTATATCATTTTTTACTACAGTAACATTCACAATTACTTTTGTGGTAAAATGCTTTGGATGACATATAATTGAACCTGTCCTTTTCTAAAGACCATGACACAAAGTGAGTCAGGCAACATGGAGCAATGACCATATCCATGTGATTTTGGAGGCTAAGTTGGATGACATGCATGATTGTTCAGGGATGTTTCAGATTTAGCTTGGAAAGTAAGTAGAAATACTGAATAATTAATAATTTAACTTTGAACTTAACATTCAAAGTTAAAATTTTAAATTAATAATACATTTATTCTATATTATAAATTATATAAGTATAGTAATAGATGGTCAGGATATTTGGTAATTTTTTCTATATTGTAAAATATAGAAATATAGTAGCAGATGATCAGTCTATTATAATTAAAACAGCAAATTTTTCAATAGATTTGGAAACAAAAACAGCATATTACTTCTAGTGGTATACAGATACGGTGACAAAAATAATTCTGCAATGAAAGGAACATTTGATCGTTAACTATGATTGCCAATTGATTTGGTTTACAATCACCTAAAAAAAATCTCTGAGAAAGTATTAGATTTGACTAATTGAGGTGGAAAGGCACACTCTAAGTATGGGCTATGCCATTCCATGTGATGGAGACCCAGCCTTAATCAAAATGAAAAACAAGTTGAACAGCAAATGCAATGTGCCCAGCTGTCTCAAGCTCCTGTTCCCAAGACTTCACTGCCATTGTGGGCTGTACCCTCAACTAAAAGCCAAATAAGCAGACACTTCCTAAGTGCTCTTGTCAGGTATTTTATACCAACAGCACATAAAGTAGCTAATACAGAAGGGAAAGGAAATGAGATTCACCCGCATACGAAAGACGTTTGCATACATTTGAAAATCTGAGAATGTGGTCATGAGGGGACTCTAAACTGAGGCAGTGACAAATGTTTATTCTGTAAAGAGGAATGGAAAGTGACCTCTTGCTCTTTTGAACTCTGCAAACGGGAAGAGAGAAGGAGCAAGGCAGCAACTTGTTCTGGGACATGAGAAGATGTTGAATTCTATGAAGTGCTGAAGAGAATCCAAAGATGAAAGTGTTTAAAGACAGTGACTATTTCTCTTACTTGGCAGTTTTCCTGCAGAGAGGTCAGACACAGTGAGAGTATTGGCTTGGTTCAGAACCTGCCTGTCTCAAAGTTCTCCTGGAACTACACTTGTTCATTGCATTCTCAGGGACCCTGGTGAGTATATGAAGGCAAATCATTTACATCTTGACAAAAATGCATGAGTAATTTTGTCCTATGTCTATTTCTCTGAAATTTACTAAAGTCAGCAAAATTTCTCCGAGCAATAACATACTTACTTGACATTCACACATTACCTAATGTTTCAACCATGCCTCAACCTACTTTAGCATATTTTCCTATGTATCATTCTAGTTACATAAAGCTTTGCTGTGAAATTCTATTGCTTGTTAAATCTGCTGTTCATGCTTCAGTGATTTACTTTTTGGGTCTTTCCTTTTTTAATCAAAATATTCAAGATCATTGCCATTGAAAGTATCAATCCATATTCAGCAAAACTGTATATCCCGAATTTCTTTCTTCATGTACATTCAAAATACTCATGAACCTTAACTAAACAGTTTTCTATTATTGCATATATTGTTGATTCCAGATTTATTCCCTCTACATAGATCTTTTTTCAATTCAAGATCAATCCTCAAATACCTCTTAAAAATTTGTGTTTACTTTTCCATCAGGTCCATGAAGAGAAATTAAATTCATGTCCAAATGGTGCTTTTCTTCCACATCTCTTTGAATATTATCAGCATCCTAATACTTTATGGAATTGAGAATTGGAGTTTTATTAACTGTTAGTCATTACTCCAAGTACTTCATCCAAAGTGTATCATGTGAACTTCTAAGTAATATCTAAATTTTCTCATAGTTTCCCATGTCCTCTGTCATTGAACTTTCCTGTTATTTTCACCTATGTTATTGAAATAATATCTCAACTGGTTGTATTCAGCCAATAAAAGTTTTGGATTTTGTTCAGCATCTCCTGTTCTATTTTGAAGAAGAATAAACAAAACTCTGACCTATGCTAATCCAGTTTTACAGACTGAATTTGTCGACCCAGTTGTCACCCCTTCTTCTATTTTTGTGGTTGTTTGTTTGTTTTTTTGTTTTATTTTCACCACACATATTGTCATGCTAATTATAGACTTGCAGTTTACAGAAAATTACAAAGGTTTCACAGGGTCCATGCAGTTTGTGAGTCTCTGCTTATGTTTGCAGAAAATTAACTCTTAAGCATAATAGTTTGGTAATAAATAAAACAAATATACAGCTTCAATTGAAGTTTCTCTATAAAACGTTCCTTGTTTGGGAGACTCTTCCACCTAAAAGTAGTTTCCATGACTTTTTTGTCTGAGGTGCTTGGTTTTTCGCTGTCAATAAGAAGCATTATTAATCACAGTTCTAGCAGATGGTAAAAGAGTAGATAAAGTTTGAGCAATGGCAGTAGACATGCTAACATGGAGAAGGTGCTTCAAATCTGATGGGAGAAGGAAGAGTCTTCTACAGAGATCACACCAACTCTTTATTCCACACTGGTTGGCAGCCCTGACAATATACATGCAAGTACATTTATAGAGACTAAATAGGCTCTATTTATGTATCTAGGGATATACATGCAAATATATATGCATGCATTTATTTAAAAACAATTTTAAAAGAGGTCATGTCTTTTTCTAAAAGAGAAATAAGGTATGTGAGGAGAACTTAGATGGAGGAAAAAGAAAGGGCATTATATTATAATCTAAGAAAAATAAAAGAAACAATTTAAAAATAGGAATTCAGGGATTTCTTGATCTGCTAAAGGCATACTATACTTCCATGGTTCTATAGACCATGGTCTCTAGAGAGAACTCTCTTTGTGCTTAAATGAAAAAGAAAGAGGAGAAAAACAAGATCTTAATTAGATCTTCATAATCTTCTACCTTCATTTATTTTGGCTTAATATTTATAGTTTAATCACCTATAAATCTTCTACTTTGGCAAATTCTACATTATTGACAATGCTTCCTGTAAAATTTTAGAGGAAACATCATTATTCTAATGACATCTGTGGATTCCTGTGAATGAGTCATCAACCTTGTTGGATGATTATTCTCAGTAAACCTTACCTCCTGCCTAAGAAAATTTAGAACTAGATACCTTTAAAAAATTACATATATTTTTACTGTATTGTGATGGGACATAGACACTGGAACATTAAGCAAGTGTTCTACCACTGAGATACACCATCATTCATATCAACTACATTTTGTATTAATATGACACTGTGAGTGCTTTGTGTATTTTCTGTTCAATTGATTTCAGTATTTCTTATAGATAAATGACACAGACATCAGTGTTTCTGACATTATTACTTTATACTTCTCACTAAATATTTTTGAAATACCTTGCTTTAAAATATATATATATAATTTGAGTTAGTTTTATGTTGGCTTAACATGAAAGAAAATTTTATTTATTAAATATATATATATTTATATTGAGGTAAGTATGAATAATTCATTGCTTTGATAACAATTATTGCAAAAAACAGAATTTTATAAATATATCTTATAATCTTATATTTGATAATATTAATATAATCCTATTTTTAGAATGTGTCTAATATGGATATATCACAACCTTTGAAAATACATACAGGCAAGTATCATTTAGTGAAGAAGCAAGAAAACAATATAGATGTTCAGAAAAAGACAAAATGAATATTATGTAGCAAATACATATATATAATCTAATAATTCCTTAATATCACAAGTTTAATAGGCAGATGATAAAAATGCATTCAGAATTAAAACAAATACAGGCCTTCTGAACAGATTTACAGTTAACAGCCTAGTCCAAAATATATTTTGGCAGCAGATAGGATACACTTTATTCATCACTTACTTTTGTAGGCAAAAGAATATTTAATTGGATTGAACTCATAATGTTCTTCTTCATGTCCCCAGTGAGGGACATGTTCCCTAAAGCTATAATAAAACCTTATACATTAAATGATATTTATTAGTCTACCTTGCTGTATTAGCTACCCACAAAATTATGAGTTCCTTGAGAATTTAAGTTTTATTTTCTTTGTCTTTTCTGTTGCTTCCTTTACTTCCTGGAACACAGTAAGGGATGGTTGACTGCTAGCACAGTTGTGTTGATTACACAGTCATAGCACATTAAGGGAAGCCTGAGGGCCAATATGAATCACTGTCTTCCTTCTTAGTCACACACTCTGTTTTACTCATTCTAGTTATTTTTGTCCCAATGTCTCCACAAAAAGTCACAAACCCATGTAATTTTAGCAGAATTCAGTAGATATAAGGTCCCCTTTAATTTTTTATGTCTGTAGCCCTTATCTATATTTATTTCTCTCACTGTTTGATTGTCTTCCTCCACTGTCCATGTTACTCTCTTTTACTATTTCTCTTTGTAGACTTCTGATAATCACTTCCATCTCTTGTGTGTAACCCTGAACATTTTCTTATTTGCTCATTTTTATGACATTCTTACAGGACAGTCCTAGTTATTTAAGTGGAAATATAAAATTTAAATTAGATTGCTGTTTAAGCATACTCTCCATATTTTCATTTCCTATTTATATTATTTCTCCTTGTTACTCAGATTCAGTTTTGCTGTGCACTCAAATCCCATTCTAATGGGTGCAATATAATAGTGACTTCTATTGCTCAGAAAATTTATAGTGCCTCTGATGCATCTTTACATAATTTGCCATAACTTTTGGAATTATTTGGAGGTCAGAAACAACTTTAAGTAGGATTGGATGCAAGATATGAATGTCATGTTTATTTATGGCTTTTGTATACTGCATGGCAGTCTTCCATTCATGGCTTTGTTTCATGTATCCTAAACAGGGTAGAGGGAAAAGAGACAATACTGTATTCTGTCCAATGTTGCTTACACAAGTCTTCTACTTTATCATTGGGTGTAGCTTTTCTGATAAATAAGACTCCTACATTCTGTGGTTTTAACAAGGCTATAGAAGGTAAAATTAGGCAGTGTTTTTACATATTTTGGAAAAGTTAAGAACTTTTTTTTTTTTTTTTTGGTTTCTAGATATCTTGCTCAAGAACAATTTCTTCTTTTACTTTAGCAAAACATGGTGTCTATTTTAGAAAACTAAGTTTGGGGAGATGGTTTGTAGCTTTCTCTATCTCTCTCTTTTCTTTTTTCTTTTTTGTCCGTCACATCCCATACTAAACTCTTCCCCATTGTCATTATTTTTTTCTTCACTGTTGGTAATGCATTTTTGCAAACCTCAGGACTCTTCTCAACCAAATTGATCCTGATCTAGGGATAAAGATGGGACAATGTGACTCATCAGACCCCAAATGTCAACCTGAAACAGTTACTTTCAAGTTTGTTGGTTCATACTAGTGCAGATTAAAGATAAAAATGTGTGTGTGTTAGCTGCACAAAAGCCAGTTTTATTAAGAGAAGTTAAAAAATGAAAGAAACTCCTAACAGTGAAAACAATTTACAATAGAGAAAAGGACTGTCTAGGATTTTTATTTTGTTTATATGTCTTGTGACATAGACTGACCAATACTCATGTGATTTCAAAACTCCTTGCCAACTTCTTGGCCATCCCATGGCTTGTTCATGTCTTTCTCACTCAGTTAAGGTTGTTGAAGAATACTTTTTTTCATCTCTGACCCCAATTTGCCAACCTTGAGTGCCTGTTATTGGCCCACAGGTCTTACAATTACTTGGTGACTCTCCATTATACCATAATCTCTTTATTCTCATTTTTATTAGATCACTTGTTTTCCGTTCTATTTCAGTAAGCAAAATTAGTCTAGTTGGTTTAGGCTACCTTGTGTTTAACTTCTTGATATTGGAGATGTCTGCCCATCTCTTCCTCGGAAAGCCATGTGGAATCCATTCTTAACAGTTTAGACTGATTCAATAGTTACATTTGAAGTAAAAATACATAGGAATAGGAAGTATCTTTGCCTTGTAGAGACCTTTGTCTGTTTGCTTGAAGTCTGACTCTCTCTCATACTGAGCCACAAGCCCTGCTATTTATTGTTTTTTAAATCTTGGTTCTGATGTTTTAAATCTGACATTTTCTTTTTCCTAGCGTGTCTTCTTATGGTAATCTGTGTGAGTATCTGTACTTTGCACTATGGTCGCTTTGTCCTTACTGTCTACAGTAACTATCTCTTGCCCCACAGGTTTTACCTATATTTCACACTTGTTTTACTTTCTTTTACTCTTAGATCTTTTGATTCCAATACAACTTCTCTTGTCCTTATGTAATGTCTTGTCCTGCTCCCTTTGTGATAAAACATTAATATTCTAATGAATTCTCAATGTTTCCATATTCACAGTAGATTTTTCTGGAAAAAATTCTAATCAAACTTTGCTTGCTTCTTGCTCATCTCTTCCCTCTTCTTCACAGATTCCCTAGAGTTTTAATTTTCTCTGTAAATAACAGTGGCAACTAACATACAAGGAACTGGTAAGACTGACTGATAGTGGCAAACAAGAATCAGTTTTTCACTTACACCTTTACATGTTATCTATGAGCTCCATGTCTTAACACCCTTGACAACTTTGTGAAAAATCAACCCAATGCGGTAAATAACATTCTATTATATTTGGGTTTAAAATATAAGACCAGGGCTTTTTCTTTCTGGAACATCCATGAAAAGAAAGGTCTCTGTCTAATATCAGAAGTGTCATCTGGTATAGGACAGAGGATAACAAAAAATAAGGGACTATTCTATAGCCACTATCATTATCTTTTGGTTTCTGTTGACTTTTAAAAACTCTTTAAGGTACAAATATCTCAAAATCTGTAAGATACTGATGTATATATAAACTTTCTGTCATGATACTAGTTGTCATAGAGCACTAATTCTAGAAATAAGCTTCATCTAGCCTCATATTTGTGTTTTCAGGTTTATGTCTGAAGCAGGTAACTAGTAACAGTTTGTGAACCTCAGATGAACTTAATAGATGTTGTCCTCAAATGGTTCTGAGATCTGCTAAATATGGCATTTAAAATACTTAAGTTATCTACCATTCCTAACAAAAACATTTGAGGTCTCCAAGAAGATGTTGGTGCCCTGCAAAAATGAATCCACATGGATTGTGTTAACACTAACCACTGGGTAAACTGCCCCATGCCTCTTCTGCCACCAGTTTTACTCAAACAGTGTAGAATTTTGAGTTAAATGTTCTGCTCTAACTAGCTAGGGTTGCCACTAAGCTGACAAACACCAACCAAAGATCAGCTTTGGACTACAAACTTCTCAGGATGTTAAAACTGCTGAGCTATGAGATTTGACATGAACATTTTAAAGAACTTTGAACTTAAAAATATTTAATCCTAAAACTGCCAAATATAATCAAGCTGAACATTGTAGAAATATTGGCAGATATAGCTTCATTATTTTACATAGTTTTACTGTATTAGAGTTAAAATCTTTCCTTTTTATTTAGACAAAATGAAAGAAATATTGCAGGATATTTGATCATACTGAGAATCCTGATATTGTGTTATTTACTGGGGAAAAAAAATCTTAGTTCTAGTTATGGTGTGACTCAACCCTAGAACATACCTTTAATCCAAGAGATTTCTGATTATTGTAAACAGGATTAAGTAATGTCAATGATAGGTCAAGAGGTGGAGCAAGCAACCAGTTGTCAGAGAGTAAACATAGGAAAAAATCTTAAGAGAGTGGGAAGAAGTCAGGAGGAAGAAGGATAAAGAGTCGCAGGAAGTAGAAGGAAGGGACCTTCAGTTTGAAGGGTTTTTAAGACAGTGTGGAGAAGGAGAATGGATTTTTGCCTTCTGGGATGTCCATTGAGGAAGGTCAGCTGTGTGCTTTTTCTTCCTTTCTGGGATTTCACCTCAGCATCTGGCTCCTGAGTCTTCATTTGGTAAAACTGAATGATTGAGATTTTGTTTTAACAAAACAAAAGTGTGTCATTGGAAGCAGGCTTTGAGGTTATAAAACATGTAAGTTGTTACCAATTTTCTTTGACTTTCTCCTATTTGTGGTCAAGATGTATACTCTTAGATATGCCTGACAGAATATGTTTATTCTATCATGGAAAGTATAATTCCAATTACACTCTTTCTTTTTAAGTTACTTTGGTCATGGTAGATTTTTTCTTATAGCATTGGAAAATGAGTAATTAAGATAGGATTTAGTACCAATGAGTTGATTATTGCTCTGATACAACAGAACATAATGTTTTGGGGAGGAATGTAGAAGACTGGAAATTTATACCCGAAAAAGAAGTTGTATACACAGAGCTTACAGACCATCCTAGATATTGGAAGAGAGTACATCTTAGAGCAATGTGCACTATGGAGAACAAGCCCAAAACATTTCAAAGGAAAATGATATTACCAACTTTGGTAGAGACCATTCTTAAAGTTTGGCAAAGAATGTGGCTTCTTTCTGCCCCCTTCCTAAGAATTTGTTTGAAGATAAATTGGAACTAATGGACTCATTTCTTTTGTAGATGAGATTATAATACAGATTAATATTGACTTTGTCACATGGGTGTTATTTATCACATTTATGTAGATCTACAGTGAAAAAGAGTGAACAGGACATAGAGAAAGATGGGAGGGCAGGAAATTCAATGTTGGAGTCAAGGCTGGTGTTGAAAGAGACAAGGAAATAAAGGGGAGTCCTGATATACATTGGAAAACAAAGAGATGTGGTAGTTTGAATGAAAATGGCCTCCCTAGGCACATAGGGATTGGCACTATGAGGATGTGCAGTCTTGTTAGAGAAAGGGTGTTACTGAAGGTAGGCTTTGAGGTCTTAAGTCCTCAAGCCAAGCCCAGTGCAGCATTTTCTTCCTGCTGCCTGCTGATCCAGAGGTAGAACTGTCAGGTATCTCTCCTGCATGCCACCATGCTTCTTGCCATGATGATAATGAACTAAATCTCTCAGCTGTAAGCCAGCACCAATTAAATATGTTCCTTTATAAGAATTGCCATGTTCATGATGTCTCTTCTCAACAATAGAATCATAACTAAGATAGAAAAAATATAAGATCATTTCGTATCATTTAAAATAATAAATTTAAACCATGCTTTCAAAATTTGTAAACTATTACTCATTTCTTCTTGTAGCCTATATATCAGATTATATGGTGACTTTTTGAATTTTTGCTCTACTGCTTACTTTCATCACAGATAAAACTCAGTGTTTTATGGCATCCAGCAAGGGGAGACATTGGGTACTTAAAGTAAAAATTGAAAAATTTATTTCCAGCAGAGTTGTACTAGTTAGGGAATTCAGTATATACTTAAAATTCTATTTGATATTTGAATAATCTAGGGCAAATATTATTTAATCATAGTATCCAAGTGACTGAGTTTAAATCAAAGTGGCCTTTTGATTTATCCTTATAAATAGTATAGTGCTGTAAAAGAATATTTGTCATAATGCTGTATCTTTTAATAAGACATACATCACATATGTTTATGATATGTTGGAAGTAGAAAGTTTGCATTATACATTAGAAGCCAACTTTTTGTATGCCTATATATGTACTTATATATTGTTATATACATAAAGTCTCACTCTGGGGCAAAGATGATTAAAAAATGCTCAAGGAGATTAAACCTTATAATTGTACTGTTAGAACTGCTATGTAGGCATATCTGTCACTAGCAACTCCCTTCAGGTCACTCCTTTTTTTATTGTTACATTATTATAATCTCCTTTTCTCAAAGCCCAAGCTTATTCAAGCTTAAATCTAAATCCAATGACTAGCACTGGCCCTAAACACAAGTGGAATCCTTTGATCTGTAATTCTTCACTTAGGTTAATGTTCACCATAGTTTAACACTAAAACAATAATTCTATCCTCCTCTACTCAATAACTGGGAGGGTCTGCTAAAGCCACATGCTCTGTTTGCCTTCACTGTGTGCATTCCTAGACTCATTTCCTTACTGTTTATTTCCAAACTGAGTCTTCAACCTAGTTGGGTCTTATAACCAAATAAAAAGTTAATTTTTTTGAGAGTAAATTTTTCTCTCCAATTTTCCATGCTCTCTTTTCCCTAAGTGACCTTGTTGTGCAATCTTCTCTAGATATAGGAATTCAAAAACAATTGTTCTCACACTGGATTACATTTTAAAACCTGAAAATTTTTGGTGCCATGACTTCTTTGCATACATGAATAATTGTGAATATTTTCTAATTCTAAGTATTACACAAAAATTCTTCTACTATATCATTTTTATTTTGTGATTTGTGTTTTATCTGAGGTGGGTTTAAACTTCTTAGCTCAAGTGATTCTACCTCACTGACATTCTGAGTGCTGAACTATAGGTGTTCAGCTTATGTGACTTCTTCCTAGGTTACTTAATTAGGCAAACATCAAGTCACATATATTTTCCACAATGACTAACTTAAAGGTGGTTAAAAAAATCAACTCATAGATGGAAGAGTTGATGTGCAAGGGAGTTAAAGAACATTATTTTCCTTAAGTCATTATATTGAATATAATATATCTTTAAAATATGAACTACTTAAATAAAGACTACAAACATGGTGTATATAAGCAATGAATTGTTTCTCTTTATATAACAGGAAATTATAGTAAACAGTGAAGTCACTAATCTTGTTAGAGTACATAAAGTAGCACATATAATAATATCCTATTAGTTAACATTTTAAAAAATATTGATAAATAAATTTTAAAATGGCTCTATAATATTTTCAACCTCAGGATCTTAAATAAATTGTGTTCTTATACAGCCACTATGCTGTAAAAGTATTACAGTAAAAATTGTGTTTTTCATTCTTTCTACAATATTCCCAATGCTACAAGTTTCAAGTTAGAGGCATATAATTTATTTTTACACTGCTATGAGTTGATTCCAGCTTGAATGATTTAGGCTGGACTGCATTCAACAGCCAGGCATGCTGAACTTACGTTAGTACTAGGCTTTGTACAGTAGGTGCTCTTTGAGTGCCAGTACCTGCTAGCAGTACACCTTGTGCTAATAACAATCAAGCCAAAGATGCAAACACCTCTAAGGTTTGCTGAAAGGGCATCCAACCTTCCACAGGTTAGAAATATTATGACCTTCCATGCCCAAGTCAAATAGTGATGGGGCCAGGAAGACAATTTGACTCCAACAAAAGAAAAAGAGCACATGTTTGAAAACGGAATGTTATTATAGGAATGTTATTATACAGACTAGTAAATTTAGAGTAAGATGGCCACACAATTTCCCTTATTGTTTGTAGGAAATATAAGTCATATATTAAAAATATTTTGATCCACCTTTAACAGTGTTGGCAAAAAATAAAATTAGAAATTGAGTGAGTAGTATAAGTGGGTAAATAAACTTAGCTGATAATAATGTATAGCTGTGTATGTTATGTGAAAAATATCAGATCCATGACATGTCCTGAAAGAGGAAAATACTAAGATCAGAATTATCACACCATTTAACTTCTCAACTTGTAGGCATGTGCACTATATTTAGGAACTTGTTTAGAATTATCATTCAGAGAAGCATTATTCAGACAATGACAGAAACAAACTATGTAGCCAGATAAATACATGTAGTTCATTAGACTAATACCACACATTAAATAATATGGTTCTCCAGAAATGACATGTTATAATACAAGTGAACTTTAAAGACATTTTCTATGTCTAATATTCTTATCATAAAATTTTATTTAACTTCTATAAGGTTCAAAGTACAGTAAATCATACAAATGAAGTCAGTGGTTATTAACAGGGACTAGAAGGAAGGGATTATGAGGAGTTAATTCCTAATGCTCAGTGTTTCAGTTGGAAATAACCAAATGTTTGAGATGATAGGTGGTGGTTGCCACACACGGCTGTCAATGTGCCTTGTTTTGCAGAAATGCACCCCTGAGCACATTTCCAATAGTAAATTTCATGATGCAAATGTTTTACCCATTACTAGGAACAACTAAAAACATCTCATAATGAAAGGATATTGGATGGGTTTATTATGATTAAGTAAGCTTGTTCACAACAAAGAAACAAGGGTTTATAATGCCACAAGGCTTAATTAAAGAAGGTAAGCAGATACAATTAATGTACAAAAAACTAATAAAACTAGGGATCCACTTAAAAATTGTGCAATAAGATAGGAAGATAGAGGTGCAAGTAAATGTTTTCATGAGAAAGATGTAATTTTGCAGCTATTATTGGCAAGAAAACATTTGTAAATGTAAAGCTAGTTGTAAGTAGTTGGCACAACACTGCTATGTACTGGCTTTAAAGAAACAGTCATAGTACTTCTCCATAGGTGAAGGAGATTGGTTAGATTAAGTGACCTTGAGTATGAAGAAAATTGTACATAGAAAAATAAACACTGGGATAACAAAAAAGATATGATGTATTATGGAGTCTGTGGCTCTGGTAGTTGAGTGAAGCTGTGATTCTTCATCATTCAACAGAATTCTCTTGTATCAGAGCAGAGATTGATCAGTGTGATGTCAGTTAGCCTATCAAAAACTGAGGTTTGTCAAGGGAAACAAATGAAACTATTTTCCCACTGGTAAATTCCTTCCATAAATCATAACACATATGCCTTTCCTCAAGCAAGAGAGTGCGCTGGAAAAAGTTATCATTGAATAATCCATACATAGTACTATTTACCTGTAATCTTTGGAGTCAGAGGCAGAAACAGGAAGATTTATCTTGTAAGCAAGGATTGTATAGCAAAACAATAATAATAATTAATAATAATAATATTGGTAGTAATAATAGTGGCATAAACATTATTATTAATTGCTTTAATTTGTATGCCATATATTTATACAATTACATCTGTTTCTATATCTCGATTTAACATATTG
The DNA here is from genome assembly GCF_008632895.1 of Mastomys coucha. Lineage (NCBI taxonomy): Eukaryota > Metazoa > Chordata > Mammalia > Rodentia > Muridae > Mastomys > Mastomys coucha. The sequence goes on along the minus strand of NW_022196912.1, from coordinate 76,242,078 downwards.
ATAAGATTGTTGATTTTCTAGTATCCAATTTTTAAACTTTGTTGCAAAACACTACCCAGATACCTGGTGGGACTATTTTATCCAACTGAAAAAGTATGAAATAATGATAATCAGGCACTCCACATTTGTTTTTAACATGTCCATCAGATTTACACATGTTTACATTCCTGTCAGTATTAATAATATACACCATTCAAATACACTTCTAGTGCACAGAATAGAAAACAAAAGATACAATACAATCCACTGGCTTTATATCAGTAGACAAGGTCTACTTAATGAATAAAAGCATAAAGAAAGTATTTTATGTTCAACAAACAGATTGGAACATTTGTTTGTATTCAGGCTACTCAAAAAACTTTTTAATGATAAGCTAAATTACTTTATTTATAATAAAATATGGATATTTTATCTGTAGTTTGTATTTTTTTCTGTAACCAGTCATATTTTGACTTATGTATTCATATATCTAGGGTGAACACACTTGATGCAAATGTTTTTATTTCTATATAAAATGATTTGATAACATGTTAAATGTTTATACTAATTCAAAAATTAATTTTGTGGCAGTGATTTATTTTTTGCATGCTGCCAAGTATAAATGACCTTCACAAATATATCTGGTGATACTTTGAGTCTCTGAATCACTCACATACATGGAAATATACTTCAGTCTTTTAATTTGAAAACTAGAAGTTCAATCTTCTCTATTCATTTATCAGTATTATGTCTGTGACACCAGAGTAGTCAGAATTAAATGTTATCACTTGCTGTTTGTGAGTATGGCATGCCAGATCACATCTGACCTTCTACTACCTAGAAACTGTAGAGAAAGCAGAGCTCGATTACAGAGATAATCTAAACTTGACTTGATATTGTCCATTTTGGAAATCATCATTCTTTGTACTAATTTAATTATTTATAGATGATTACAAACCTTTTACAAATAAACAAGAGGATGTCTATAAGGAAAATCAGACAAACAGAAACCCAAATTTCATTATTAAAGTAAATAGAGTCATTTAGCTTATATTTTTAATAAGACAAAGAACTGGGTAATAGGCAAAACAGGTAGAAATGGGAGGGATTTAACTCGTGAGAAAGGAAACAGTACTCAATGATCTTCATACTTATTATATAATATTTTAATCTAAGGACAAAATATAATGCATGAAACATGATGTAGTTTTATTCCAAAAAAAACATTCTGAATGAAATTCACACAGAATATTTATTGAACTGAAGGGTCAGGTCTACATCTTGGAGATCTCATGTCTCACAGAGATGCACAGGGGAGAATTTAGACTTGAAGATGTATAGGAGTTTTATAGATGCTCCTATAAGCCATGCACAGCTCTGAAATAATATTTGAATTGTACTTATGCAAAAAGTTATATTTTCCAGCCCCTAGCAATAAACTATAACCAGAGCAATTTAAAATTTGAGTGAAAAGGAAATTTAATTGTTATCCTCTTGCTTCATAAAGGATGTTAAGCTTCTAATGTTAATGTTACTAATATAGCAATATTCTAAAGCTACACTCAAAATTATCCCCCAAATATATAATTAAGTGAAATGTCATCTGAGCTTATAATGTGAGAATGTAAAATACTCTATGTGAAGCCAGAGCATGTGCACTCAGATAAAAGTGAATGAAGTCACCAGAGGCAGACCACAGGAGAAGCAGAATTCAAAAAGAGGAGAAAACAATGTCTTAGAAATGCTATAAATAGTTTTCTAAGATCCTACACTAAAAGAGAGATGTGATGGGTAATGGATGAAGTACAGTACCCATGTCATGTGACTCACTGCCCACTCTAATGACAGCTCTAGTTTATCTAATACTCATTTCTCACCTCCAAAATTGCCTATACTCATTTATACAAATCCTCACAGAGAAACACCCACTCAGACATGCACAGACATACATAACGCATGTATACTTTAAAATAATTTATGTCTTTATATATACATATGATATACATATCCTCAGGAAAATCACTATTTTTTATAAATTCTATAAAAATTAGTAAAATTGTATAATGATCTAATAAAATCACGGGTGAGGAAAAGAAAATAAGTGTCATTTTCACGTACAATAAAGCAGATAAAAAGAATTATGAGAATTAAATATTTTTAATGTATATTTCCCCAGAATTTGGATAACTGAAAGTTTATAAAAATTCTGGGCTTACCTCAACACCCTGTCTCAAAAACAAAATAAACAAACAAAACCCATAAATACATGAAGTTCTGTATCACATATTGAAATTAACTATAATAAATATAAATGTATTTTTGCCTGTTCAGATTGTTGTAATACAAGTCTATTGCAAAAAGAAAATATTTAATGAACCCACTTAAAATATTAATTTTCACCATTGTCAAAGCAAGAGAAAAAAAATGACTTCAGGGAACTCAACCTCAAAGTAAAGGTATGGGGGAGAGTTACAATCAAAGCATGGGAGGAAGTTTGACAAACCCACAGGCTTGAGTGCAGTTTCAGTGCCATCAGTCAGCTACTCATGAAGAAAAGACTCAAACACAGCCAAAGGAAAAATAATGAGAAAATTTACTACCAAAACATAGAAAACATGAAGGTAATAGATTCTAAAATACATGTGGAAAGCCAACAAAACTAAGTAGAGAATACTGAAAGTCCCTTTAGTAAGTGCCAGAAAAGCTAGACAATTTAATTGAGAATATAGAAAATCTGAATTACTATGTGAAGAAAATCGGCATGCTAGCTTTTCTCATTCATGGCTCTAGGATTATACTGGATTGATTTTCAAAATTGTTCACGTGAACTAACAAGCACCTAGAAAACTTTTTAACTCGTCACTGAGTCAGATATTACAAAACTGATGAACATGTGAGAACATAGAAAATGGACAGCAAGTACAAGGACTGGTGCAGCTCAAACCAGACTGGGTTACAGCATGGAGAGAAGAGGCATCGTATTACACCCTAAACCAAAAAGCTACTTGTAACTGATACCCACCCTCAAAGAAAACTCAGTTTCTACAGTTTACTAACACTAGATGTACTAGAAATGCTTTGAGGAAGGCTCACTCCCAGGAGCAGCTGGTCAACACAAAGAAACTTTATGTTTCTTTTAGTTTAGTTTCATTTGGTTTAGGACAAATTGTCTTATTGTTTTTATTTGTGTGTTTTGACTTTTTATTTTTGCTTTTTTTCCCTTTTGATTGAGAATGAGAGAAAGATCATGAAGTTTGATATATAGGGAACTATGGAGTATATGGGAGGAGTGGAAGAGGGGAAAACACACACACACACGTGTGTGTGTATGTGTGTGTGTGTGTGTGTGTGTGTGTGTGTGTGTGTGTGCACTTTGATGAAAAATGCATTGTTTTACTCCTCTAAAACTAAATATTGATTCTTCTGGTCACCGTCTGCACGCAGGAGCCAACACTGTTCCATAGTCTGCTATACATAGGTCCTGCCAGAAGAGAGCTGGTCTCCTAGGAGTGTTCTCACTCCTGGGCAAAGAGGTGAGATCTGCACTTTCTCTCCAATAACTGTCTAAAGCTGGACCTGCCAGGAGCTCAAAGGGCACAGGAACAGTGGAATAGCTGAAACAGGATCCTTCTGCTTGTCATCTGTACCCAGAGCTGAGGCTGTGACACAGCCCTCTGTACACAGGTCCTGCCAGGAAAGAGCTGGTCTCCCAGGAGTGCTGACTCAGGCTTACAGGCACACAGGAGGGAAAACTTCAGCCAGAAAGAGCAAGACCTATGAACACCAGAGATAACCAGATGACAAAAGGTAAGCACAAGAACATTATCAACAGAAATCAAGGCTACGTGTCATCACCAGAAACCAGCTCTACCACCACAGCAAGTTCTGGATATGGATACCCCAACACACTGGAAAAGCAAGATTTGGATTTAAAATCACATCTTGATGATACTGATAGAGGATTTTAAGAACAGTAAGTTGCTCCCTTAAAGAAATACAGGAGAACACAGGTAACCAGATAGAAGCCCTTAAAGATGAAACATAAAAATCCCTTAAAGAAGTATAGGAAAACATAACCAAACAGGTGAAGGAATGGAACAAAACCATCCAGATCTAAAAATGGGAGTAGAAATAATAAAGAAACACAAAGGGAGACAACACTGGAGATAGAAAACCTAAGAAAGAGATCAGGAGTCATAGATCACCAAAAGAATCCAAGAAATCAAAGAAAGAATCTTAGGTGCAGAAGATACCACATAAAACATTAACACAACAATCAAAGAAAATGCAAAATATAAAAAGGTCCTAGCCCAAAACATCCAGGAAATCCAGGACACAATGAGAAGATCAAACCCAAGAATAATAATAGAAGAGCAAAGATTTTCAGTTTAAAGGGAGAGTAAATATCTTCAACAAAATTATAGAAGAAAACTTCTTTAACCTAAAAAAAGAAATGCCCATGAAAATACAAGAATCCTACAAAACACCAAGTAGATTGGACCAGTAAAGAAATTCCTCCCATCACATGATAATCAAAATACCAAATGCACAAAACAAAGAAAGAATATTAAAAGCAGTGAAGGAAAAAGATCAAGTAACATATAAAGGCAGACCTATCAGAATTAACCAGATTCCTCACCAGATACTATAAAAGCTAGAAGATCCTGGGCAGATATCATACAGACCCTAAGTGAACATAAACACCAGCCCAGGCTACTATACCCAGCAAAACTCTCAATTAACATAGATGGAGAAACCAAGATATTCCATGACAAAAAAAATTACACTATTTTTTTCACAAATCCAGCCCTTCAAAGGATAATAAATGGAAAACTCCAACATGAGGAGAGAAATCACACCCTAAAAAAAAAAGCAAGAAAATAATCTTCTTTTAAGAAACCAAAATGAAAGTAGCCACATGAACATAATTCTACCTCTAACAACAAAAATAACAGAGGGCAGCAATCACTTTTCCTTAATACCTCTTAATATCAATGGATTCATTCTTCAATAAAAAGACATAGACTAACAGACTGGATACATGAATAGGACCCAACATTTTGCTGCATGCAGGAAACCCACGTCAGTGACAAAGAAAGACACTACCTCAGCATAAAAGGCTGGAAAACAATTCTCTAAGCCAATAGTCCCAAGAAACAAGCTGGAGTAGCCATTCTAATATTGAATACAACCAACTTTCAACTTAATGTTACTTAAAAGAAAGATAAGGAATGACACTTCATACTCATCAAAGGAAAAATCTAACAAGAACACCAAATTTTGAACATCTATTCTAAAGCAAGGTCACTCAGTTATAAAAGAAACTACTAAATCTCAAAGCAGACATTGCACCACACAAAATAATAATGGGAGACTTCAAAACCCCCCTCTCATCAATGGAAACAGAAACTAAGCAGAGAAACAGTGAAACTAACAGAAGTTATGAAACAAATGGATTAAGCAGATATCTATAGAACATTTCATCCTAAAACAAAAGAATGTACCTTGCGGTACCTTTTCCAAAATTGGCCATATATTTGGTCACAAAACAGGCATTAACAGATTCAAGAAGATCAAAATAATCCCATGCATCCTATCAGATTACCACAGACTAAGGATGATCTTCAATAAAAGCATAAACAATAGAAAGCCCACATACATGGAAGCTGAACAACATTCTACTCAATGATAACTTGGTCAAAGAAGAAATAAAGAAAGAAATTAAAGACTTTTAAGAGTTTAATGAAAATGAAACCAGAACATATCCAGTTTTATGGGACACAATGAAACTGGTGCTAAGAGGAAAACTCATAGTTCTGAGTGCCTCCAAAAAGAAACTGGAGAGCACATACACTAGTAGCTTGGCAGCACATCTGAAAGCTCTAGAACAAAAAGAAGCAAATACACTCCATAGGAGTAGACAGCAGGAAATAATCAAACACAGGCCTGAAATCAACCAAGTAGAATCAAAAAGAAGTATACAAAGAATCAACCAATTCTTTGAGAAAATAAACATTAGATTTCAATCAGTGTGTGCTATGGAACACTAATATGGAACCTGTTTCTTTTCATTTTCACATTTATGTACTCCAATAGCAGTGGCATGGTTTGGTTTTGCTCTGTGTTCCCCTCCACACTAGTGATATCAGGCATTACGCTCATGAACCTGCTAGTAATTCCTAATGGACAGATGTCTGTCATATTTTTCTTAATGGAATCAATGATTTTTTATTGTCAAACTTCTTGTGTTGCTTATATATTTTGAAAACATAAAGCTCAGACATTTTCATTTTCAAATCCCTTTTGTCATGATACACAGTGTCTTCTTTCTAATTCTGTGTCACTTGATAGGTTTTGATTTTGACATAAAGACTTCACTTAAGTTTAAATTTTGAGTTCTTGTCTAATGATTCTTGTACAATTTTATATAACAAATTATTTACCCCATTTTTTATTCTATCAATCTTATAAACTTGTCTCAAGTCTTCTACTTAATACTGTCATACCTTTTGATTTCTGTATATTGTAATATATGGTTCAAATTTTAAATATTTTGAATGTAAACATCAAGTTTTACACATAGGAATTACTAAAAAGAAACATACTTTTTCTTCTGTATGTTCTTGTCAACATCTTTAAAAAGTTAGGTAGCTATACAGGTATTTTTTTTTTTAATCTTTGCATTCACTGCATTGGTCTACATGTCTGTCTTTACAACAGACTCATGCTTCTGGCTTTATGAGTATGTTGGAAAGTAATGAGTTTCTTGTTTTTTCTGTTTGTTTTAATAGTTCTTACACTGTAGCTAAAACTGGGCTCAAACTTGTGATCCTCTTATGTCAACTTCTTGAATACTCAGGGTGGGATTGTGGGATTATGCTAACCATTCATGGCTGGTACCATCTTGTTTCTTGATCATGGGCTTATGACATATTTTAATATTTCTAACTAGGTTCAATTTGTTTCTCTCTCTCTCTCTCTGTCTCTGTCTCTCTCTCTAAAAGTCATAAAATATAGAAAAACTTTAACAAAGAAAGTGGAATAAATATAAAAAGTTTCCCACCAAGAAATACTGAGGATCATGTGGCTAAGGAGAGTACTATGAGCAGTTAATGAAGAACTGGGAATATCCATACTTCCTGTTCTGTCAACAAATTGAAGGGATGAAAATGAATTTAAAATTATTTTGTTAATCCAGCACTATCTAATTTTGAACCCGTAGATAAGGACAGCACAAGAAAATGAAAGAGGATTGTTCTGGATGAACAAATAGGCAGAAATCTCAGTAAAGCACCAGTGATACAAACTCAACAGTGCATGAAGACCCACCAATAAGCACCACTCCTTTGAGTCATGCATGAATTCATATATAGAAACAGATATGATTGACACACACATTAACACAGTACAAGACAAAACTTTTCTCAATATGCTTACAGAGGACATTTGAAAAAATTCAATGTGTGCTCCTGTCCCAAACTTGTAACAAATCAGGTATAAAATGACATACCTCAGGATAACAAAAGCTGTAGGTATAGACCACTTCTATTTAGAATTGATTATGTGGATGTCAGTAACAAGTGGTGTAGAAATGAAAGAAATGGGTCATATTGATAAAGCCATAATTACAGAGATGAATAAAGAGTGAGAAAAACTGAATATTAATTACATCAAAATTTTTATTTATATATGTAAAAATTTCAACAAAAAATAAAAGAAGATCAGACAGTCCTCTGCATGGCCTGGCCTCAGTGGGAGAAGACCTGCCTAACCCTCAAGAAACTAGAGGCCCCAAGGAGTGGGGAGGCCTAGCATGGCAAGGGGCATCCCCTTGAAGACAGGCTGAAGGAGAAATGGAATGAGAAACTGTGGGAGGGTAGACTAAGAGGTGGGCAATGACTGAACTGTGAAAAATAATAGTAATTAAAAAGAGAGGCAGAATTTAAAAGATGTTTGTTTTTCAAAGCATGTAAAGGTACTTCATTTTTAAAGTTTTATTTCATGTAATAGTAGCAAAAATTGACAATTGGAATCTAAATTTTAGTTCCAGTTACCATTAATCCTAGCACATAAAATACATTAAAATTTAATAGAGCCAGTCATATTGGCACACACCCTTAATTCCAGCATTGAAAATGTAGAGGCTGGTAGATCTCAGAGTTCCAAGCCAGACTGGTCTACAGAGTAGATTTCAGGGCAGCCAGGGCTACCTAGAAAACCTGATTTTTAAAAAAAGCAAATGAATGAATGGGTAAATAAATAAATAATAACATAGTGGATATATAACATTTTATATATTTTCACTGACTTATATAATAGTAACTATAAATAGGGCCTGATGAATATAAAATGCACATAATATCATCAACAATATTCCATACATATATATATTATGTATTACATATGTATAGCTAAACAAGAAATATATAAAGAAACCAAAACCAGAACAACATTCTTCTTTCTAAATAAGGTAAAACTAGGAAACAGAATACAAATAAATTCTTGTTCATTACAATAATTGCTCATTGTTTTCTATTTTGGTTCTTTTTGTGTTTTTACCTGGTTTTGGTACTAGAGTAATACTGGCTTCATACAGAGGTTTCAAAACTGATTCCTCTGTTTCTGTTTTGAATGATAGTCTTTGGGCTGGCTGTAGATCTTTTAATATCTGGAGGAATTCTGCCCTTTATCCATCCTGCCTTGGACATGTTTTAGTTGAAGGATTTTTATTATAATAGCAATTTACCAATGGGTCACAGCTCTGTTTACCTTTTTGGCTTTGTTAACCTCAATAGCTTGACTGAATCTAGTAAATAATACAGTTCTTTTAGATTTCTCAGTATGATGCAGTCTAGGCTTTTTAAAATATTCACTCAAAATCTGAGTTGCTTTCGTGTCTGTTCTAAAGTTTACCTTTTCATTTCTGATTATATGAATTTGTTGTTTTCAACTGTTTCCTTCAGTTAGATTAGCCAAGTATTTGTCAATCTTGTTTATCTTAAAAACCCAGACTTCAGATTTGTTCATTTGTTAATATTGTTTTCCTTGTTTCTAAAGTTACTGATTCTATTCCTGCTCAGCATATATATATATGTATAAACACACACACACATACACATATATATACATATATGTATACATATATATATATATATATTTATGCATACATATACCTGATAACTTGGACTATATTCACAGGCACACACACACATATACACACAAATAATTGATATTTTCCCCATCTAAGCTCTGTGTTAAAACAACTAGCATTTTATGTCACTTATGTTTTGTTCTTTATATTAATATCTACATTTCTCAAAAATTTATTCACATTCAACTTGAGGTCTAAAGTGGCTTTCAAATCATTGCAGAAAAAATGTAGAGCTTCCTAATAAATGACACGTCTAAGAGGAGCTTCTCATTCCATTCTTTGTGGGTCAGAAAAGAAAATGTTTCACACCAGCATAGAATTCGCCATTTTTCTTCATTTCTCATCTTTCCTGTGTTAATTCTATATTAAAAAGAAGTAAATTTCACTGATTGGCCCATAATCAGATTTGTTTCCCTACTGAGTGTCTTTCAGCACATTAGGGAGAGGCTTCAGACTTTATGGTGTTACGGTTACCTATGACATTTTCATAAGAGATGATTTTTGGAATAGTTTAGGACTGAAATAATTTTGATGTGGGTTTTAGACATGAATCAAGCAGCTCTACCCAAAATTGATGCCCCTATTTTCTGCCACCTGTCTTTGTTAGGAGTTCTAACATTCTGGTAAAACAATAATCAAAAGCACATGAGAGAACAAAGGATTTATTTGGCTTACAAACCTCATCCCAGATTAGCATCCAGTGAATAAAAATAAGGCAGAAATTTGAGGTAGAACTCAGAGACAGGAATTGAATGAGAAGCCTTGGGAGTATGTTTTTACTGTTTTGTTCCCCCTGGCTTGCTCATTTTGTTTTCTTTTTTTAAAGTTTTTTTTTTAATTGGATATTTTGTTTATTTACATTGCAAGTGTTATCCCCTTTCTAGGTTTCCCCTAGGCTCCTATCCCATTTTCCGTCCTCCTACTCCTATGAGGGTGCTAACTCACTTCCCCAATCACTCCAGCCTCACCTCCCTAGCATTCCCCTACTCTGGGGCATTGAACCTTCACAGGACCAAGGGGTTCTCCTCCTATTTATGCCTAATAAAGCCATCCACTGCTACATATGCAGCTGGAGCCATGGGTTCCTCCATGTGTACTCTGGTTGGTGTTTTAGTCCCTGGGAGCTCTGGTGGGCGGGGAGGGGTGTCTCATTGTTTGATATTGATGTTCTTCCTATGGGGTTGCAAACCCTTTCAGCTCCTTTAGTCCTTTCCCTAACTCCTCAACTGGGGTCCAATAGTTGAGTGTGAGCATCCACCTCTGTATTTGCGAGGCTCTAGCAGAGCCTCTCAGGAGACAGCTATCGCAGGCTCCTGTCAGCAAGCACTTGTTGGAATCAGCAATAGTGTCTAGGTTTGGTGTCTATATATGGGATGAATCCCCAAGTGGGGCAGTCTCTGGATGGCCTTTCCTTCAGTCTCTGCTCCAAACTTTGTCTCTGTATTTCCTTTAGACAGCAGCAATTCTGTGTTAAGAATTTGGAGATAAGCCCTCTACTGGACCTTGCTTAACCTCTGTATATGATCTTTCCAGGTTCTCTCTCCTCTTTGTTATATTTTTCAGTTGATGTCATCCCTATAGGGTCCTGGGAGCCTCTTGTTTTCCTGGCATCCTATACACTTTATAAAAACTTCAATGGATGGTGCTAACAACACTTGGCTTCCACAACAATTTTCTTTTCTTTTCTTTTCTTTTCCTTTCCTTTCTTTTCTCTTCTTTTCTTGTCTTTTCTTTTTTTAGAGATCCTCTTGCCATCCAAATGCTATCATCTTTGCTTCCTTTTTAATTTTCTGTTTTCTGTGCTTATCCCAGGTTGCTTACTTACTTCTATAAGAAAGTCCCAAAAAACAGGAATGCAAGAGGCTCCCACGACCCAATGGGAATGACATTAGCCAAAATGCCCAACATTAGTGAGATATAACCTGAACAGTCCACTTCCAGTAGGTAGGCATAGTCCTCAGTTGAAGGATGGGGCCACCACCCATCTAAAATATTTCAACCCAGAATTGGTCCTATCTAAAGGAAGCACAGGGACAAAAGTAGAGCAGAGATTGAAGGATAGACCATCCAGAGACTGCCCCACTATGCTATCAATGCCATCCACAGACACCAACTCTGGACACATTGCTGATGACAAGATGTGCTTGCAGACAGGAGCCTGGTATGGTTGTCCTCTGAGAGGCTCTCTTAGAACCTGAGTAAGATACATATACTTGAAGTCAACCATTGGACTGAGAGCTTGAGGACCCCAATGGAAGAACTAGCATAAGCACTGAAGGAGCTGAAGGGGATTGCAACCCCATAGAAAGAACAACAATATCAACTAACTGGACCCTTAGAGTTTCCAAGGATTAAACCACCAACCAAAAAGTAAATATGGGCTGGTGGATTGCTTTTCAGCTTCTGCTACATACGTAGCAAAGGAATGACTTATCTGACATCAGTGGGAGGGGAGTGACTTGGTCAGGTGGAGGCTTCATGCCCCAGAGAAGGAGGATGCTTGAGGGGTGAGGCAGGAGTGGGTGGGTGGGTGAAGGAACACACTCTTAAAAAGAGTGGGGGGGGGTAAGGGGTTGGACTATTTCATGGAGGAGAGAGTGGGAAGGAAAAAAACATTTGAAATGTAAAAAAATAAAATAATTAATAAAAAATAATGACTTTAGGCTAGGCAGTGGTGGCACACGTCTTTAATCCCAGCACTTAGGAGGCTGAGGCAGGCAGATTTCTGAGTTCGAGGCCAGCCTGGTCTACAGAATGAGTTCCAGGACAGCTAGGGCTACACAGAGAAACCCTGTCTGGAAAAACCAAAATAAACAAACAAACAAACAAATAAGATTTGAAGTTAAGAATCACAATGGATAAAATGCATCCATGTATCTAGAAATTCCATGATTTTAACTTTCTTTACAATTGAATAGCATGTCATTTTGTATATGTATCATATTTAATTATCCATTCATCAGTTGAAGGACATTTAGTTCGTTTTTATTTTCTAGCCGTTTTAATAGAGTAGCAATGAACATGTCTGACTAAGCTTCTGTGAAGTAGGTTGTCAAGTTCTTTGGTAATATGCCAAGGACTAGTATAGCTGCGTCCTATGACAGATCTGTTTTGGCTTTCTAAGAACTCTCCACTCTGGTTTCCACAGTAAGTATACCAATTCATAATCACACCAACAATGGACGACAGTTACCCTTGCATGGTCACAATAAATTTGTGGTAAATTATTTTCTTGCTCTTAGTCATTCTGACTGAAATAAAGTAAAAATTCAAAGCAGTTTTGATTTGTATTTCCCTGATAGCTAAGGATGTCAAACACTTTGAGCTATTTTCAAGGCATTATTATTTCTTCTTTTGAAAACCATCTGTTCATACACATAGCCTATTTTATTATACCTCAGGATCAGAAAACATGAAGAAAAGGGAAGTAGAAAAATTGTGATTACCAGAAGTCCAAGAAATCTGCTGTTTCTTATGGAGATGACAAGGAAACTATTACCATGAAATCTCTGCAATATGCCTAAAGAAGGCCTAATCAATGAAAACACTACTTGATATGCCAATTTGGATGAAATAAATCTCATAAGACTACTACCTCAAGATTGAGAGGTATATGGAAATAATAACTGCTGAGAAAAGAAGAATAAGTCTTCTCTAGGTTTAAATCACCTAATTAGTCGTTCAATACTGGATTCAGTAGAGTGTACACGTGTGTGTGATATATACTAATATACTATATAATAATATAATATATATTATTTTGGTGGTTTGAATATGGTTGGCCCAGGGACTGGCACTGTTAGGATGTATTGCCTTGTTAGAATAGGTGTATCCTTATTTCAGGAAGTGAAACACTATGAGCACTATCGGGGTGGACTTTGAGATTCTAGCTGCCTGAAGATATTCTTCTTGCTGGCTTTGGATCAAGATATAGAACTCTTAGCTCCTTTTCCAGCACCAAATCTACCTACATAACCCCATGCTTTCCACCATGATGACAATGGAGTCCACTTCTGAAAATGCAAGCCATCCCTAATTAAAGGTTTTCCTTTATAATAAAATAAATAAATCTTAAAAGAGGGCTTGAAGAGATGGGCCAGATACTAAGAATACTGATGGTTCTTCCAGAGGTCGTGAGTTCAATTCCCAGCAACCACATGGGGACCCACAAACATTGGTAATGGGATCTAATGCCTTCTTCTGGTGTGTCTGAAGATAACTAAGTACTTACTTAGTTAAAATAAATATTTTTTAAAGGGGGGGTTGTAGGAGGAAAGTGTCTGGGATAAGTAAAACATAAGTTCTGGAAGATACAAGCAGAGCCTGGTTCATCTCACAGCAAAGGATCAGCAAATTGTTAACTATACCCATTTCTATCTTTCCAAAAGTAGGATGGGTTAAACATCTCTTTCCTTTGAAGGATGCCTGCTGGTTTAATTTTCCTGGCTTCTTCAGTGCTGATCTGTGTGAACTATCTTGTTCAGACATACATTTGCCCTCTACAGTGCTCCATATAATACCATTCACTGATTAACCTATTTGAATAGCTGCTGTGAATGAAATAGCCTCTCCTGAGAATCTGTTAGGATGACTCTAGTAATGGAGGATATGGAGTCTCTGTAACCAGGTAAGATTTCCAATGAAGGGATTGAGACGCCAACTGAGCCATAAAATCTTAGGCCCACAGTTTGTCCTGCCTACAGGATGTTCAGGGGTAGGGAATGGAGCAGAATTTGGGGGAAGGCCGACCAATGACTGGCTGAGCATGAAACCCTTACCACTAGAGAGAGCCTTCCCTTGACACTATTGATTATATGCTGGTATACTTATAGAAAGGGTCCTAGCATAAATGTTGAAGGTGTTTCTTCCAACAACTGATAGAAGCTGATTCAGCTATGAAAAACCAAACATTGAGTATTGCTTGGGGAATGCTGTTGAAAAGGGGGAAGAAATATTAAGGGAGACAGTGAGGTCAAGGATACCACAAGGAAACCTACAGTGCCAACTAACCTGACCTCATGCAGCCTCATGGAGACTGAACTGCCAACCACAGAGCATGAATGGCACCTATCTAGGCCTTGTCAATATATGTAGTCATTATGTAGTTGGGTCTTTGTGTGGGACTCCTAAAGTGGGAGAATGGACTGTCCCAGATTACATTTCCTGTCTTTGGATCCCTTTTCTCTAACTGGGCTGTCTTGTTTAGCCTCAGTAGAAAAGGATGAGCCTAGTCTTGCTGCCACTTGATATGCTGGGCTAGTTGTCATCCATGGGAGGCCTCCCTTTTTCGGGACAGAAGGGTGCCAAGAAAGGATTCTAAGGAGAGAAGGGAGAGGCAGTTATGCAAAGTGAATAAATAACATTTTTAATGGATAGATTTTTCAAAGTATTTATCCACCTCTTTGATAAAATAAAAACATGTTTTAGAATGACACAAAACTTTAAAAAGGTCAAAGCTGTTATTTTTTGCCAAAAATAACCACAATTCACAGGATTCAAAATATGATCTATTATAAACACACTTTACTATGGGCAAAAGATTATGTCTAAGCCTTCATGAGAGTTGAACTATAACCTAGAACTAAGATGTTCTAGAAATTTATAAAGTGTGTATCAGTCAGCCGTTATATACAATTAAAGCTGAACAAAATGTCAAAAAGTCATGTTCCCTTCTTATAAGAATGTTTGATAAATGTATTATACACTAAAAATAAAATATAAATTCAAATATCTTTCATATATATAATTCTGACTTATTTTATAAATGCCTATATTACATTCCCCCAAAATTCAGAGCTTATAATTATTACAATTTTCTTACCTTTTGTAGGTCATAGTACATACACACCATTGTTCATTTAAAAATAAAAAACATATTAATATCTAGATTAGGTGTCCAAGTGTTCTATTCACTTCTGAATCATTTCAATTAATACCATTTTTCTTTGATTAAAAAGAATTCTTTCATAGACTCAAGTGTTCTTTCTTTGTACTTCCATTGTATTTTACAGAAGTAACAAAAGCCCTCTTAAAGGTTAGATAATTATACCAAGAGCCACCTTCTGTCAGTTTTGTATGGCTGTTTCTAAAAGAAAACCCGCTGTACTACAATCCTTCTTTATAAATTTCTGCTGACCAGAACTGAATTATATGCCTACTTTAAGTCATAATGGTAGACACTTTGAAGTATAGTGCTCAAAACCTTGATATTTTCAGCTTGAAAGCTACTAGAATTTCACCTCATGCACACTACATGTTAATGAATATTTCCTCATTTTATTTCCTATTTGCCTTTGTTCTATTTTCATTTTTAAACTTGCAAATTAAAGCTAATGAGTTTCTTTTCTCTGTAACATACTTTCCTCAATCACATTGTACTTCCAAAAACTCTATTCATTTTCCATGCTGGTTGTACTCTTCATTTTCTCTGGCCTACTAAACTTCTCTGCACCCAAATAATTAGCTAGAAACATGTAATATTTCTTCATTTTAAAATAAGCTAAATTGCAATAGCATGGATTTTGAAACTATTTTCTTTAGTTTTCTCCATTCATCAATCTATTAGAATGTGTGTATCCATATTATCTATTCTAAAAGGATTAATTAATAATTTAATTTGTCTGAACTATCATAATTATCTTATATGTTTACTGATGTGGATGACTACTCTGTTGATCATTGCTTGGGTAAGGGTGATTGTTGAAAATAATTAACCACAAGTTTCTCAATTCAATCAAGCATGCTTTTCCATGCTAAGAGTTTAGCACTGTCAATCTGTACAAAGACTTCATTAAATGGCATTGTAGCAAAAGTTTATGTGTGAACATGTATATATAAAAGCCTTGAGATATGAATTTAACCATATAAATTCCAATAAACATCAAAGACTGACTATGAAAATTTTTCACTTTTTTTGGAATCAGCAAGTAACTGTATGATATCACCTCAGAGGAAATTACTTCAGAGAGCACAATTTCCTATATTTTATTTAGTAAAGTAATCCTCAAAACAGCAACTTTTATAATGTGAACAGAACTGTTTGAGAAAGGATGTTTTTAACAAAAACAAACTTTAGAATAGATTTGCTGTACAATATAAGAAACAAAGTATCAGCATACCCTCGCAGCTTAACAACACAAATGAAAGCTCTAAAATAAAAGTAAGTAAATACACTCAAGAGGAGTAGAAGTCAGGAAATAATCAAACTCAGGGCTGAAAACAACCAAGTAGAAACAAAAATAACCATACAAAGAATCAACAAAACCAGGAGCTGGTTCTTTGATAAAATAAACAAGATAGATAAACCCTTAGCTAGACTAACTAGAGGGCACAGAGGTAGTACACTAATTAATAAAATCAGAAATGAAAAAGGAAATATAAGAAGAAAAAATGAGGAAATTAAAAAAATCATCAGATCATATGACAAAAGCCTACTACTATACTCAACAAAACTGGAAAACCTGGATTAAATGAACAATTTTCTAGACAGATACCAAATACCAAAGTTAAATTAGGATCAGATAAACCATCTAAACATTCCCATATCACCTAACTAAATAGAGGCAGTCATTAAAAGTCTCCTAACCAAACAAAGCCCAAGAAAAGATGAGTTTAGTGCAGAATTTTATCAGCCCTTCAAAGAAGAATTAATACCAATACATTATACAAAATAGATACAGAAGAAACATTACCCAACTCGTTCTATGAAACCACAATTCATCTCATACATAAACCACACAAAGACCCAACAAGGAAAGAAAACTTCAGATCAATTCCCCTTATCAATATTGATGTAAAAATTCTCAATAAAATTCATGCAAACTGAATCTGAGAACACATCAAAATGATCATTCAACATGATCAAGTAGGCTTCATCCCAGGGATGAAGGGATGGTTCAATATATGAAAATCTATCAACATTATACACTACATATACAAACTCAAAGAAAAAAACTATATGATCATTTCATTAGATGGTAAAAAAAGAATTTGATAAAATTCAACACCCCTTAATATTAAAAGTCTTGGAAAGATCAGGAATTCAAGGCCCATAACTAACCATAGTAAAAGCAATATATAGCAAACCAGTAGCTAACCTCAACTAAATGGATAGAAACTTGAAGCAATCCTACTAAAATCAGAGACTAGACAAGGTTGTTCAGTCTCTCCTTATCTATTTAATGTAGTACTTGAAGTTCTGGCTAGAGCAATTAGACAACACAATGAGATCAAAGGTATATGAATAGGAAAGAGTCAAAATATCACTATTTGCAGATGATTTGATAGTATACTAAAGTGACCCCAAGAATTCAACCAGTGATCTCCTAAATCTTATAAACAACTTCAGCAAAGTGGCTGGATATATAATTAACTCAAACAAATCAGTGGTCTTTTCTACTCAAAGGATAAACAGCCTAAGAAATTAGGGAAACAACACCCTTCATAATGGTCACATATAATGTAAAATGCTTTGGTGTGACTCTAACTAAGCAAGTGGAAGATCTGTATGACAAGAACTTCAAGTCTCTGAAGAAAGAAATCAAATACGATCTCAGAAGATAGAAAGATCTCCCATGCTCATGGATTGGCAGGATTAATATAGTAAAAATGACCATATTGCTGAAAGCAATCTACATATTCAATGCAATCTCCAGCAAAATTCCAACTCAATTCTTCATAGAGTTGGCAAGAGCAATTTGCAAATTCATCTGGAATAACAAAAAAACCCATGAAACCAAAAACTATTCTCAACAATAAAAGAAATTTTGGGGGAATCATCATCCCTGACCTCAAGCTGTATTAGAGAACAATAGTGATAAAAAAATAATGCATGATATTGGTACAGACACAGACAGGTAGATCACTGGAATAGAACTGAAGACCCAGAAATGAACCCACACACCTATGATCACTTGGTATGTGACAAAAGGGCTAAAACCATCCAGTGGAAAAAAGACATCATTTTCAACAAATGGTGCTGGTTCAACTGGTGGTTAGCATGTAGAAGAATGCAAATTGATCCATTCTTATCTCCTTGTACAAAGCTCAAGTCCAAGTGAATCAAGGACCTCCACATAAAATCAGATACACTGACACTAATAGAAAAGAATGTGGGAAAGAGCCTCAAGCACATGGGCACAGGGGAAAATTTCCTGAACAGAACACCAATAGGTTTAATTCTAAGATCAAGAATTAACAAATGGGATCTCATATAAATGCAAAACTTCTGTCAGGCAGAGGTCACTGTCAATCGGACAAAATGGTAACCAACAGATTTGGAAAAGATCTTTACCAATCCTACATCTGATAGAGAGGTAATATCCAATGTATACAAAGAATTAGGAAGGTAGACTCTAGAGAAACAAAAACCCTACTTAAAAAGGAGGCACAGAGCTAAAAATAGAATTCTCCATTGAGCAGTATCAACTGGCTGAGAAGCACCTAAAGGAATGTTCAATATCCTTAGCCATCAGGGAAATACAAATCTAAACAATCCTGTGATAACACCTCATACCAGTCAGAATGGCTAAAATCAAAAACTCAGGTGACAGCAGATGCTGGCAAGGATGTGGAGAAAGAGGAACACTCCTCCACTGCAGGTGGGATTGCAAGCTGGTACAACCACTCTGGAAATCAGTTTGGTGTTTCCTCAGAAAATTGGACAATGTAGTATTAGAGGACCCAGCTATATCACTCCTGGGCATATACCCAGAAGATACTCCAACATGTAATAAGGACACATGCTCCACTATGTTCATAGCAGTGTTTTTTATAATAGCCATAAGCTGGAAAGAAACCAGATGTTTTTCTACAGAGGAATGGATACCAAAAATGTAGTATATTTACACAATGGAGTACTACTCAGCTATTAAAAAAATTAATTCATAGAATTTGTAGGCAGATAGATGGAACTAGAAAATATCATCCTGATTGAGGTAACTCAGTCACAAAAGAACACACATGGTATGCACTCATTGATAATTGCATATTAGTCCAAAATTTTGAATACTCAAGATACAATTCACAGACCATATGAATCTCAAGAAGAAGGAAGACCAAATTCTGGATGCTTCAGTGCTTCTAAGAAGGTAGAGCAAAATACTTACAGGAGAAAATAGAGAAACAAATTGTGGAGCAAAGACTGAAGGAAAGGCCATCAAGATCCATCCTACATACAGTAGCCAAACCTAGATGCTGGAAAGTACTTGCTGATGGGATCCAGATATAGCTGTTCCAGAGCCTGACAAATACAGAGGTTTATGCTTGCAACCAACCAATTGATTGAGAGCAGGGACCTTGATGGAGGAGTTGAAGAAGGGACTTAAGGAGCTGAAGGGGTTTGCAGCCCCATGGGGGAAGCAAAAGTGTCACCCCCTGGAGCTCCTGGGGACTGGACCATCAACCAAAGAGTACACATGGAGGAAACCTTGGCTCTGGCTGCATATGTGGCAGAAGATGGCCTTGTTGGACATCAGTGGGAGGAGTTACTCTTGAGCCTGAGTGTGTTAAACAACACAGTGTAGAGGAATGCCAGGACAGGAAGGTGGGAATGGGTACGTGGGTAAAGAAACACCCTCATACTAGCAGGAGGAGGTGGTAGGAGATAGGGGGTTTCCATAGGAGAGACTTGGAAAGGAGATAACATATGAAATGTAATAAAAGAACATATAAAATAATATATTGGACAATATATATGTGTATGTATATATATATGTGTATATATATGTATACACACACATATATATATGTAAATACATATACATATATATATATATGTAAAGTGTCAGTTACTAAAAATTTACAGAGAATAATTTTAGGAAAGCCATACTCTAGAAGGATATCTGAAATTTCAGTTATAGAAAGAGGTTTCCAAGTTTTGTAAAAATTAATATAAAGCTCAATGGACCATTTCTGGCACTTAAGTGTATCTTAAACAATATGTGTGGGAAAATGGGGAGGCAAGGGAACTGGAAAGGGAACAGAACAGATGCTTCTGATGTAGAAGAAGTGGATATTATAAAAACTTATATTTGAAAATTTTGACTCAGCATTATGAAGAAATATACAAAACAAATATAGTAATCATGATTGCTAGTTTTTGCAGCATTATATGAAAGGAAGGTCATTATAGTTATAATTATTCTCCAGATCAACATGGTCATGTCCATCATAGAAATGCCCTGTGCTCCTAATACTGCTTTATATTCTAGTTAGCCTTCTGTTATGTATTGAAAAAATATGGAAAAAGGTTAACTTGACTTATATGTTAAACTCCAGCTGAGGGAAGTCATGGTAGGGACTTGTCTTAGCCAGTCTTCTATACACCATGGCCAAAGAAAGCCTTTTAAAAGGAAGAATTTTTAAAGGGCTTGCTAACATAATGTTTCAGAGGATTAGTCCATTATTATCATGACAAGGAGCATGGCAACACACTGGAGACATGGTGCTGAAGATGGATCTGATAATTCTATATCTGGATATTCAGGCAGCAAAAAGAGAGTGGTGCTGAGCCAGGCTTTTGTCTTTGAAACTGCAAACCCCTTGTAATATGTTTCCTTCAATAAGACCCCACCTACCATAACAAGACCATACCTCCTTATCCTCCTCAAAGAGTTCCATTCCATGATGAATAACTGTTCAACTGTATGATCCTATAAGGGCAATTTTGCTTGAACCATCCCAGACTCAAGGAAGGAACCAGAGGCAGAAACTGAAGTAGAACTCACTGAGGAATGCTCTTAATGGCTTACTTTTATACTTATATCTATTTATATTTTTAAAAAAATATTTTATGATGTTTCATTGTGTATCTCAGGTTATCCTCAAGTATAGAAATTTGCTTGCTTCTAACTTTTAAAATCTGGGATTAAAGATGTTCATCACCATATCCAGGCACAGCTAAAATTCTTAAACATACAAGGTCCATTTGCCTTACCAATTAGAAATCATGAAAATATCTCACAGTCATAACCACAAGAAGTTGCTTATTAGATACATCAAGTAAATAACCAAGATTAGCCATCATAATCCTCACAAGTAATGTTTATGGGATTCTTTCTCTTTAATAAAAAAAAAAAAACAAATGAAATAATGTACTGGTCCTGCTGACCACATTGAGGGGTCTCAATGAACGCTCGAGACAGCAGCTCGGCTCGGCTCACCAGGGGTCTGGAGCCAGCTAGGGATTAAGCCAGAACCGGGAGCCCAGTATTCAAAATGGACTAAAACTTTGATCCGCCCTCCTGCCTGGAGTCCTCGCTTTGATATGCTCGATTCCTGTTCTCACTTATGTGCTAAAAGACATGACTGTTTCGCCTCAAGTATAAATATCCCGTTTCACTAAGTAAAGATTACACCTTGATAAGCATTCTTTCTTGGTGTCGCTTCCTTGTCTCTTCTAACCCGCTTATTTCCACAGAATCTCGACTTCCCCAGTTCGTGAGTAACCCATGGTATGAAGTGAAACTGCGGGCCGGTTTCCTTCAAAATAAACTTAATGTAAATTCCGATGGAGGAAATCAAATTGAAAGGGCTTAATATTGTATTCTATGGCATATTTTAGATATAACAAAATGAGAGAGACTGAAAGTCAATATTTTCAAGAGTTCTTGAGAAGGTGTTATGAAAAATAAACATAGAGAAACCTCAGGAAAGTAAAATCACTGTGATAAAAGAATGGAACATATAAGCAATTACACATTTGCTGAAACCGCAGACTACACAAAGGAAGAGTGAAGCCTAATAAAAACTGGAAATTTTCTATAATAAGAAGAAAGGAAAATCCATCAGCAGGCCCAAAGTGGGATCCAGATCGAGGGGAGGCTCCAAGGCCTGACACTATTACTGAAGCCATGGAGTGCTCACAAAAAGGGACCTATCATGACTGTCCTTCGAAAGACCCATCAGGCAGCTGAGGCAGATGCAGGTATTTGCACCCAACCAATGGACAGAAACTGCTGACTCATTTGGTTGATCTGGGGAGAGGCTGGGAGAAACTGAGGAGGGAGACCCTCTAGGAGGACCAGCAATTTCAATTAACCTGGTCCCTTGAGATCTCTCAGACACTGGAACAACAGCTAGGCAGCATACACCAGCTGATATGAGGCCCCCAATACATATAGCAGAGGACTGCTAGGTCTGGGTTTGGTCAGAGAGGATGTGCCTGGCCCACGGGTGACTGGAGGTCTGGTGGGGAGGGGCTGGGGACATCCTCATGGAGACGGGGACAGAGGAGATGAGGTGTGGGATGTGGAACAGTCAGAGGGTGGACCAGGAGGGGAAAAAATCTGGAGTGTAAAAAAAAGGAAAAAAATAATAAGAAAAGAATATATCCATTCAACTTCATTGACTGTAACAAAGGTACACTCGATATGTGGGAGGGAAAATTATGCATGGTGGAAGGCAGGAAGTATGTAGGAAATCTGTGTACACTCAGATGTATTTTATTTTTTTCCCTATGGTTTGGTTTTTCAAGCAGAGTCTTAGTAGGCATTTTAGACCTTCCCTTTAATTTGAAATGTATTAGAGGGACTACCTTCAAATTCAAAATTTTCTCTTCTTAGGATCCCAAGCGTTTAGAAAACAGGGAATGCAACATTGTGCCCTTATGGTTTGATGAAACAAGAAACTGAAACTAACCTAGGAAAAATATCTTTTCTAAAAGAAAACTAAGGATTTTTTTTTTTAAACGAGATAGGGTTTCTTTGTATAGCTGTCCTGGAACTCACTCTGTAGAACAGGCTGACCTCGAACTCAAAAATCTGCCTGCCTTTGCCTCTCAAGTGCTGGGATTAAAGGCATGTATCACTACCACCCAGCAAATGACAGTTCAGAGGGCTGGGAGCCATCCATCAGGCAGGAGCTGGGATTTGAACCGGGGTCCTGTGCATCCACAGTCAGTGACCTTAACCACTGAGCCACAGCTCTAGCACCGAGGGAAATTTTTTAATGAATCTTTTCAAAGAACTTTGAAAGCAGTTATAAATTACCAAAGCCTACATTAAAATATGAAAGAAAATGCACTATCTACACAGTTTTATCAAGAAACATTTCTAAACCTGTGTGACACACACATACATACACATACCAAAAAATGACTTCATAGTACAAATCCCTTACTATTTTACTTAAATGTTGTATATTTTGTTCTTTGAAGATATCATAAAGAAAATCAGCAACTGTAAATTGACTATCCTCTTGCTAGTATCAAGCATCTTGTACAGTGACAATTATATAAAAATGTATTGCATCAATAAATAGGCTTGTCAACACTACTATTGAAAATTTAACAAAATCTCCTAATGTGATACATATATATATATGTATTACATATTATATTATTATATTAAGGCTGTGTCATCTGCAATTATAATATAATATATATGCATAGTATATAAAACTTTAATATACTTTTATATCCACTGATGTGATTATACTTTTATAGTATAGAAATATATAATTATAAGTTAATGGAGAAACAAAGGAAAATTGGCATGCAGCAATAGTCAGAAATATTGGTGAAAAATGATTGTGCACTTATGAGATGATAGAAGGGTTTTGCCACAGTGGAGAATGTTAGCTTGAAATCAGGGATGATAAAACAATGGAGTATTGTTAGCCCTGGCAGCCAGTAGCAGATGAGTGACCATTAAATACATTGTATATACACACAATGGATTTTTATTCAGCCATAAAGAAAGTTAAATAATCAAGTTCACACTGAATGGGTCTACAAAATTATTCTATATAATGTAACTGGACCCCCCCAAAAAAGATATCATGTTTCCATTGAGATTTGTGCTTTTCAGCTTTGTATGTGTATATATGTTAATGTATGGATGGATATAGGGACCCAGAATGGCTATGATAAGAAAAGCAAAAGGTGGTTATGGGAAGTAGAAAAAAAACAGGAGAATGCTTAACATGACAGCTAAACAGAGACTAACTGAGATGGGAAGGTAAAGACAGGGAAGACAGTGGAGAAAAGTGAATCAAAGAAAAACATTCTATGTAGAAACAATATAGAAGATCTTAACACTTTTTACATTAATTAAAAAACACAAACAGGACTGGGGACCCTCCTTCATTTTGTACATTCAGATTCAATAAGAATGACCAATAAAACATAAATGTGGAATAATAGTATTTTACTTAAAGAAAATATTTTATTTCTTCTCTAATATTCAATATTACCTTTCATTTATTTACAAAAATATGTGGTATGGAATACATGACTGGAAACCAGACCTTGAGCAGCTAACGAGGGACATTACACTTACCCACTTCATCACTTTAGGAAAAGTTTCTCAGTGAATTTGAGGCCAGTGAGGATAACAATGGGATTCCACCTTCCAAACCAGAAATTATAATTAGAGACCCTGTATTTAGTTGACACAGCAAAAATAAGCTTGTAAGTTTCTGTCAGTATAGACCACTGCTCTTTATGGGTTTCTAATGTAAAATGTGTAGAATTCTATAGCACACAGTTACTGTAAGGAATACGCATCACATATTAATATGCATGTTTTTTTGTGTGTGTTTGGGTTATACTCATACAGAGCATAAGTGACCTTTGAGAAGGCAGGGCCTGGACAGAGAGTTCATGCATGCTGTGTCTGAGACAAGAGCTCTTTCTGTTTTATTATTCTCAATGCTTGTTTTCCTTTCTACATTTCCAAAAGTAGGGAAGCATTTGATGCACTTCACCATAAAACGTGACTGTCTGTCAGGTTTGGCAGCCTTCAACATATGTGCTGGTAAGATGATGCACTGTAATTTCAAATTCAATTAGGCGCACAGGTGCAGTTAAAGCAGCGCAAGTATAAAACTGAGACTGAGGGATGCTCTGACTGCCAAAGGTGCATACTTACATACTTGGGAAGGTATTATAGTGTATCATGAAACAGAGGGAGAACAGGACAAGCCTCTGGGCACAAATGTTCACTCAGATCTAAGCTGTTCTTGCTGATCTAACGATGGCAGAGTAGCAGTGAAGGTGCCAAGGGGTGAAATGGGCACACAATCCATTTTGTGTTGCCCAGAATTTTTCAAAACATATCTGTAGCACCAATATTCCAAACTCAATTATGTTCTCAACTGATGCCTCTAAGAGATGAGAGTGAATACATTTCTAAAACCAAGGGTAACTCTGTAGGTAGAAGTTAGAAAGTAGTATTTTGATGTCATACAGATTTTTTTTTCCTAAGCAATTTGAAATTATGACATTGAATAACAAAGTGAAGACAGGTGCTGAAAGTGTAACTTCTCATTCTGCTTCTTTCCCAACAATAATCTTTCTCTAAAACCTGAAGAAACCCTGAAAATATATCTAATTTTAACACAACATAATATATAGCTTTAGGTAACAAAAAGACCTACAATTGTATATACATATATCATTCTTCTTTAAGATGAATTATTCAAATGAAAATGCAGGCTAAGGTTGGAGGGTCTATACATACTAAACTTGAGAGTAGGTTCAGCAGCTGTGACATACAGGGCAAATTCAGGCTGCCCCCATTTGTTTTTTAAGGTAAGGCTTACAACACAGCTCCACCCATTCATCTGCATATCATCTATATCTGTAACAACAGAAATGTGTAATAAGAGTGCTACATGACTTGCTGTGCTGAAAATGCCTATTATTTGGAACTTTACAGAAAAGCTTGGTGGCTGTAGCACAAGAAGAACACTTCACTCAGGGTTGAATTCACTAAAAACCAGATGCTTGTTTTCCAGTATTCCTGGACCACAAAGTGAGACTCAAAACTCCTCCAGGTCAGATGTTTGCTTACGTACTCAGCAGACTAGTTGTATGACCCAACAGAGTCATAGCCTGTCTATGAGTGAATAGACAATATTTAGCATGTGTTTATAATTATATTTATGTATATAATTATATGAAGATTAGACAAATTGAGAGTCAGACAATTCAAGGGTAAAGAAGCAAGGAAAAGAAGTAAAATATTTATTATATTCTAGAAAATATTTATTATATTCTAGAAGTAATAAAAATATTTTAGAGCCGGTCAGTGGTGGCGCACGCCTTTAATCTCAGCACTTGGGAGGCAGAGGCAGGCAGATTTCTGAGTTCGAGGCCAGCCTGGTCTGCAGAGTGAGTTCCAGGACAGCCAGGGCTACACAGAGAAACCCTGTCTCGAAAAACAAAACAAAACAAAACAAAAAAATTTAGTATATGTACATTTTTTTTTTACTTTGTAAGAAATACAAGTGCTGCTATCAGTAGAAAGTATACCATCAAGAAGGCGATTCACGATTGAAAATTATACCCATGAATTAGGAGACACATTTTTAAAATATAAAGTAACACATATTTCTACAAAGTACATTTAATCACGCAATTAGGGTGATATGACATAATTGGAATGATTTAATATCTATAGAGTACTTTTAAATGAATGAATAAATAAATAAATAAATGCCATATAAATATTTCATACATCAGTAAATAAAAGGAATGAAACAATTTAACCATCTAACCATAGAATGCCACCTGTAATCCTCATTTTATTTAATATTACTCATATTAAGTAAAATATGAGTCATTAAAAATATTCAAGGACAGTATTATTGTTATTTAATATATTCTATATTTACATTTATTAGTAAGTGCATATTTTTATAAGCTTAATAGTTTTATTATTACATTATAATTTTCAGAAGTAAGTCAAATAATAATTTAGTTGAAATAAGCTAAAATAGAAAAATCTATTTTCATGATTTTATTTTCTCAATATCATTATTTTCTTTAATTGAGTTAAGGTTGGAATTTTAAGGATAGAGTTTGTCTTTTGTTGGTCTTAATTTATTGGCAACAAAACTCCAGGCAGAAACTCCTTTTCTACACTGAATTTTGTAAGTTATTGAGGTTCCACATTGAAGTCTTGTATCATTGGAGTTTATATGTGTGTGTGTGTGTGTGTGTATGTGTGTGTGTGTGTGTGTACATGTGTGTATGTACACTCAGGGTGATAAATACTGGTCTAATTTTATTCTTTTACATATGTACATGCAGTTTTCACTCCACTGTTTGTTGAAGATGTTGTCCATCCTCCAGTGTGTATTTTTATATCTTTGTATTTTTATATCAGGTGAGTATAATTATTAATACTTATATTTGTGAATATTATTCCATTTGTTTCTACAGATGATTTTGTTCATACCATGTTGTTTTGGTTACTATTGCACTTAATATATTATGGAATCTAGAATGGTAACTTTTTTATTACTTATTTTATTTATTTTTTTTTTGCTTATACATTCCTTGACTCTTGAGTGTCTGTGATCTTTTTTGACTGTAATTTCTGTATTTATATTATCCTCATAGTAACATTTTTGAAAAAACTAAAATGGTTTTAAAATGGTAAACTAAAACTTAAATAAAGTGTATGTATAATAATATATGTGTGCAATATGCATTGTTTGCATGTACATAACGGGACCAGCAGAAAACTTTTGTTCTCTCTTCTATTGCATACTCCCTTAATTTTCAGACAAGGTATCTCACTAAGTGTGGAGCTCATCATTTCATTTTTTTTACTTGCTTGTTTGTTTTCTAAAGATTTTTTTTTTTTAAAGTGTAGATTTAAATTGGCTGGGGGATCTAAAATTCTGGGGGAAATAAGGGAGGAGAAATTGTAGGAAGTTATATTGTAGCACATGAACTTTTGAGTTTTCAACTTCATACTTGTACAAAGTTGACAAAGTTTAGTAGGAACAATAATTTGTATAATTTAACCTAATCTTCATCAAAGCCTATGTGTTGTTCTTCTTCAGTGTTGAGAAGTAGTCACAAATAATGGCTTCCCATCAACTGCAAATCACAAAGATAGATATTCTCCAGTGTTTTACACCTTAAGCTATGATGTCTGCTGATGTAGGCTTACTACATGCCATATTCTTTTAAAAATATTCAATTTGTGGTATTTGGGGATTATATGTACAACCAATTTGTAAGATAAGGTGTGTGAGAATTTGCTATTTCCTGAAGATTGAAAAGAAATAGTTTGAAAATAAAAGGCTGAGATCAACCATGCAGAGTCCATAAAAATGCAGCAACAATGAGCATCATAATATTTGAATTAAAATTTGAGAAAACACTAGGGTTGGTGAACATAGTGTTAATTGAATGAAGATACAATTATGTTCTATAGTATGGTCATAAATGCAGGACTATCTCTTTTTTCCTCTAAATTTTATTAAACTCAATAAAATATGTAAATTATAAAATATATACTCTCTCCAGGATCTCAGTGGAGTTTGCTACAAAAACATGAGCACCTGAATTAGATTTTGCTGCATCATGAAGATATCAGGTATGTGGTGTACTATCGAAGCTCCGGTACTAGGATCCTGGAGTTAGTCAAATCTGTCAAACTTTCTAGCTAGCCAGTCTAACTCAATGAGTCATCTTCAGGTTCATTTATTATGTTATTTCTCAACAAATAAGATGATGGGTGATAAATGAAGATGTTGACTTCTGCCCTCATATACACAGATCACATATATGCCTGTGTCTGCAAATGGATGGGCATACACACATCCAAAAACACATATATGCTCTTCACAAGTATACTCAATCTCATTAAGTATCAAGAACTGAAGAAAATAAGACAACAGATTTTTGTAAAAATAAACAAAACACCATTAAATATTAAAGAGACCCCTCCCAAAAAAGAAAGGGGAAATTGAAAATATTCTGAGATGAAAGAAAATAGAAAGCACCATAACAATTTACAGGGAGGTAAGTTTTGTTCTTTGAGGGAGGCTTAAAATCATAAAAATATATATTAAATTACACAAAATCAATAAACAAATATGTAGAACCTTAAAATGAAAATAGGGATTTGAGAAGTTGGTATTGTTATTGGTGAAAATAAAATAAACAAGGTAAATATCTGAATTTAGATTTTGGAGATAGCACTAATGAAAATTGACATTATAAAATTAATAACTTACTTCAAATGATGCTATGGTAAAAGATGAAAACATTTCACAAAGTGAGAAGCATGTGAAATCATATGCCTATAAAATGCCTAGTTTTCAGGATACAAAAGAGCTGAAAGTATAATAAAGATACAAGTAAATTCAAAATGTACTATTGGATATGAATAGAGACTTTTTCAAAGACATTTAAAAAATAAGTTAGTCATTTTGCTTGTATACATAGATAAATATATTAACAATTCTGGCTTGTATGCC
>NW_022196912.1:76212145-76212718 GCF_008632895.1 Mastomys coucha | reverse complement strand
TACTGCAAATTCATGAGCATGGGAGATCTCTCCTTTTTCTGAGATCATTAACCCCACATCTGATAGAGGGCTAATATCCAAAATATATAGAGAACTCAGGAAGTTAATCACAAAAAATCCAAACAACTCAATCAAAAAAATGCAATGTAGAACTAAACTGAGATTTCACAACTGAGGAATCTTGAATGGCTAAGAAGCACCCAAAGAAATGTTCAAAGACCATAATGATCAGAGAAATGCACATCAAAAAGATGCTGAGATTCCACTCTACACCAATCAGAATGGCTAAGATCAAAACCTCAAGGGGAAAACCATGATAGAGAGGATGTAGAGAAAGAGGAACACTACTCCATTGCTGGTGAGATGGCAAATTGGTACAACCACTATGGAAAAAAGTCTGGAGGTACCTCAGAAAGTTGGAAATAGATATACCTAAAGATCCACCTATACCACTCTTACAAATATACCTAAAAGATATCCCACCATGCCACAAGGGAATGTGTTCTATGTGGGAACCCTGCTGATTTCTCGGAGAGGTCTCAACCAACACCAGAGACAACACCTCAACTCGAC
>NW_022196912.1:76196041-76204445 GCF_008632895.1 Mastomys coucha | reverse complement strand
TTTCTTGGCCTGGAATTCCCACTGTGCGTTATTGCCTTGTAGGGTGGAGCCAGAAGGCGTTCCGCAACATACCCATGTATTTGTGCCAAGATCATATCGCATTCCCTTATTTTGTTTTAGTCAGTTAAGGGTAAAATGTGGGAACCCTGCTGATTTCTTGGAGAGGTCTCAACCGACACCAGAGACAACACCTCAACTCGACTCACCAGGGGTCTGGAGCCAGCCCGAAAGATTAAAGCCAGAACCGAAAGCCCAGTATTCATAGAGACTAAAACTTTGATCCGCTCTCCTGCCTGGAGTTCTTGCTTTGATATGTCCGTTTCCCCCGTTCTCACCTATCTGCCGAAAGGCTTGACTCTGTTGCCTCTAGATATATATTTTCCATTTCTTTAAGTAAAGTACACACCTCGATAAGAACCCTTTCCTGGTGTCGTCTCTTCTTTCTCCCTACCCGCTTATCTTACAGAATCTCGAGTTCCCCTGTTCGTGAATCACCCACGGAATGAAGTGAAGCTGCAGGCCGGCTTCCTTCAGTTCTACTATGTTCATAGAAGCCTTATTTGTGGTAGCCAGAAGTTGGAAACAACCTAGATGTCCCACTATAGATGTGTAGATACAGAAAATGTGGTTCATTTACAAAATGGAATACTTACAATTCAGCTATTAAGAACAAGGACATCCTGAGTTTTCAGGCAAATGGATGGAAATAGAAAATATCATCCTCAGTGAGGTAACTCAGACACAAAAGGACATACATAGTATGTACTCACTAATAAGTAGATATTAGCCAAAAAAAAAAAGTATAGAATAACCAAGATACAGTCCACAGAATTCAAAAATATCAACAAGCTGAAGTGCCCAAGTGAGGAAGCCTCAATCCCACTTGGGAGTAAGAAGAAAGCAATCACAAGTGGGAAGGGAGGGAGGGGTCAGGGAGGGAAATTGGACTGGGTGGGAGCAGTGAGGGGGAGAGGTGAACCTGATCTGGTTAGGGAAAAGAACTGAAGCCCTGAGGGCCACTAGAAAGAATGGAAACATGCAACCTTGGAAGGTAGAAATTTGGAGGAATCCTCTGGAATGCACCAGAGACCTGGAAGGTGAGAGACTATTGGGACTCAAAGGGGGATCTTAGATGAAATGCTGGACAGTAGGGAGAGAGAATGTATAGAGCCCACCTCCAGTAGGAAGACAGGGCATCAAATGAGGGAGGTGGAAGCATCCCACAGTCATAGCTCTGACCCATAATTGTTCCTGTCTGAAAGAATTACATGGTTGGAAATGGAGAGGGGCTTGAGAAAAAGAAGGTCCAGCAACAGGCCTAAAGTGGGATTCAGCTCAAGGGGAGGTCTCAAGGCCTGACACTATTACTGAGGCTATGGAGCACTCACAAAAAGGGACCTAGCATGACTACCCTCTGGAAGACCCAACAAGCAGCTGAAAGAGTCAGAGGCAAATACTTGCACCCAACCAATGGAGAGAAGCAGTGAGCCTGTTGTTTAATTAGAGAAAGACTGCAAGAAGCTGAACAGGAGGGCAACACTGTAGGAGGCCAGCTGATTCCATTTATCTGGATCCCTGAGATTTCTCAAACACTGGACACCACCAAACAGGCAGCATAAACCAGCTGATATGAGGCCACCAACACACATACAGCAGAAGACCGCCAGGTCTGTGTTCATTCTGAGGTGATGTACCTAACCCTCAAGAGACTTGAGGCGCAGGGAATTTAGAGGTCAGATTGCATGGAGGGTGGGGACATCCATGTTGAGACAGAGGGTGGGAAGGTATGGGATGTGGGTGGACAGGGACGGGAATAAAATACGGAGTATAAAACAAACAAACAAGCAAATAAATTTTTAAAAAAGCAGAAGGACAGGTGACATAACACTCCCCAACTCCCTCTACAAAGCCAATATTGCTTTAATACCAAAACCAAGTAAAGACACAACATGAACAAAAAGGAAACTATAGGTTAATATTTTTCATGAACATGGATTCAAAAATGCTTAATAAAAATATTAACAGGACAGACATATAAAAATGATTATACATATGACTAACTTGGATTTATCTCTGAAATGCAGCAATAGGTCAATTTGTAGAAGGCAATAAACGTAGAAAGCCATACAAAGAAAACTCACATGATCATCTCAATAAAGGAGGATAAACCTTTTCAACATACCATACCTAGAGAAAGAAGGAGTGTAGGGAAGTCACACACACACACACACACACACACACACACACACACACACACACATACACACACACATCCATAACCTGTGAGACATCTACAACCATTATTATTCAAAATGGAGAAAAGCTTGAAGTAACCTGAATGAAGCTAGAAACATGACAGCAATGTCAACCATCCATAGTCATTTTAATATTTCTTTGAAGTACAAGCTGGAGCTATAATGCAAGAAAAGAAAACTTTAAAAATAGGACTAGTTATTGGTTGACCATTCCTTCAGAATCTGCTCCATCTTTGTACCTGCATTTTTTTGTGACAGAAAAAAAAAAGTAAACTGAATGTTTTGTGGGCAGGTTGGTATCCTTCTCCCTCCATTGTTGGTCCTGCCTGGCTACAGGAAGTGGGCTTTTAAAGTTCCATATTCTCACTGTTATGATTCTCAGCTAAGGTAACCAGCACTGTTTGTCAGGAGCCCCCCACTAAAAACTAACTTGAGACCCATTCCAAAGACCACTCCCTGACATTATCTTGGAGTAAACCTAGCTACAGAATTAAGGAACACTAAAGTGAAAACTTTAGACCCCTGACAAATAAAGAGATAAAGAAAGAGACTAAAAAGTGGAGAGACTTCCTATGCTCAGACATTTGTAGAATTAATATGGTGAAAAAGACAACTTTATCAAATACTATTTAGAGATTTAATGAAATTCCAACCAAAATCCCCATCACTTTCTTCACAGAAATAGAAAATTATAACTATTCTAAAATTCATATGGAACTACAATATATCCTAAATTTCAAAATAATTCATGGACTTTCAATGCCATTTCAGATACATATTATAGAGAAGAACAATATGCTACTTTAGATGTGGCTGTATGAAATAACTTTCTGAATATGTCTTCATTTGCTCAATAATTAAGATAAAAAATTGACAAGTGGGGCTTTAAAAAAAAAAACTAAAACCTCCTGTAAAGGAAAAGAAATAATCAAATTAGTAAAGAAGATTTCACAAAATAGGAGAGAATGTTTGCTAAATATACATCTGCTAGATTACTACTACCAAGTATATATAAAAGACTCAAAAGAGAAGAGAGAGTGAGAACCTATTAAACCATCATCCGTGGACTGCAACAGGATTCTTAAAAGAAAAAACGTCACTAAAAATATCCCACAAAATGTTTATGTTTCAAAACAATTAGGAAAATTGAAATCAAAACAACTTAAAAATTTCATCTTACCTTAGCAACAATGGCAAATATCAACAAAACAACTTGCAATTAATACTGGAGGGCTGTAGAGCAAAGGAACTCTAATTCACTCATAGATATATTTTCAAATTTTTTCAGCTGCCATGGAAATCAATGTGAGAAATTCTTAAAAAATCTGAAAAGGAAAAATCTACTATTTAACCAAGGTAAACTACTCTTTAGCATATGCCCATAGGACTATGTCACGAATAATTTCTCAATCATGCTTATTCCTGCCCTGTTCAAAGGATAAGAAATAAAATAAAACCTAATGTCCTTCATCAACAAATGGATAATGGTAATGTATACATATATTATGGATAGAGTACAGCTGTAAAGAAAAATAAAATCATGAATTTTACAGGTAAATAAATGGTAGTAAAGGAAAAAAAGATTATATTGGGTATGATAATCCATACTCAGAAAAACAAATGTCACAGATCCTCTCTCAAGAAAGAATCTGAAATTCTAACCTTCAGTTGTGAGTATATATCTTGGAATGATTGTTGAAGGCAAAAATGTAAAAAGAAAGCATTGCCAGAGGAAGGGCTGTAGACAGCAATAGAGATGAAAATAGTGAGTGCAGCTGATGGGACTGGGTAAAGGAAGTAAAGGGGAGACTGATTTAGGGAGCAAGGGGAAAATAAATACAGATGGAGTAAAGGAGGGGAAAACAACAGTGAGGATTACTGAAAAAGTCTTAAGGGACCACACAGTTAAATATTCATCAAGAAAACCTCTACAATAAAAGCAAGAATGCATATCCATATCCATACAAGGTTTGAGTGAAATGTTCTTGTCTGGGCTGATAATCCTCTCCCAAAGAACCAAAGACCTCTTAACAAAACCCCAGTATTGGGCATGAGAAGCACTCCTTTGAGTTTTTGTGCAGGGTGGCCCAAGAGAGTTCCAAACCATGTATTTTATTGCTCTTACCCTCAGTGATCTTACCCTTATGAGGATTTGGGACTGAAAATGGGAAGGGGAAACTTATGTAATAGTACTATTATCACAAGGCTAAAGCACTAACATCTTTAACATTCTGACTTGTGATTTTAAGGATGAATTGTGCAGTACTTGAATAATACACTTGTAACAAATATCATTTAATATGTCAAAAGTTATAAAAATGTCACCATCTTTATTTGTCCTGAAATAATTAGTAAGTGTACATAATCCTTTTTACAGCTATATAAGCTCTCAAATAAACTAATATGAAATGCTAGATACTTGTACTCAAGCTTTACATCTAGGAAAAATTATTTTCCCAGATGAAAAAAATTATCCAAAGGTGTGTTGATTATTAGTCTATGTAGATTACATGAGCACACACATGTGAGCACTACATGTGAGCCATGATGATCTCTTTATTCCTGTTACTTTTTCCTGTAGTAACACAATGTTATTTGTTGAGTATATTGAATTGTGCCATCTGACATAAGGTGTTTGCATAAATACAAAATTAAATATTAGTTATGTCCTCTCTTCCCTCAGAAAAATATGCCCAGGCCAATTATTTGTTACTGAACATAGGTTTGTCCTCTAGAGCAAAATCAGGCTTTTTTTTTTTAACTCTGTCAAGCACAGTGATATATTTTGAATCAGTTTGTTTTTCTGTTGTTGTTCATATTCTAACTACTAAAACAGTAATCTGTGTGCTTTATATAAATTCTATTATCTCTCTAGGATATGACCCTATTTCAAAGGTTTCCCCTGGAAAAGTTGATGTTTTAATATATGGAAATCTCTGAGAACTGTATTGTGACCACAAAATAGGGCACATAAAATGATTAGCTGAAAATCTGTCTTCACATAATAATTGATATCCCACTGGGGAGTATATGGTGAAGTTTATAAAAGCTATAAACCGATTATCTACCTTGAGATTAAGAAATTCATTTAAGTGACATGAATCCTTTTTGAAGTGTGTGTTACATCTCAGAAGGATCAGTCTGACTGCAGTGGAGAGAAAGGCTTCTCTCTCCACCATTCCGCTTGTGAGCTCAATGATGTCCACGGGGTAGACTGGTTTAAATAAAAGCAATCCAGGAGTTTGGGTTGAGCATCTAATATTTAAAGATTAAAAGATGGAGGTAAATGTGTGAGAATGTTACCAGCCTGAAGAGGAAGCAGTTAAAGGGAATTTTCCCATTGTAGTACAAGGAAGCAGGAACTAGGTGAGTCTTAGGCACAATATTGCTGTGGTGAGACAACACAGACAAAGGCACCATTGGGAGGAAAGATTCATTTTGCTTAGAGTTCCATATAACAGTTAATCACTGAAGAAAGACAGGGTAGAAACTCAAGCCAGGCAGAATTCTGGAGGCCGGAACTGATGCAAAGGCCATGGAGGAAACTACTGACTGGCTTGCCCCTGAGAGCTTGCTCACTCTGCTTTCTCACAGTACACAGGACAGCCAGGCCAGTGCTGGTGCCTCTCATACCAATCACTAAAAAAAAAAACAATGTCACATATGTTTGCCTCCAGCTTTATTACATGGAGTCGGTTTTTAAATTTAGGTTCTCTTCTCTCAGATGACTCAAAATATGTGAAACTGATCAAAACAAGTAAACAAAATAAAATTAAAAAAAAAAGCTCTAGACAGTACATTGCATGTCTCTGCAATTAAAACTTGTCACAGAATCGTGGGAGGAGGTGACTGGATGGGGGAGTGAGCAGGATATAATTTGAATAATTAGAAAAAATTAAATTAAATTAAAAACTGTCATAGGAATTCACAGATATTAAAGTTCAGAGGAATTCACAAAGGAGCAACCCTGTCCCATACCAGACAGGAACTCTGAGAATTAACTCAAAAGAGATAATTTAGAAGGCAAAATAAAATAATTTATTAGAATTGTAAAAGCTTATTTTAGTAAAGCAACAAACCATTAAATGTAAGGAGAAAGTAGAAAATCAACATCTAACTCAAAGTTGTTTTTCTGTCTTTGTAGGTAAGAATTTTATATTTTATCAACATTGTCTTGATTTGAACATTTTGGTCACCTAACTTTAACTAGAATCCATCTAATTCTGAAAGACTAGTGAGGGCTCCAGGCTAAGATCACAGCCTTCAAGGTCATAATAAGTTACAGGTTAATGTTGGGTACAATAGCTCAGATTTATAGAATGCTGCCCAGATAGCAATGGAATGACAAAAGCCAGAGGCCAGTTGTTCACGGAGCCAAAAGGCAATTCATTATACTAAGAAAAGGGAACTTAGAAAATGTCACTGGTGTAAATCTAAGAATTTAAAATTCCTTTTCTCTTTCTCCCTTACCTGAACATGAGGATGAAAGAAAGGAACAACGCCCATATGCTATGTTTCTATGCTATCTTTTGAGGCACCTTCATTTTTTCTACATTGCTGTTGGAGTCCGGAGCATAAGTTGTCTGATGTAACAACCCATGTGCATATGGAGCCATACCAATATGATTTGTGGTAGTTTTTCTCTAGTGATTGTGAGTCATAGTCCCATATTCACCTTCCAATTTAATGAAATAGAAAATTAAAACAAAAAAAAATCTTCTGCCTATTTGAGTTTCTGTAGTTGATTTTTGGACCTTACTCTTCACAGAGATAATATAATGTATGTATGTATACACCCACATTTGTATACATTGGGAGAAGTATACATGTGCATGTGCCTATAAAAGAGACAGGATAAGGACTGTGGTCTTCTTAATTTATTATTCAATTCATTTTTTTTTAGAGACACATCTCTCATTAGACCTGAGCATGACAAGGAAGGTATATACCAAACGGTTAGCGAACACTCAAGTTGCTTCTATTACCCCAGTGCTTGCATTATAGGCATGTATTACTGCTATATATAGATCTTTAAAATTATTTATTTTATTTATTTACATTTCAATTGTTGTTCTCTTCTTCCCTGTTCCCTTCCACGAGCCCCTAACCCTAAACCACTTCACCCCTCTAGGAACCCCCTTCTCTGGAGTATCAAGCATCCACAGAGCTGAGCATATTCTGCCCACTGAGGCCAGACAAGGCAGTCCTCTGCTACATATGTAGCAGGGGCTGCAGCCCAGGCCATGTATGTTCTTTGGTTGGTGGCTTAGTCCCTAGGACCTCTGAGGGGTCTGGTTTGTTGACACTGATGTTCTTTCTATAGAAATGCAATTCCATTCAGCCACTTCAGTCCTTTCACTAACTCTTCCAAAGGTTGCTGGAATAAGTCCAATGGTTGGCTGGAAGCACCTGCATCAGTCTAGTCAGGTACTGATAGAGCCTCTCAGAGAACAGCCATACCTGGCTCCTGTCTGTGCAGACATCTTGGCATCATGAATAGTGTCAGGGTTTGGTGTTTGGTGTCTACCACGGATCCCAAGTTGTGGCAGTCTCTGGATGACTTTTTCTTCAGTCTCTGCTCCACGTTTTGTCCCTGAATTTCCTTTAGACAGGACCAAACCTGGGTCAAAAATTTTGAGACAGGTAGGTGGTACCATCTATCTACTGGAGGTGGTCGCTTCTGGTTCAGTCTTTTCACTGGGACTTTCTAGTGGTTTGTCCCATTTGCTACACCACATTTCTTCATATTTCATTCATTCTCCTGGCCCTCTGGGCTTCTCTCATGTCTAACCCCATACCTGATCCTTGCCCCCTTTTTTTCTTCCACCTCCTGTATCTCACACAGATCCCTCCCTTCCTCTGCCTTCTGTGGTTATTTTCTTCCCCCATCTAAGTGGGATTGAGGCATCCATACTTGGGCCTTCCTTCTTGTTAAGCTTCATATTGTCTGTGAGTTGTATTATGTGTATTCTGAACTTTTTCTCTAATATCCACTTATCAGTGTGTACATACCATGTATGTCCTTTTGAGTCTAGGTTACCTCACCCAGGCTGTTATCTTCTAGTTTCATCAATTTGCCACCCAAATTTGTGATGTCTTCATATTTTCTTTTTCTCTTTCTTTTCCTTTCTTTTCCTTTTTTTTTTTTT
>NW_022196912.1:76176488-76195877 GCF_008632895.1 Mastomys coucha | reverse complement strand
CTGGAACTCACTCTGTAGACCAGGCTTGCCTCAAACTCAGAAATCCGCCTGCCTCTGCCTCCCAAGTGTGTGTGCCACCACCGCCAGACAATGTCTTCATTTTTAATAGCTGAGTAGTACCTCATTGTGTAAATGTACCACATTTTCTGTATCCATTCTTCTGCTGAGTTTCATTTGGGTTCTTAACAGCTTCTGACTAATACAAATAAGACTGCTATAAACTAAGTGGAGTGTGAGGCCTTATAATATGTTGGAGCATCTTTGGGTACATGCCCAGCAGTGGTAGAGCTGGGTCTTCAGGTAGAACTATTTCCGATTTTCTGAGTATTATCAGAGTGGTTGTACCAATTTGAAATGCCACCAATAATAGAGGGACATTCTTCTCTTTCCACATCCACCCCAGCATCTGCCTTTGCTTGAGGTTTTTACCTTAGATATTCTGATTGGTTAAAGGTGGAATCTCAGATTCTATTTGATTGGCATTTCCCTAATGACTAAGGATGCTGAACATTTTTTTGTAGATGATTCTTGGTCATTCAAGATTTCTTAGTTGAGAATTCTATGTTTAGCTCTGCAGCTCATTTTTTAAATTGGGTTTATTTGGTTTTCTGGAGTCTAATATCTTGAGGTTTGTTTTGTTTTGTTTTTGTTGGTTTGTATATATATATACATATATATATCATATATATATATGTATATATATATATATATATATATATATATATATATATATATATATATATATATATATGATATTAGTCCTCTGTAAAGATCTTTCCCTAATCGGTAGGTTTCAATTTTGTCCTATTGACATGGTCCTTTGCCTTACAGAATATTTTCAGTTAAATGAGTTCTCATTTGTCAATTGTTGATCTTAGAGCCTAAGCCGTTGGAGTTCTGTTCAGGAAAATTTCCCCTGTGCCAATATGTTCAAGGCTCTTTCCCACTTTCTCTTCTATTAGATTCAGCATATCTGATTTTATGTGGAAGTCTTTGATCCCCTTGGACTTGAGCTTTGTACAAGGAAATAAAACTAGATCAATTTGCATTCATCTACATATTGACTGTCAGTTAAATCAGCATCAATTGTTGAAGATGCTTTCTTTTTTCCACTGTATGGTTTTGGCTTCTTTGTCAAATATCAGGTGAACATAGGTATGTGGGCTTTTTTCTGGATCTTCAGTTCTATTCCATTGGTTGATCTGCATACTTCTGTACCCCCAATACTGTACAGTTTTTACCACTATTGCTCTGTAGTATACCTTGAAGTCAGCGATGATGATTCCCCCAGAAGTGCTCTATATGAAGTTGAAAATTGCTATTTCTATGTCTGTGAGAAATTGAGTTGGACTTTTAATGGGGACTGCACTGAATCTATAGATTGCTTTTGGTAAGATGGCCATTTTTAACTGTTAATCCTACTAATCCATGAGCATGGAGGTCTTTCTATCTTCTGAGATCTTCTTCATTCTTTCTGTATAGACCAAAGTACTTATCATATAGATTTTTTACTTACTTGGTTAAAGTTACCACAAGATGTTTTATATTATTTGTTTCTATTGTGGA
This sequence comes from Mastomys coucha, assembly GCF_008632895.1. Classification (NCBI taxonomy): domain Eukaryota; kingdom Metazoa; phylum Chordata; class Mammalia; order Rodentia; family Muridae; genus Mastomys; species Mastomys coucha. Next base: position 76,194,311 of record NW_022196912.1, on the reverse strand, counting down.
GGGTGTTGTTTTCCTAATTTTGTTCTCAGCACTTTTATTCTTTATATAGAGAAATGCTACTGATTTGTTTCCTTTAGTTTTATACCCACAATTTTGATCAAGTTTTTTTGTTACCTGTAGTAGTTCTCTGGTAGAATTTCTGGGATCATTTGCGTATACTATCATATCATCTGCAAATAATGGTATCTTGCATTCTTCCTTTCCAAATTCAATCCCTTTTACTTCCTTTTGTTTTTAAACTGTTTTAGATAAAACTTTGAGTATCATGTTAAATAAAGAGGGAGAGAGTAGACAATTTACCTTGTCCCTAATTTTAGTGGGATTGCTTCAATTTTCTTTCATTTTAATTTGATTTTGGCTATTTATTGGCTTGCTGTGTATTGCTTTTGTTTACTGAATATTTTTTAATTTACATTTCAAATATTGTCCCCTTTCCAGGTATCCTCTTCAGAAACCCCCTATCTCATCTTCCATCCCCCTGCGTCTATGAGGATGTTCTCCCACCTACCCACTCTTGTTTTCCCTCCCTGTCATTCCCCTATACTGGGGCATTGAACACCCTCAGTCCCAAGGGCCTCTCCTCCCACTGATGTCCAACAAGGACATCCTTATATGCAGCCGAAGCCATGGTTCCCTCCATGTGTACTCTTTGGTGGTCTACTACCTGGGAACTCCATGGGGTCTGGCCGGTTGCTTTTCCCATGGGGCTGCAACCCCCTTCAGCTCCTTCAGTCCCTTCTTCAACTCCTCCATGTGGGACCCCTTGCTCAGTCCAAAAGTTGGCTGTGAGCACCCACCTCTGTATTTGTCAGGCTCTGGCAGAGCTTCTCAGGAGACAGCTATATTGGACTCCTGTCAGCAAGCACTTCCCAGGATCCACAATAGTGTCCTGGTTTGGTAACAGTATATGGGATTTATCCCCAGGTAGGGCAGTCTCTGGATGGCATTTCCTTCAGCCCCTACTCCACACTTTGTCTCTGAATCTTCTATCATGGGTATTTTGTTCCCCCTTCTAAGAAGGACAGAAGTATACACACTTCAGTCTTCCATCTTTTTGAGTTTCATGTGGTCTGTAAATTGTATCTTGGGTATTCTGAACTTATGGACTGATATCCACTTATTAGTGAGTGCATACCATGTGTGTTTTTTTGTAAGTGGGTTATCTCACTCAGGATGATATTTTCAAGTACAATTCATTTTTTTTCTAGAGCTTTCAGTGTAGGATCTCTGCAAATTTCTTTTTGAGGACACTTATTTCTCTGAATTTTCCCCTTAAAAGTGATATCATTGTGTCCTATAAGTTTGGGTATGTCATGACTTCATTTTCATTATATTCTAAAAATGTCTTTAAGTTCTTTCTTCATTTCTTTCCTGACCAAGTCATCATTCAGTAGAGAGTTGTTCAGTTTTCATGAGTATATGGGCCTTCTGTTGTGTTTGTTGTTATTGGAGACAACCTTTGTCTGTGGAGATCTGATATAATGCATGGGATTATTTCAATATTCTTTTATCTGTAGAGACTTATTTTGTGTCTGATTATATGGTCAGTTTTAGAGACAATAACATGAGGTACTAAGAAGAAGGTATATACTTTTTTTAGGGTAAACTCTTCTGTATATATCTGTTAAATCCATTTGGCTCATAACCTCTATTAGTTTTACTGTGTCTCTGTTTAGTTTCTGTTTCAATGACCTTTCTACTGGTGAGAGTGGGGTATTCTTGTGTGAGGTTCATTGTGTATTTTGAACTTTAGTAAAGTTTCCTTTACAAATGTGGTGCCTTTGTATTTAGGATGTAGATGTTCAGAACGGAGAGTTTATCTTGGTGGATTATTTTTCTCTGATGAGTATGAAGTATCCTCTATCTTTTTTGATAACTTTTGCTTGAAAGTGTATTTTATTGGATATTAGAATAGCAACTCCATCTTGTTTCTTGTGTGTGTGTTTATATGTTTGTATACACAACCCCTACTTCTAAGTAAGAGTAAATTGTGTAGTAGCTGGAAGTTAGACTCTAAGAGCCAGAAGATCAAGAAGATGTGACATAATGAGAGGCAAGTGTACCTATGGATTCTTAACCTCTGATCACCTAAACAAGACTGAAGCAATGATATTACTAGTTGGCATGCCAGCATGGAGGGAGGGATGTCACAAGGCACTGCCTCTACATGAATTGGTATGGGTAATTAATGGCTGTTGAGAGAAGAATCAGTCTTCTCGATGGATGAATCCCCTGAAAGGTTATTTAATTCTACATGTTCATCTGTAAACATGTACACATACAATCAACACTACAGACTCCTAAGTTTGTAGTTACATATGCATGTGCATAAATATTTATATATGTGTTAAGATAATAACCAAAGAAATGCTTATGAAATTGAGATGAAGGGAATGCATTAGAGAGAAAAATGAGATTGGTATAAATTATTTAGATACAATATTCATACCTGAATTCACAAGATAAATTTAAAAGATTCATTAAGAGCAAATGTACGTATCTAGCAAAATATAAAATAAAATTAATACTACTTATCCCATTACTCATATGAACTAACTAGTACCCTCAGAGCTCCCAGGGTCTCAACCACCAACCAAGGACTGCACATGGAGGGGTCTGATTGTTCTGGCAGCATGTGCATAGTAGAGGATTGCAAATTCAATCATCAATAGGAGGAGAGGACCTCGGTTCTGTGAAGGTTCTGTGCCCCAGTGTAGGGGAATGCCAGGGCCAATAAGTGGGAGAGGGTGGGCTGGCAGGCATGGGGGGGGAGGCAACAGGGGTTTGTTCTCCTTGTTTTTGTTTGTTTGTTCATTTTTTTTGGAGGGAAAACTGGGAAAGGAGAAATTTACATGTAAATAAAGAAAATATCTAAAAAAAAACTATTACAAGGATTTATTATGGCTTTATACAATCCTTTGTAAGTTTTATATGTCAACTTATATGAAGCTTAAGCTGTTCTATCATTAATATTGTAATTTAACTTAGCTTATGATGTCCAACATTGTGACTCCTGACAACTTGTATAGCTCTGGTTTCATATATATGTTTCTAATTTAGAACATGACAATTATCTCTGCATCAACAACAAAAGTAAAGGCAGAGGGCATGGTTACACTGGTAAAAGATTTACCATATAAGTGTTTAGGCTGAGTTTCAATAACCTGCACCTACATGCAAAAACCTGTGCAGTAGTGTGCATCTGAAATCCCAGTGCCAGTGATCTTTAAGTTGTCACTAGAATAAGTGGACAACTGCTCTGCTCATACAAACATGGCACTGTGATATTGATTACCATTTAAAATACTGTCTAGAGACCATTGATGTTTTTCTTCCAGTCAATTACATTGAGCATTGTAGGTGACAAATCCATTATCAAAGTTTCATTAGTTTTAATTAAAACTCAATAATTGACATGTTCTGAATAAGAAAACATGAAGGCATCAGTTTCCAAAAGAGCAAATAAAGGACTATCACAACATTTGAATCAAAGATTACCAAGGATTAGCAAGCAGTTTTTGTCTGGAAGATCACAGATGATGGATGCCTGGAGGTTAATAGAACCCAGGCATGGAAGAAATTCTTCCACAAAAGAGTAGTGTAGGAGTTGCTTCCGGTTTGTTTAGGCTGGTGTCTTAAGCAGACCTTGGGCACAAATTCTGCAGCCAGTCCCACAACACCCAGAGGAAGCTTCACTCCCAGGCACTGTAACACACCCAAGATCTGAGGGTCAGAGGTGAAAAGGACATAACATCTGTCCCAACACCAGGAATAACTGGGACCAGGAAGACTCAGACACACAGGAACTCCACCAGACCAGTGGGATGCGTTCTTTCCTGTCTGTCTAGGACAGTGACCTGAGCAGACCTTAAACACAAACTCTGCAGCAAGTCCCATAATTCCCAGAAGCTGTACTCCTAGGCAGTCTAATGAGCCCAACATCACAGGATCCCAGAGTCACAGGACCACAGAGACAGCTTGACTCTGAGGAGCTCTGACACAACCAGGATCCAACACTGGAGATAGAAAACATAGGAAAGAGATCAGGAGTCATAGATGCAAGCATCCCCAACAGAATTCGAGAGATAAAAGAGAGAATCTCAGGTGCTGAAGATACCATAGAAAACATTGACATAGTGGTCAAAGAAAATGCAAAAAGCAAAAAGTTCCTAACCCAAAACATTCAGAAAATCTAGGACATAATGAGAAGACCAAACCTAAGGATACTAGGTATAGAAGAAAGTGAAGAATCTCAACTTAAAGGGCCAGTAAATATTTTCAACAAAATTATACAAGAAAACTTCTCTAACCTAAAGAAAGTGATGCCCATGAACATACAAGAAGCCTACAGAACTCCAAATAGACTGGACCAGAAAATAAATTCCTCTCATCACATAATAATAAAAACACCAAATGCACTAAACAAAGAAAGAATTTTAAAAGCAGTTAGGGGAAAAGGTCAAGTAACCTATAAAGGCAGGCCTATCAGAATTACACCAGACTTCTCACCAGAGACTATGAAAGCTAAAAGATCCTGGGAAGATGTCATACAGATCCTAAGAGAACACAATTGCCAGCTCAGACTACTACACCCAGCAAAACTCTCAATTACCATAGATGAAGAAACCAAGATATTTCATGACAAAACCAAATTTATACAATATATTAACACAAATCCAGCCCTACAAAGGATAATGGAGGGAAAACACAAACATAAGGAGCAAAACTATACCCTAGATAAAGCAAGAAAGTAACCTTTTAACAAACCCACACAATCATAATTCCACCTCTAACAACAAAACTAACAGGAAGTAAGAACTCCAAAGTCTAAAAATTATTGTTATATTGGGCTTGTACCACAGTAAGAGCCAAGATTTTAAACTCTACTAAAAACAAAACAAACAAACAAACAAACAAAAAGACTTTATCTATGTATGTTCATTTAAAAAAACTAGTAGTGATATATTATTTTAAAATATACAGCTAATATGTTTGGAGTTATTTAAAATTTATATTGAGAAAAACGTACATATTTTCAGTATTCCTGCAGACAAGCAACTACATAAGACTGTTTAATTGATTGTTTTATATCAAACAACTTTAACACTACTCATTTTTATTGTTACAATATTTTATAAATTTTAAAAAATATGACAAAATAAAAAAAAAACAAAAGGTATTACAGGGTGTTCTCTGGGAAGAGTTGTGTTACAAAAAGGAAAGAAGAATGTGATGTACTTCTATTTACTTAAAATATGTTTTTAAATGTTAACAAATTCAGATAAACTGAAATTATATATCTCTTCTCATTATAATGCAATAACACTTAAATCAATTTTAAAAAAGAGAAAAAAGAAAGAGGAGTATAAGCTTTATTTGTTACCTTTCTTTCTGGCAGAGAATAAACTGATGTGCATGAAAATCAGAATGAAAAATACATTGTTATTGTTCAATAATATGGAATCGAGCTGTCCTTTAAATACCAGTAGTTATTCTAGGTTGAAGATGTAGCACTACATTTGTAAGATTGCTTATTTTTCGTGGAAACTTGTGTTCAATTTCCAGCACTGCAAATTAAATAAAAAAATAAATAAGGATATAATAAGAGCAGTATTAACAGTCTGGTAAAAACTTACATTTAGAGATAAGCAGGATGATGTATCGTTCTTGTAACCTCAGGTGGAGAAGGCAAAATGAGGTTTCATACCAATAACCCTAGAAAGCAGATCATTGTGAGTATAATGCCAGCCTGAAGTACATCATCTGAAGACTATACATAGCAGGATCATGTGTAATATGTGAAAATAAATGGAGAATGGTATGGGTCATTGGATAAAGCATATGGCATAAAAATGATGTGTGGTCTCAAATTACAGTACCCAATACTACATAAAAAACCACAGTGCTGAGGTGTGCATTTGAACCCCCAGTGTTGATGGTGTTGAGGCAAGCAGATCCTGGAGCTCATAGACTACCCAGACTAGATGAATGTGTTAGCACTTAGTGCATCTTTAAACATGATGTGAGGCTTTTCTTCCTCAGGCAATATAGTTATATATGCATGTTTACCAAAATTTGAAATTGGAAACAGATATAATAAACAATAAAAAAAAAGAAGGAAAGAAACGTTGTTGCAGGAAGTTGTTATGATAACCTCATGATAAAATGGCTTGTTCTGATAAACATGTTGAAAGGGAGAGACAGAAAGACACACAGACACACACACAGAGAGAAAGAGAGAGAGAGAGAGAGAAAGAGAGAGAGAGGAAGAGGAAGAGGAAGAGGAAGAGGAGAGAGAAAAATAAGAACACATTTGTAACAAATATGCAGTGTGGTCTTCATGTGGGCCTCTAACAAGCAGAGCAGGTGCTGTCTCTGATTCTGCTTCCTGCCATTGCCTCCCCATTCCCACTACCTGGACTCCCTGATTGGGCTTCAGTGGGAGAGGATGAACATAGTTTTGACAGGACTCAATGTCTCTTGGTTGGATGGCATAGAAGGTTTAGGAGATCCCCTTCTCTGAGGGGAGGAAATAATGGGGTAAGAAATTTGTAAGGGTTGGACTGGAAGGAGAAGAGGGATGAGACTGTGGTCTGGATGTAAACTGAATAAAAATATCAATTATTGAAAAAAACAAAACAAAACACAAAACAACAACAAAAATAAAAACAAACAGCAACAACAAGAAGAACAAAACAAAACAACAATAACAGTAACAGCAATAGCAGCAGCAACAACAACAACAAAAAAAGGAACACCATTCCTCAGATTTCCTCCCCTGTGCTGCTTTTATCAGGTATTTGGTAACAGGGGGGAAAAAAAAGACTAGTAACTACAGCTAGTGCACAGAAAGCATTTTTTTTTGTCATTTTTTTAAATCAACCCTCTCTCTTCTCTGCTTCTTCACATTCCCTTTCTTTTTCTTCCTCCTCTCTTTTGTTCACCCTTCTAGTTCTTTTATTGAGTGTCATCTATTTATGAGGTGGTTCTTACACCGAAAAGAAACACATTTAACAAAGAGTAAACAGGGAGAATCAAAACCCTTGTGAACTATCACAATTAGAAATTTTATATAGGCAGAGGGTAATCATAACGACATTGAAACTAACTAACTAGATGTATCAGACTTTTGACAAAAGGCATAATGAAAGCAAAACTGCCATAATTGACTATAAAGAGCATTTCTTCAGCATCTACTATCAAAAACTAAATGTCTGACATTTAAAAATGTAAGGTATATCCAAAGGAAATAAGAAAATGCTTTCTATAAAGAAAGCAATATTCAGACCCCAATGTAAGAATGGAGGTGGCAGTAGCTCCTCATATTTAAAGTACTTAGAGTAATATTGTGGTGTGGAGAAAGGTAAATAAAGAGGACCTTCATCAGAGAACATGAAGCCATAAGCAACAATTACGATTCTTTACAAATGAAAAGCAGAGCTATAGAGTTTCAAGTGCTGTTAACAGACTCTGCTGTAACAACACAGCAGAGTAAGGGACTCATGGACCTGAAGGCCATTCTGTACATATTACTGAATATAGGTCAAAATAAGAAACAAAACTAAACTTTCTGGAATTGTGGTACAAAGATCCACCCCTTTCTAGTGAGACCATCATTATTCACATAAAGTGTTACTGGCTATCTTATAAATGTTGTAGTTTTCTCTTAACAGATTAGCTCCCAAATTATTAGACAGGACTACTTTCTTTATTTAACAGTTTTAAGGCACAACAACTGAGCAATTTACTATATTTGTATCCTCTAATCTAATCTTGCTACTTCCCAGCCAAAGTCCTGGAGATATTAGCATTTTCTGACTTTCTCTCATCCAGGTCTTTTCTTATTATGTCTCTTGGACCCTCTCCTTTTGGTGGGAGCCCTACTACTTCTTGCTCTCACCCTCTCTTTTGACTGGGAGGAAGTCCAGTTCTATTTTCTCCTTTGCTCAGTTATTGGCTGATGAGCTTCTTTATTACCCAATCAGGGAATAATTGGGGAGAGATGTTTACACAACATTGAGACAGGAGATTCTCAGAATAAGGACTGCAAGAAGATATGAGACCACAAAAAATCAGCATTTGCTAATACAAGGATAATCTTTATATTTGGCACAATAATATTATCCCTACAATGAACTATTAAAACTTGTAAGTTCAGGACTGGAGAGATGACTCTGCTTAAGAGCACTAGCTATTCTTAATGAAAACCCGGGATTGACTCACAAGATAGTAACTTACTATTACCTGTAACTCCAGAAATCTGACATTCTCTCCTGGTCTGAGAATACTAGGTGCACAGGCATGCAGTCAAAGCACTCATACAGATGAAAGGAATAAATTAATGAGTGAATCAATAAATGACTAAAGAAAGGTAGAAACATTCTAGAAATTGCTTTAAGGCAAAAGGGACATATAGAGAGAGATATTTACTAAAGACAACATACTAACTCTCAGTAAGCTTGGCAGTCATCTATGGTGCTTAATGCCAGACTTAGTTTCCCTCCTGTCCCCTTGCTAAGCAAGATAGAAGCCGTACCACGTAGATGATTGGCCAAAGCATTGTATATTCCCCTCCTCTCAGCTTGCAGATAAAGGATATAGTGACTCCTTAGGCAGGGCGAGCCACCCACATTGTTCTACTGCAGCTCTCTTCCCATGTCATTGAAGTTAAAAATCAGGAAGTCACTGTCAGAATGCCAGGTATGTTTTTCTCTGCCATCTGAGAAAAGTTGTAGAGAAAGGCCTATCACAGAATCAGGAGGCCAAAAATGCAGGTCTCTTGCTTGCTGCTTAAGAAGCTATGAACCCATGTGAGCCTGGCTTAGTTGATTCAGTGGGCCATGTTCTCCTGGTATCCCCCATCCCTGGTGTCTGCCTCCTACTGTTAACTCGTACTGCTTTTTTCCCATGCATTTGGGTTGTCTGAGTCTATATGAATGATCATTTTAACCAAATGTGAAACTTCAGTGAAGATAAGGATAGATAAGAAATAGTGAGATTACCTTAGAACTACTGAGCTATTCAAGATGTAATCACCTTGAAATCTAATATATTAGTAAGTCAATTAATGCATATAATAATCCTACTTGATTATGTTAGTCATTTTCCAAGGATCTAAATAACAGTATTTGGCTAATAAAAATTGGTAAACATTAAGGAAGAAATAAGGACAATTAGGAAATAGTGTAATTATATAACTATACATATATTCTAATTTTTTTTTATAAATATTTTAGTTGAAAATAGATTCTCCTCTTATACAAAACATTCCAACCATGGTTTTCCTCTCTACACTCCTCCTTATTCTCCCTACCCCCACTGTCCCACAAATATCCTCACTATCCATTTCCTTTTTTAAAAAGAACAAACCTCCAAAAGATGACAACTGAAAGGACAAACCAAGATACAATAAGACAAAGTGAAAGCTCTCATATAACAAGATAACCAAAAGGAGGAAAGGGGGTCAAGAGCAGGTCTTGCCACAACACCAAGCTAACTGTCATAACATATATGCATAGGACCTGATGCAGACCCATGCAGGTCGCTTGCTTGCTACTTCAGAATCTATGAGCCCATGTGAGCTTGGCTTAGCTGATTCAGGGGGCCATGTTTTCCTAGTGTCCCCCACCCCCTCTGGCTCCTACTGTTAAGTCTCAAACCATAGGTCAAACAGCTGGGAATGGGAGCTATTTACTATATCAAAGCACACATGGTCATCAGTTTCTCCTACCACCTCTTAGTTACTCCCAATTACAGGGTATGGCTGGCATACCCTAACCCCTACCCTAAATTTCTTAAACCTAGTGGCTTGACTGACCTGCCCCCAGCCATTTTGGTTATGCCAATCTCTTGGTCAGTATCTTGACCCAGGCTGACTTTCTTGGTTAGAGGTTCCTCTCTTATTTTCCATCCCCTTCTCATCATATGACTCAGGGTTATATCCACTCTGGACTCTCTCAGATGTCTCTGCCTCTTGCAATATTCTCCCTTTTATCTACTATAGACTTTATCCTCCACTATACTTAGGATTAATCTTGTTCTTTCCTTTTTATGTGTTTTTTTTTTCGTTTATCTACAACATTTCCTTTCCTTATTCTGTGGGGTTACTCATATCTGAGAGGAGGAACCCAGTAGAGATTTACAATTTAGCCTCTCCTCATAATGTCTAGCTGTAAGACTCTGCACCCATCTATTGCTGGAAGAAACGTCTCTGATGAAGACTGGACAAGGCACACATCTATGAGTATAGCAGAATATCATTGGGAATCATTTTATTGATTAAGACCAGTTGTGTTTTTTTTCTACCTTAAGTCTCTGAGCTATCCAATCTCTGGTTTCTAACCATCCAAACATTGCCTGTCATGGGCTTCCTCTTGTGGAATGGGATTCTAGTTAAATAAGTCATTAGTTGGTCATCCCCACAAGCTGTGTACCACCATTGTCCCCATATATCTAGCAGGCAAGACAGACTATAGGTCAAGGATTTTGTGGCCACTCAGTTTTCTCTCTTTGTAGCTTGCAGTATGTATTCTTGCACCAAAGAGACTAAAAAACAGGATTAAAGGAACCAAGCCATAAGGATCTTGATGTTTCTACCTTCAATCGGCTGAATGGAAGTTGTTCTTGAGAATGAGACTTAATACCAGTTTTTAGAGGGCAACCTTATATCCTAACATTATTCTAGGTTGACTAGGGATCTCTCTGGGACCTCCTCATGCTGTACATCATAAAAGCACTGAGGGTCTGGATTGTTGTGTTGTTGTGGCTTAGTCTCAGTGAGCATGGCCTACCACATCCCAGCTTTTCTGTACATTTATCACTATTTCTGCTTTTCTTCATTCCCTAGCAGCCACAATAAGGATCAGGCCATACAGTATATATGTAGCTAAAGTAAATCAGATCAGAATTGCTATACATTCAAACAAAAATATATTTATATTTCCCTAACTTATACTAGAGAGTAAATAGTGATTTAAAATAATTTTGACATATAAGAAAAGCAAGACATAATTGATAGTAGTGACATATCTCAAGAATTTTCAGTTTCTCTTTTGAATCACATGTTTGTTCCTACAGAGACTGACACATTTACATATAAATAAAATGATGTATTTCTGTCTTAGGTTTTATGTTTATTCTTTCATCATTCTATCATGTTATCACTAGTAACTCACCTGGGTACAGATATAGAACATAAAAAAATACTGTTTTCAAAATTTGTTTTTATAATTGGGCATGAAAAAGGAGAGTACATTTTACTTGACTAAAGCTTATATTTATTTTAAACAGGTGCTCAATTCTTAATGAAGACAAATTTGCCTTCGTGCCTACATCATTTTGTCTAGAATTACTCGATTTCCAATTCATAATTGATTCTGTTAGAAATGTTAAGCATGTGAGTTTATAAATGTGTCTCTCTATATGCCATGCAACATAAAATCAATGGCATTGATAATGAAGAGCATGCACATGTGCACAAATGTGTACACATATGATGGGAAATCCTATCATAAATTCATACACACATTTATATGTATTTAGGCATGCTTAAGGCTTACAAGCATGTATGTAAATCAATATTAGAAAACAATGCTCTTCAACTTATGTTTGTCTTTGATTTCAAGCCATCTTGAGGATGATGGACAATATGAAAATGTATAAAAGGAAGGTTATAGAGAAAAAGGATTGTCATGTTGGAATATCTGGAAGAAATGTGCTTGAGGCAAGATTTCTAGGAATCTTGCCCAAACTCTACTTTGAATAATTGGCGAGGTCACCATTGTCTCTCTATTCACTACTCCATTGAGGACAGTGTTCGGTATACCCCAGGAATGCCTACACTGTTGCCACAAACATAATCTTCAGCATCTGCTGCTGTCACAAACCATCAAGTCATTCCCTTATCATGAGTAAAAATTTACAAGTACTGATTCCAGAGCCTAAAGTGTTTGTGTCTGCCCGCCTGCCTCCTGACCATTTGGTTCCTTCAGATTGCTTGAAGGCATATGCTTGGTATACATCCTAGCATCCTGTCTTCCTCTAATGCTCAGGCTGGAAAGAAACCCATGGAAAAATATTGTACTTTCTATATTGTGGATCTTAACACACTGCACACTGAAAGGTTGATGAAACAGCTTAATGGTACTGATTGACTATTGTTATCAGTGGCACAGTGAGGTTTGGAAAATGTACAGTCTAAAGCTGTGTAATGGAAAAAATACTTGGTTAACATCAGATACTGTGTTCATTGAGCTACAGAGCATATACTCTGGATTCATTGTGGATTTACCAATGACATAAAATCACACTTAATTTTTCTATGGGCTTTCCTCAGATCTGTCTATCTTTCTCTATGTGTCCTTCCAGACTGATCTCTGTGAAGATTCTCTTCTAGACATTACTTTTTGCTGACCTTGACCTAGTAAATGGGGAAACATTGAGAAGGTCAGGTTGGCAAAGGCCAGCATGGATGTTTTCTCTCTGTATCAGTGTCTAACTCTACTCACATCTCTTTTAAGAGCAGGTCTACACAGACACATGTAATGACATCAGCTCTCTGTGACACTGCTGTCACAGTTTTTTCTCTCCCTCTCTTCCTTCTTTTCTTTCTTTTTTTCTTCTTTCTTTTCTTTCAAGACAGGGTTTCTCTGTATATCCCTTACTGTCCTGAAACTCACTCTGTAGACCAGGCTGGCCTTGAACTCAGAAATCTGCCTGCCTCTGACTCCTAAGTGCTTGAATTAAAGGCCACCATCACCTGGCCTCACAGTATTCTTTTGCAGCATCATCCTTAGGTAGAGACAGCTCACTATTGATGATATGTTGGTATTTTACCACCCATTACTTACATTGTAATCTTTACCTTCCATGTCAGTAGTCCTTTAATAAACTTGTCATTTGATTAGCCTAAAAGGATGCTATGCTATTTCATAGGTAGTTTTAGATTTAATTTATATTCATTAGTAAATTTAAGAAACCTGAATATTAACATGTTGTAATAAAGATCTCATTAGAAATTGTTCATGAGTCAGTAGTGGCTGGGGTTGTGTTAAGCTTTTTAGATTGTTTACCCTGATATAACACATCTGTATCACAACCATAAATCCATGGAGATATCAGCTAGCTATTTATGTGCTCAAATACTTTGAATAGTTGGTATTTTTCTAAAATAACTCCACAGTGGCATTTTCCTTTGTTTTAAAAACAGAAGACAAATACAAGAACTTTTTGACTGATGAATATTTTATAACCACAAAGGTATTTCACTTGAAAAACACAATGACTGCTCTTATTTTTTACTAGATTTTTAAAATTCCACACACGATGTACAGACATAGAGTATTTTGAAGAAACCCAGTTCCAAGGAAAAAGTGTTCACTATGGACTTCTCTTTCCAGCAACATCTTTATTTGGGTGTGTCATTTTGAACACAAACTGTAAGACAGACTTAGGAGTCAAAATATCGAAAATGATGATGATGACTGTGTGGCACAGTTTCTACTCTAGCACTTAGGGACAGAATAAAGACCAGCACCCTCATTGCTACATTATAGAAGAATCTGAGGAATGAATTGCTGCAGTGCAGTTTTGGCAAACGGACAATGTTGCATTCTTCTTCTGTGCCGATTCCCCAAACCTCTGCCTGCCAGCATCACCAGGGATAATTGTCCACTCTTACATATTCCTGTATAGTTTTCCCTGTCATTTCGCTACAGCAAAATAAAATGTAAAAATTACAAATGAGTTACATATACTTATATTTAGTTTTGATAAATGTACTTCGAACAAGACTTAACATACCACAAGGTATATTTTATCTGTTCATCTATTTTATGAAAAAGTAAGCATGTTTCTTACTGATAATTTTCAATATTGATAATTTAAATTTAGTGATTTACAAACAAATAATATATGTCAGGAATCTTTTAGTTACTATTCTATTGCTATGCAAAGACACCATGACAAGGCAACTTATAGGAAAATATGGTTTACTGGGGGCTTGCTTACAGTTTCAGAAGGCTAGTCCATTATCATCATGACAGGAAGCATGGTAACAGACAGGCAGATATGGTGCTGAAGATGTAGCTGACAGCTAACACCTGATTGCCAAGTTGCACACAGAGAGACATTTTTGAAACTTCAAAAGCCCACCCCCAGTGACACAGTTCATCCAACACTGCCACAGCTACTTGTTTCAATAAAGCCAAAATTCATAATCTTTGTCAAACAATTCTAATAACTAGTTATCACCAGCCATTCAAACACATGAGTCTATGGGGCCACTTTCATTCAAACCATTACAACAGTTTTAAATTTTTCATAATGGGTTTTATACTTCTTGATTCCAAGAAGATTGTAATTGTGTGTGTGTGTGTGTGTGTGTGTGTGTGTGTGTGTGTGTGTGTGTATGTTAAGCCATGTACTCATATTCAGGATCACTCAAGAATGCATAGAGTTGTTTTGAGCCCAAGGTTAATATCAAGAATCTTCCTTTACTGTACTTCATATTAGTTTCTGAGTCAGTGTCTCAATACTATTTAAAAATCCAAAGTTTAAATTCTCTTCCAGTAATGAAGGAAATATCTTAATTATTACTCCCAATAAATTGAAAAAGAAAAATAACAAATTGCATACATCTAATATGCAATGGCACAGAATATATACTACCAAGCCTGGAAGAAGATATTGGTTCATGGTCACCCAATACTGGATCTACCCAAAGAAGACAGAAGCGCAGCAGAGCAAACTTCAAATGCTATTATTTCATGTCTGCTATGAAAGGGCTTAGGTGGCCCTTCCCTTCCAGGCTTTACTGCATGGGTCACAGTTCTCTCTCCTGGCCTGCTTACCCAGCCTGCCTGAAGCTCTTCTTGGCAGACATCCCACAACTCTGACACCTTTAATATCTTGGAGTCTCTGATACAATCCAGACTTCAATTTCATAGCTTCTTGTAATGGCTTCTGAGAGTTTCTACTAAGGAACAGCATTGTCATATACCTGGTCTCAGCAGCTCTCTTTAATGGTAGAAGAGGTTTTCACAACTCCTTCCCTTGTGTATCCTTCATGACTCTAAAGCTATAATGACTATAGATGACACCAGGTAACACCAACAAGTTCAGCTCTTCTCTTGAATTCCAGCCTGCACTGTTGAGTCATATTTCAATTAGCTTTTATTTGTTGTTGCATTTTAGAAGCAAAAAAAAAAAAAATTATAGGCCTTTCATTTTCACAAGTTGTCAGCTGAGCTGGGTGGAGACTTGCCCTGACACTACTCTATTGTTTATGTTAATTTTGATTGTGCCTCTTCTTAATCTCCTTATGTCTTACTACAACCTTAGCTACTACATTGAACCAATTTGTTTTTTCTCTTCAAACTGTACATTCTGTGTTTCTTTTTGTCCATCTTGCCTATTTTCTCCATGGCCTGTATAAGTGATGAGTCACAAGCGAAAGGCAGAATCAATATTAGGTGGCTTGATACCTCCACTAAAGAAATAGTACATTCTCAAAAATTTAGCCTATGGGGAAATTTTAGAACAAGGGCAGAAAGCAGCCACATTCTAGCCAAAATATCACCAGAATAGCGGCACCCTTGCAGTGGGCTAGGTCCTCTCACATCAATAACTAATCAAGAAAATGTCGCACAAAGTTGACTATGGAGTAATGTAATAGAGACATTTTCTCCGTTGACATTTTATCTTCATAGATGACCACAAATTGAGTCAAGTTGACAAAACTTAAGCAACACAAACCTTTTCTCTATTATGTCTTAGGATCTGATTTTTATGTCAGTAGCATGATGATTTTCTCCCTTCACAGTTTACCGTATAATTTCAAACCTAATCTTGAGATTCCGCCAGCACATGTTGTCTGTTCAGGATGCCAAGGTTGGGGAGCATTGTCTTTTCATAGGAATTTTAATTTGTTCTAACTCTGAGAATCTGTCATAATACAAGTAAAGCTTTTGATTAAAATATAATTTAAGCATCAGACATATCTCTATGCCTATGATTTCAACTTAGTTGAAATTAATTGCAAACTTAACTTATAATTATATTTAATTAGGTCAATATTATTAAAGGAGAATAGTTAGATAAAGAGCAAACATTTTGATAGTGGTAGTCTATGAAATATTATTCATACTTACTAGAGCTAAATCTGTTA
This sequence comes from Mastomys coucha, assembly GCF_008632895.1. NCBI lineage: Eukaryota > Metazoa > Chordata > Mammalia > Rodentia > Muridae > Mastomys > Mastomys coucha. The sequence goes on along the minus strand of NW_022196912.1, from coordinate 76,178,146 downwards.
AGGACCTATATCAATATAAACTAAAATTTATTCTAGAATTCAGATTTCATTGAAAATATTGTATATTTTCTATGTGTGGTTTCATATCTACAATGTTTCATAACTTGAGTGAGAATGAGCCATAGTTACGGAACTGCATCTTAGTATCCACTTTACATTATTGTCTGTCCCATGGTAGATTCACTTGACTTGTTGGTTGAAATGAATATGTAATGAGAACCTTTGCAAATTGCTTTTGTACCTGTTCTTTAAAAATGGGTATACAATGGTAAAAAGATCTTTACCAATCCTACATCTGATAGAGGGCTAATATCCAATATATGCAAAAAAATAACCAAGAAGTTAGACTCAAGAGAATCAAATAACCCTATTAAAAATGGGGAACAGAGCTAAACAAAGAATTTTCAACTGAGGAATATTGAGTAGCAGAGAAGCACCTAAAGAACTGTTCAACATCCTTAATCATCATGGAAATGTAAGTCAAAACAAGCATGAGATTCTACCTCACACCAGTTAGAATGGCTAAAATAAAAAAGGAAAGGCCATCCAGTGACTGTCCTATCTAGGGATCCATCCTGTATACAGTTACCAAACCCAGACATGATTGTGGATGGCAACAGTGCTTACTGGCAGGAGCCCGATATAGCTGTCTCCTGAGAGGCTCTGCCAGTACCTGACAAATACAGAAGAGGATACTCACAGACATTCATTGGACTGAACATAAAGTTCCCAATGGAGAAACTAGAGAAAGAATGTGGGGAGCCGGGACAGGCATTCGCCATGGCAAGATGGCGCCTACTTCCGCTGTCGAGTAAACAACTTTGCGCATGTGCGTAGAGAACTGTTTGCGCATGTGCGTAGAGTGAAAAGACGCCATGTCACGGCCCATTCTGGGGCCTGATATGGCTGTCTCCTGAGATGCCCTGCCAGATCCTTACAAATATAGAGGCAGATGTTTGCAGACAACCATTGTACTGTGTGGTCCCCAACAGAATAGAGAAAGACCTGAAGGAGTTGAAGGGATTTGCAATCCTATAAGAAGAACAATAATATCAACCAACCAGACTCCCAGAACCCCCAGGGACTAAGCCATCAACCCAGGAGTACACATGACTCCATCTGCATAAGTAGCAGAGGATGGACTGGTCATGCATCAATGGGAGGAGAGGACCTTGGTCCTGTGAAGGCTGGATAGATGCCCCAGTGTAGGGGAATTGAGGGCAGGGAAGTGGGAGTGGGTGGGTGGGTGGAGGAATACCCTCATAGAAGCAGGGAGAGGGAGGATGTGATAGAGTGTTTCCAGGAGTGGTTGGCAGGGGGGGACAGGGAAAGGGGATTACATTTGAAATGAAATAAAAGAAATATTCAATTAAAAAAAGAAAATATACATATTTATAGTATAAAAGCATCCAGTTTTGTTTGCTCAAGTCCTATGAAAACCAATGTAGAAATTAACTTTTTAAAGAAATCATCAGCCCTCCATAGTGACTTAAACACTTCATCTGAGCATCAGTGCTGATGCAGAAGCAGGAGGATCACTCTATGCTTGTGCTATACAATGAGCATTCTTTTTTTTTTAATTTTTTTTAATTTTTTTTTATTAGATATTTTCTTTATTTACATGTAAATTTCTCCATTCCCAGTTTCCCATCCAAAAA
>NW_022196912.1:76165897-76176101 GCF_008632895.1 Mastomys coucha | reverse complement strand
CCTGGGAGCTCTGAGGGTACTAGTTAGTTCATATAGTTGTTCATCCTAAGGGACTGCAACCCCCTCAGTTATAGTGATCCCCTGCTGAAAAATTAAACAAAAAATGAACAAAACCACCAAAAAAATAGTACACCTTTCAGAAATAATTGAAATCTTCACTCCATCAGGAGACTGAGAAATGAATTCATACCATTTAATAACATAAAACAAAAAAAGAGACACATTATAAGCACATTGACTTATCAATTTCCTCATTTTTTATATTGCAATTATCTAACGTTTCAACTACTTCCTTCAAAATTTCTTCCAAACCCCCATAATATAAAACACTTTTGAAACATAGTATTTTTGAGGTAGAGCATGGTATTTTAAAATATTCTTTATAGATATAAGGAAAGATAACTAATTTTAATTTCATAAAGTCTTTCAGATTCAGTGACTCCAATTTTCTCCATTGGAATGTATACTTAACTTCTATCCTAAAATACATTCCCAGTTAGAAATGTTCTCTGTTCCTTTGTTTTGGGCATATGTATGTGGTGTGCCTGGCATATCCATATGTATTATATGAGTGTTTGCATGTGTATAGACACATATGTCTGTGTACACATGCTTATGAAGTCTCAGTGTTACCACTAATTTTATTGATCAGTCAATCTTCACTTGTGTATTGAAGTTGGGTCTCTTGCTGAGACAAGTCTGGATTAGTCTTTAGACTAGTCTGGATTGAGAGATTAGAGATCCCCATGCAGATATCTTTCTGTTTCCCAGCACTGGGATTACAGGTGTGTCATCAAATCTACTTTTTAAAAATTATCTATTTTTAATACTTGAAATAATGCATATACATGTTTGCCTATATGTGATTATGTGCACATGAACACAAGTACTTGTAGAGTACTGTGAGGATGAAAAAGCCCATGGAGCTAGACTTACAGGTCGTAGCAACATACCTGATATGGACACTGGGAACCTTACCTGAGTCCCCTGAACGAGCAACAGGTGATCCTCACTGCTGAGCTGTCTCTCCATATCATAACCTTTCTTTTCATTCCTCATGTCTTTTCTGGGTATCTAAATTTGTCTTTTGAATTTAAAGCACTTTACCCATTGTACCATTTATCCAGGCCAAGACCTCCTATAAGAGAGAATTAACTTATAAACTAGACTTTTAGTTCCTGAGTGGAGTAGGAACTATAACTATTGGTCATTTAAACTTGTTAGATATGTATACTTTCTGGCCCATTCTAAACAGTTTGTTCAAAAGTTTTCATTGTGAGTCCTAGAAACCTGCGCATAGTAACAAGTTCCATGTGATTTTGGACATTCACTTTTTAGAATTTTTTTCCCCTTGCATCAATATAGCATGTTTCAGCTCAATAATAATAATAACACTGACCAGGTTGCTGGATAATACATAATTAAGACTTTTATTTTAAAGGAAAATTAGAATGCTTTGAATGACTTCTTGAAAGAAATGATATTGTCACTCACAGTATTATAACACTGAAATCATATGGCTTTAAATTCATTTATGTGGCATTTATTTTACCTCTAAGAATATTACTCTAAAAAGTCAATTATGTTACCATATGTTTGTAATCTCAGCACTCAGAAGGCTGAAGTAGAAAGACTGTTATGAGTTTGAGGCCACCCTGGATCATAGAGCATGTTGCTGTCTGAAAAATTTTAGTGTACTACTGATGTTGATGATGATGATGATAGCAATAGTCTAGTGATAACAATGGACACAAAACTAAAGCATTATTTTGAAATTCACATATTCTGATTCAAGTAGCAACTAAAAATAATAGTAAGTATTTTTATGTAGATTTTACTGCATGTAATGAAGCTTATGATTTTCCTTATTTTCGGTTTGTACTCAAAACTCCCATGACAGTTGAATTTTACAAACAAATAATACATTTAGTATAGATATCTTCTGAATTAGACATTCACAATAAATAACAGACTTACTGTATTTAGAATTTCAACTTAATGTAATTACATTTAAACAATCTTATGAATTTATTATTGTTGTGGTTTGCATGCAAAAATACACCAAATAGACTCATTCTTTTGAAAAAAATGGTATAATGGCTAGTTTTTATAAATGAATAGCTAATTAAATTCACCAGGAAAGACAGAACCTCAACTGAGGAAATGCTTCCATTAAAGTGACTTTTGGAAATATCTACAGGATATTTTCATGATTTGTAATTTATCTTCAAGGACAAGGCCACCTTGGATGGTGCCTTCAAGGCCAAGGCACCCCTGAAAAAAAAATGTCCTGGAATATGAAAATAAGCAAGCTGACTGGAGAGTGAGTAAAAAATAATCCATTGAATAGTTATCTCCCATAGTCTTTGTTTTGGTTCTTGCCACAAGGTTCAAGCTTTAGTTCTGGTTCTAAATTATGTCAGTGATGGACTATGATGTGAAATAAATCCTTTCCTCCAGGTCAGTGTTTTACCAGGACAGAAACTAACACAGAAATTGTACCATAAATGGGGTGGACCTGACCATGTAGGTTTCATGACAGAACATTTTGTGGAAGGAAGATGGAGTTATTTTAGACACTTAGGCCACAAAAGCCACTTAATTGGCTCATGTGGAAACAAAGATGATAATGTTAACTTAAAGGCTGATGAGTGGAGCCTGAATTGTTATGTTTCAGGATAAAGCAAGGATTCTACCAGAGGCATTTCTCTAGTACTTTTGAAAAAGAATCTGTTATTTCTGATCATCTGGGAATGGGGAATCAACTGTGATCAAATAATAAAAGTATTTGCTTTACTGGGACAATTTATAGCTGACAATGAAAATCAACTGTGATTAATAATACTAGCATCATTTGCACAAAACCTTCAGCATCCGCACAGACACTATGATTCCAATTTGTGGGGAGGGTCTAAAGTTGCATCACAGGCTGGAAACCAGTAAGACATGATTAACTGTCTCTCACATTTTACTGGTTTTGAACCTATGAAGGTATCTTGGAGTGCAGCTGAAGCTTGGTACTGAAAAATGTTAAGAAAGGGCAGGGGGAAAATTGAGGCCTCATTTATAGTGGAGACCCCAGAACTGAAGTAGTCATGGAATGAATCTGAGGCTTGGCAATATTTGTTAGGAATGGAATCCCAGAAGAGTGACCAGGAGGCCATCAGTGAAGGTGCACCCTCAGTTACCATGAAGTCCTAGAATACTGGTGATGTTTGGAATCTAGGAATGATCACCAGGAGAGTAGCAAGTATGGAATAGGAACCAGTCTGAGGCTATGAGATAAACTTTGTGTCCTGTGGATGTCAGAGGTGGAAAAATGAAGCTGCCAAGTCTCTGGAGTTAATTACATATGTTAAATATTGAGTCAATTATATTATTGGATGTTGATTAATATTTTATTTGATTGAACTATATTCTGGTTCTTCCTTCATGGAAAAAGAAGCATGCTGTTCATTTTGCATTTTATAGGATCTCCTGATGAAGAAGCTTTGGAAAAAACAAAACATAACAAAACAAAACAGCAACAATAAATTATAAGCAACAACAACACCTGCAAACAAACAAAAAACAAATAAACAAAAAACAATCTTGGGCTTTTAAAGAATTTGAACATTTTTAAGACTTTGGGACTTTTAAAATTATACTGTATTTTGCATTGTGACTTTAATAAGAGATCTTAGAGATATTAAGAGAAGAAAGATAGTAGTTTAATAATGATATTCTAATTTGTTTGATAAAGATTGATTTGATTTCAGCATGGTAACATTGTTTGGGAAGACTTTGGAAGCTTAGAAGGTAGAGTCTCATTGAAGGAAGTACACTATTAAGCTGGTACGTTTAGAATGTATAATCTGGCTATACTACTTATTCACTGTACACTTCTTGAGGGTAATGCAATCGTAGTAGCTGGCCTCCTGCTACTAACATGCCTCCTCTGTCTTTCATTATGATTTCTCTTTGATGGAGTTACCCATCAAAATTGTGAGCCTGAAAATACTCTTCTGCCTATACATTTTTTGTAAGCTCTTTAAACAAGCAATGAGAGAATTAATTAATATAATTATAAAGTTCAAACTAATATCACTAATAAGTATCTGTTAAAACAATTCATAAGCAATATGGTTTAAGAAATTTATATAGTTAAAAACAATGTCATTCTATATAGATTCACAGAACAGATGGAGAGAGCATTTAGCTTATAATCATCAAACTGATTATAATTTTCACAGCTTCTAGTTCCAAAGTTTATGAAGGAAATTGAGTATTTAATTAATATATTTTGATTAGCATATATATGTGTGAGAACCTGAAGTTTGTATCAAACTAGTCAATGACATCTGTCCCTCAAGAACATATCACATTCTCAAGTGAGAAAAAGCTTTGGCTTCAGATCTATAGGCTTATGGAAACATTATAGCACTAAGCAGCCAACTGTATGACTTTTAAAAAAGTGTGTTGTTCTTTCTTTCCCCATCTTCTTCTTCCTAATGCAACCCAATGTAATGATGGAAAACTCAAACAAGTTAAAGAATATTTACACTGCTAGGCTCTGTGGGAGGTTCCAGCTGTAGCAGGTATTGGGTTAAGTATCTTACCTGTGTAAGAGAAAGGAGAGAATACTAGAGTGACAGGAGAATGAAAAGAAATATACAAAAGTGTGGACTGGGAAGCACTAGAAAGCTCCAGATACCAGCGATGTGGGACACTCTCAGGACCCACCAGAAATACATTAGCCAAAATGCCCAACAGTGGTGAGATGGAACCTGAAGAGATCACTTCCAGTAGACAGACATGGCCCCCAGTTGAGGGATGGGACCACCGACTCATAGCAAAATTCTTAACCCAGAACTGGTCCTACCTAAAGGAAACACAGGGACAAGAAATAGAGCAAAGACTGAAAGGAAGGCCATCCAGAGACCACCCCAACTTGGGATTTATCCCCTGAGCAGACATCAAAGCCTGACATAATTGCTGATGCCAAAAAGTGCTTGCTGACAGGAGCCTGGTGTAGCTGTTCCCTGAGAGGCTCTGTCAGCATCAGCACCTGACCAATACAGATGCAGATGCTCACAGCTAGCCATCAGACTGAGCCTGGGGACTCCAATGAAATAGTTAGAGGGAGGACTGAAGGAGCTGAAGAGGATTGCAACCCATAGGAAGAATAACATCAACTGACCTGCCCACCCAGAGCTTCCAGGGACTAAACCATCAACCAAAGAACACATATGGAGGGAGCCAGGACTCTAGCTACATGTGTAGCAGAGAATTTCCTTATCTGACATCAATGGGAGCAAGGTTCTTGATCCTCTGGAGGCTTGATGCCCCAGTGTAAGGGGATGGTGGAGTGCTGAGGCTGGAATGGGAGAGCACCATCATAGAAGCAAAGGGGAGGGGGATGGAATGAGGAGTTTGCAGAGGGGAGACCTTGAAGAGGGAGCACATTTGAAATTTAATAAAATAATCAATGAAAAATAAAAGAGAAAATCTGAATGTACAGGCTATAAATAACAATGCTCAAGAATGTGTTTTCAGTTCTTAAGAATATAGCTTACTCAGATAACACATTAGGGCTAGGGTAGACGAGGCTAGATGGAAGTGCGTGGAATACTTGCTGTCTTCTTTTAAAACATCGAAAGCATTATAGAATTTTATTAAGTGGTTATTGTCTATAAAAACAGTGTTCACAGTATTCATAGAACTTGAAGGGGCAAAAAAGCAAGCTTAAACTACTACACAGCTGCAAAATATGTTATGAATCTATAAGAAAAATTGCAACAACATCAATTTCATGTCATTTGTATAATAACAAATGTAGCAATGGAGAAGAAGTGCAGCCTCCCAATCCATACAGGTCTATATAACAAGCTTTTGAGTAAGAATATGCACTGGTGACAGAGCAGTTAAAGAATTGCTGGGAAGATCGGATGTTCATATGTAGGTAAATGACATTAGATTCACATTCCTTACCAGCTACATACATACTAATCAAGGAGGACTAAGTGCATAATGTTAGTCTTTCAAATGTAAAACTACTACTAGAAGTTCACACTGGAGAAATTCTTCAGGACACTGTAATGGGCAATGATTTTCCTAATGCTCCCCAAATTAGAGAAAAATAAGCAAACAGCAGTGGGACAGCAACAAAATTAAAAGATTCTATACATTATAAAAGCAAATAATAACCAAGAAGAAATCACCCATAAAATGGGAAAAATCAATGTTTACAAAAATATCTGGCAAAAGATTGATAACAGCCTATGTAAGAACTCCCCTAAATTCAATTGCTATAACACACACAGACACACAGACACACAGATACACACATACACTCACACACACACACACACACACAGGCTACTGCTATAGATCTAAGAAGATGTGAAGAAGAAAATATGAAAATGACTGGTATGTGAGTGAAAAATTCCTCAACATACCTATCGGAAAAATGAAAAACATATCTACAATGAGATATGATCTTAGCTAAGTATAATAGGCTATTATCAAAAATACTCATAAAAGTAGTATTGGTGAGCATGTGGAGAAAGGAAAGAAAGAAAGCCTTGCACACAGTGGGTGGACACATAAATTACTTCAGCCACATGAAACATAATATAAAATTCTTTAGCAAATTAAAAACAGCCCTTACTCTAGCAGTTCCACTAGCATGCACATATCAAAACAAAGTATTTAAGATGTACTCATTCTTCCATAATCTTTGAATCACTACCCACCATCACACACACACACACACACACACACACACACACATATATATGTACATATATAAAACAAAAAACAGAAGTTGTGAGATGCCAGTGCTTAGTACAGTGACTCTTAGGCATAATAACATTCTGCTAACTTTAAAAATCTAGAAAAAGAGAATAAAGGAAATTGTCACCACGAAGAAATGATCACTTTTTGACATAGGCATGCTCAATATGAGTATGCATGTATAAAAAGATTACTCTAATATTTCATTCATAAATATGACTTTTATGTATCAGTTCATATTAGTTTGAAAATGGAGATTGTGAATCCATGGCTGTTTGTGTCTAAATGTTAGATTCTTTGTGGAAAACTTGATGCTATGTTCATTGAAACTTTCTCTTGGTACATTTAAAATCCTCGTATTAGGGCTGTGGTCTAGGACTCTAAGTTTCAGCCTCAACAGAGGAAAAAATAGATTTACTTCCTTCAAATTGCAATGGGAAATAATGTTTTCACATCAACAGTTGTTGCTTCTTGAAGAAGATAAGCCAAAGGTTTACACCTGTTTGCTTTCAAAGTATCATTTAAATTATAGAAACAAAAATTTAAAAAAGTTTCTCAACAGGATGGTTATTATGTAGTTAGGGTTATTGGAATGCCTTGATCACTTCAACTTTTTGTAGTATAATAAATCATGATTTCAAGGTACTTGGCATCTTCTTATAGCTAGTAACATACAAAGTTTTCCTCTCTAACCACATAAGGATTATTGTGACAGTCCATGTTGTAGCTCTGCAGAGCAAGTTGTCCAGAGGCCTGGGTCAAGGTAGCAACATTTCTTAACCCCATAAATAGCTGCTCTCCCAGGCTCATGAAAAATCCAAAGGTGAACGCAATGTGTTTCTTAACAAATGCCTAAAGAATGTTCTTTGATAAAGTTATAATAAATTCAATCTAGCAATAGGATGCAATGTTGTAACCCCACAGAGTACATTTGAGATTACAACCCTGTAGACTCTGGTTTTCTTTTTTTTTTTTCTTTTTGGTTTTTCAAGACAAGGTTTCTCTGACTAGCCCTGGCTGTCCTGGAACTCACTCTGTAGACCAGGCTGGACTCGAACTCAGAAATCCGCCTGCCTCTGCCTCCCAAAGTGCTGGGATTAAAGGCATGCGCCACCAACGCCCAGCTCCCTGTAGACTCTGATCTAACAGAGAATCTAACGGTTTCATTACTGTTTCTTAGATTATATCAGCTTCAGAACACACTAATTTTCCCAGTATCTGAAGCAAAAACTAAATAAAGAATTTGGAGCTAACCAAGCAGACAATATTAGAAATCCCTGTTCCTAGGATCAGTGTAGAAGTTAGGGTAAAGGAGCTCTGAGGTGAACCAATGGCTCACACTACAGTGATTTCACAATGTAAACATATGACCAACTGTGAACAAATCACAGTACTGCCAACAGGTATCAGGGACTGTAAAACCAAGGTGGCAAAATTAGAAAAAAAAAGCTATGCTATATTAGAGGAGGTTATGTTTGATATGAAATCAAAAAATATAATAAGGGTTGGAGAGACAACTAAGCCAGAAAAAAGAAGTTACTTCTATTTCAGAGGACCCCGATTCCATTCCCAGCATCCACATCTGGTAGCTTATAACCACATATAAATCCTGCTTCAGGGGATCTGACACCCTCCTGCCCACAATGAGTACTTTACTGAAAAACACAAACCAACACCTAGGAATACACATACACACATAGTTAAAAGAAAATATTAAAAGTACTTTTATAGTAGCTATGACTCACTACATTTGGGATATGAAACCTCAAGAGGCTACCTCCTGTAGCTAGGCAGGAACTCCAGTAGAGAGAGAGAGACACCAGCCTACACACAAAACCTTTAACCCAGAAATCTTTTTCCATCTACAAGCAATGCAGGCACAGGATTAGAGCAGAGAGTGATGGAATGGCCGAGCAATAACAAGCTCAGTTTGAGACTTATCCCATGACCAAGCACCCAGCCCTGATATTATTAATGACACTCTGTTATGCTTGCAGGCAGGACCATGTTGTTCTCTGAGATGCTCCACCCACTAGCAGACTCAGACAGATACAGACACCCACAGCCAGATAGTGGATGGTGCTTGGGAACTGATAGGGAAGAATAGGAAGAAGTGTTACCAACCAGCGGTAACAATAGGGAAGGGTTATTCTAGAATATACAGTCAGGAGAAAGTAGGCTAGCCATAATTAATCTTACCCACATGAGAGGCACCAAAAATTAGACAGCATTCAGGAGTTATGGTCACCCAGCCATCTTGAATTTAATGAACTCGTTGTTACAAACCAACAGGTAGAATAGGTGAGGCAAAACCCCTCCCCGAAGTTCATCAGCATGCCGGCCCAATCAGCAGCTCCCTTGATCTCTGTAGAGGCAGGACTTCCGATGTAACTGGAACCTGGAGCGAGGCATGGCAAATAGCAGGAGGTGGGCAGAGAGGTGTTGTTATGAGAGGCAGGCAGGGTCTGAAGAAACAGCCCTCAAGCCAAGAGGGTTACAAAGAAGGTTGTAGGATCTGAAGGAAATAGGAACTCCACAGGACGACCAACAGTTAGATAACCTGGACCCTTGGGGGCTCTCAGAGACTGAACCGCCAACCAAACACCATATACGAGATATACTAGGTCTCTCTGCACATATATATCAGATGTGCAGCTTCATCTTCATATGGGTCTCGAACAACTGAAATGGGGACTATTCCAAAAGCAGATGCCTGTTGCCCATGCATGAGATATGTTCTTCTAGTTGGGCTGTCTTGTCTGGCTTCACAGGGAGAAGATGTGCCTAGCCTTGCAAAGACTTGAACAGCCAGGGTGGGGGATAGTCAGGGGTATCAGAGTAGAATGCTCAGAGGAGAGTGGGAGGGGAGATGCAGAGAAGGGTGACCGGGAGGGGGCAGTAAGCAGGATGTAAAGTGAATAAGTAAAGTAATAAAATTACTTTAAGAAAGAAGTGCTACTCAACTCCAGATATTTTGATGATGAATAGAGGAGGCAGAGGGAGGGATCTAGTTAGGAGAGGGGAGGGTGAGGGGAAAAGGGAAACATGATCAAGTATGGAGGGGGGACAGGAGAGAATCCCTGAGGGCCACCAGAATGAATGGAAATATAGAACTTGGGCGTGAGTGGGAGGTGGCAGGACCTTCTAGAATATACCAGAGACCTGGGAGATGAGAGAGTCACAAGCCTCAACGGTGGGGAAGGGAAGTTGTAGAATCCACTTCCAATAGAAAGACATGGCATCAAGTTGGGGAATGGAGTTGCCATCCCACAGTCAAAAACTCTGACCTGTTGGGAACCATCAGAGACCTGAGAAAAACATCCTGACCCAGAAACCTGAGAAAAACATCCTGCCCCAGCTGGCTGAGCACCTTGGAATAAACATCCTTCTCTCCAAGATCCAGCTTGGCCCTGAAATATAAGAAACATTC
>NW_022196912.1:76165466-76165887 GCF_008632895.1 Mastomys coucha | reverse complement strand
CTCTCCCCCTCCCCTTGTAAACTTCCTTTTTCCTCCTTCCTCTCCCCCTTCCTCCAAGATTTTTGCTTTAAATATGCTCTGCTCAACCAAGTAAACAGTTCTTGACAAGCAATGCTTCCCTGAGTCCTGTTGTCTCTCTTGCCCATTCTTTATTCACAGGTTGTGACCCTCCTCGTTCCCCCGAATAACTTGACCTGCAGGCCAGGTCAGGTGGCACCCAACGTGGGGCTCGAGGCACGGGTCACCCCCAGGACAGATTAAGAATCGCGATCGTTACTTCATGTTGTTGCTCGTCCTAAGGGGCTGCAAACTCCTCAGCTCCATTGGTCTTTTCTCTAATTCCTTCACTGGGAACCCTGCACTCAGTTCAATGGATGGCTGTGAGCCTCTACATCTGTGTCAGTCAGATACTGTCAGAGCC
>NW_022196912.1:76162929-76164361 GCF_008632895.1 Mastomys coucha | reverse complement strand
CGATCGTCTGGATTTCATGACAGTTCCCGTGAGTCATCTGTCCTGCAAAGCTCAAGAATGGGCCACTCCTTGTCCAAAGAGGCTTATTTCATTAAAGATTTGAAAGAGGCCTTCAGAGAGAGAGGTATTAAGGTTAAGAGAAAACATTTGGTTGACTTTTTCATTTTTGTGGGCGAGACTTGCCCCTGGTTTATGATTGATGGTCCTACAATTCATTCCAAAAATGGCAAAAGGTGGGCCATGAATTAAATGAACTTATTAAGAAAGATGGCAATGAGGTGGTTGGCGATTCCATATTTTCCTATTGGGGACTCATCAGAGATGTGATCGAGTCAGCTGAAAATGAAAATGGTCATAAACAGCTTCTGTCAGTGGCTGAGCTTTGCCTGCTCGAATCCTTGCCGCCCTCTCGTGCAGCCACCTATCTGTCTCTTCAAAATTCTTCCTTTACACTTATTGATATGCCTTCTGACTCCTACCCTGCCAAGGAATCCTCTGAAAAGCCTCTGTCACCTAAACCTCCACCTGCCACTTCTGGCCCTGCCACCTCCTCTTTGTCCCCTCTTTATCCCTCTTTACCGCCCACCTATGAAGATCCTGCCTCCTCCATGGAACGAGGCTGCTCTCCCTTTTGTGTTCCTGTCATTCCCCTCCATCCCCAAGGTCAAATGCCTAGTAAGACTCTTCCTTCCTTGTCTCTGTGGTCGCCATGTCCCCTTCCGGTGCCCTCACAACCGTCATCCCCCTCTGCTGCCTTTCTTGTAGAACCTAGTGATGGACCCCTTGAGCCTGGAGATGTCAAGATGCCAGAGGAGGAGGCCACACAGTACCATTCTGAAGATTGGCCACCCCTTCTCCAGACATCTCTGCCCTCACCCCTTGCACTCCCCCTATGCCTCCCCTCGCATCTCCCTTATTATGCTCCCTGTCAGTTCTCAGGTTGTTTTTGTAGGACTAAGGCTCAGCTTCAACATCAAATTTCTGATGCTGAGGAGATTGTCTGCCTTCAGAAACTACTTTCACTTTTGAATATGCGCTTTTCTGCTCCAGTGACTTCCTCCCCTAAACCAGCCCTTACATTTCCTGTTACCCGTTCCCAGACACAGCCAGAGACCATCAGGCCCGACCCCTCTACAGCTGATGGAGGGCAGGCAGACCCTCCCCCTGCTGATAATCACCCATCTTCTTCCCGCGCTCCCTCTGTTCATTCTGATCGCTCCTATCAGGGAGATGGTGAGGGACTATCTGATGCCAGTAGTGACTCTGACGGAGGGGAGGAGGCGGCGCCTCCCATCATTTTTCATAGATTTAAATTTAAAAAGCTTGAAAAGCTGAATGTTGCAGTCCGTAATTATGGCCCCAAAGCCCCCTTTACCCTCTCACTCCTTGAAGACCTTGCTGAAGATGGACACCTGACTCCAAATGAGTAGAT
>NW_022196912.1:76097544-76162094 GCF_008632895.1 Mastomys coucha | reverse complement strand
GCTTCTCCCCAACCCCACCATTTTATGAAGGCTTTGACTTGCTTTCCACCCCCATTTTTACCAATAATTCTTCCATGGCAGTTTCTGCCTCAGGCCCTGAGAGTGGCATAACTGTTCAGTCCATTTCTGGGATCGGCACTTGCTTTCTAGGCCCCAATATGCTCCCTCCTCAGTACCTTACAGGAGTTTGTAATCAGACTATTGTTCTTAATCACACCTATATGTATGCTCTTGCACCTAACAATACTTATTTTGCCTGCTCTCTGGGCTTAATGCCGTTTTTGTATTCCCCTATCTTTCTGGGTAATCGGGATTGGTGTGTTATGGTTATTCTCCTCCCTCGCTTCTCTGTTCATAACCCTGAAGAATTTTTGAATTTTGTAGAAAAGGGGGTATCCATCCACCCCAGAATTAAAAGAGAACCTATTACCGCTCTGACAATTGCCACTATTCTTGGCATTAGTGCTGTGGGCACAGGCACAGGCATTGTCTCTCTGATTACATCTAAATAAGGCTTTACAGAATTACAGTACTTTATTGATAAAGACATTACCAACCTGAGAGATGGTATACAAGAACTTAAAGATTCTATTGACTCCCTGGCTGAGGTAGTCCTCCAAAATCGGAGAGGCTTTGATTTACTATTTCTAAAAGAGGGAGGTCTGTGTGCTGCCCTCAAAGAAGAGTGTTGTTTTTATGTAAGTGAGACTGGATTGGCTCAAAATAATTTAGATAAAGTTACTAAGGCTCTAGAAGAACGTCAAAAAGCCAAAGAGAAACAAGAATCTTGGTTCAAAATTGGTTCTCTGCCTCCCCGTGGCTCACCACCCTCCTTCCCAGCTTGCTGGGACCATTTGTGGGCCTCCTTCTTCTTCTCTCCTTTGGTCCTTGGGCCTTCAATCGTCTAACTACCTTTGTTAAGAATCAGGTTGACTCCACTACCAAACCAGTGCAGGTCCACTATCATCGCCTTGACACTGAAGAGCCATCGCAGGCTCCCATCTCTGTGGCCCCAGTGCCCCAGACTCCCTGCTCTTCGGCCAGTCTCTCAACTTTCAGGTCTTACAAGAAGGACACTGGAAATATAGGTTTTGCTTTGGGTCTCGCTAGGAATGTTCCATCCCATCTCCCCCTCTATTCAAAAAAGCCTAAGGCCATCAGCCCTGACTCACCCTGACTCTCTTCCCTTGACAAGGGACCTGGTAAGTCAGAGACGGAGCTGGCATTAAGTCTCGACCGCCTAAGACAGGGCAGCCCCGTGTGGGGGTGTTGACCCAGTGACGGGTAAGAGTTTGAGCATTGCCCTCTACCAGGCTCAGGCTCCCATCGTGGGACCTCAAAGATGAGGTTGAGAGGCCTTCTTCCAGGGTGCTTCACTGTGATGGTCCAATTGACCTTATTACACAGACAAGGGGGAGATGTTGGGAACCATCAGAGACCTGAGAAAAACATCCTGACCCAGAGACCTGAGAAAAACATCCTGACCCAGAGACCTGAAAAAAGCATCCTGCCCCAGAGACCTGAGAAAAACATCCTGCCCCAGTTGGCTGAGCACCTTGGAATAAACATCCTGCTCTCCAAGATCCAGCTTGGCCCTGAAATAAGAAACATTCAGTGTACCATGACTTCTGAGAACTTCCCCCCGCCCATGACTTCCCCCAGGGTCTTAGCACCAGAAGATCCTGTAAACATCCTTCTCCCTCCTTCCTCTCCCCCTCCCCTTGTAAACTTCCTTTTCCCTCTTTCCTCTCCCCCTCCCTCCAAGATTTTTGCTTTAAATATGCTTTGCTCAACCAAGTAAACAGCTCTTGACAAGCAATGCTTCCTTGAGTCCTGTAGTCTCTCTTGTCTATTCTTTATTCACAGGTTGTGACCCTCCTCGTTCTCCCGAATAACTTGACCTGCAGGCCAGGTCACTGACCCAGAACTGTTCCTGTCTAAAAGAACTACAAGAACAAAAATGAAGAGGAGACTGAGGGAAAGGAGGTCCAGTGACAGGCACAACTTAGGTTCCATCTCAAGGGGAGGCTCCAAGGCCTGACAATATTACTGATGTTATATGGCCTGCTTACAGAAAGGAGCCTAGCAAGACTGGCCTCAGAGAGGCCCAATAAGCAGCAGACTGAGACAGATGCAGGTACTTACACCCAACCAATGGAATGAAGTCTGGAACCCCTATGGTTGAGTTAGGGAAAGGCTGGAAGAAGATGTGGAGGAAGGTGATCCCATAGGAAGACAGGAAGCCTCAACTAACCTGGACCCCTGAGATTTCTCAGACACTGAGCCACCAACCAGTCAGCATACACTAGCTGATCTGAGGCCACAGACAAATATACAGCAGAAGACTGCCTGCTCTGGTCTAAGTGAGAGAAGATGTGCCTAATCCTTGAGAGACATGAGGCCCCATGGAGTGAGGAGGCCTAGCAGATATGTGGATAGTGGGGCCTAGTGGCCTCCTCTTGGAGGCGGGGAAACAAAAAATGAGAAGAGGAAGTATGGGAGGACACACCAGGAGGGGTAACAACTGGACTGCGAAATACAAAAATAAGAAGGAGTTGCAGAGATTAACTATGGAGCAGGGACTGAAGGAAGGGCAAACCAGCCTAAATATAGCTATCTCCTGAGAGGCTCTGACAGTACCTGACTAACACAGATGTAGAGGCTCACAGCCATCCATCGAACTGAGTAGAGGGTCCCCAGTGAAGGAGTTGGAGAAAGGACCAATGGAGCTGAGGGGTTTGCAGCCCCTTAGGACGAACAACAATATGAACTAAGTAGTACCCTCAGAGCTCCCAGGGTCTCAACCACCAACCAAAGACTGCACATGGAGGGGTCTGTTTGTTCAGGCAGCATGTGTATAGTAGAGGATTGCAAATTCAATCATCAATAGGAGGAGAGGAGCTCAGCCCTGTGAAAGTTCTTTGCCCCAGTGTAAGGGAATGCCAGGGCCAGAAAGTGGGAGAGGGTGGGGTGGCAGGCATGGGGAAGTGGGAGGCAACAGGGGTTTCTTTGGTTGTTTTTGTTTGTTTCTTTGTTTTTTGGAGGGGAAACTGGGAATGGAGAAATTTACATGTAAATAAATAAAAAAAACAAAAAACAAAAATAATTAAAAATAATTTTAATAGTCACAAATTTTAAAAATAACATATTCTATAATTATATATTATTAGGTTTTCATTTTTTTAGTTCACCTGTTTTTTAAAAATAATATTGAGGTAAAAATAAACAGTCATTAAGAGAATTAATGACAAACAGCCCAAGGGAACTAAAAACAAAATAAAATGAAACAGTTCATAAATTAATGCATCTGATGTAGAAACTGGGAATTGAATATTCTATCCAAGTTATTTCTCACTAATAGATTAATTTCCATTTTATAGTTGATTCTGAGTCTTGAATTAATGTAATCCTCAAGCATGCATGTTCTGGAAAATTTAAGCTGGCTTAAGAAAAGGAGAAACATTTAAAAAGAAATGAAACATACTTGGAAACACAGTTGTGCTAATTAGCTGCTCACCTTTGACGGGGCTATTTATGTACACATTTAAGTTGAATAAACCTCATAATCTCTTTATGTTATTTGTTCAGCAGAAACCCTCAAGTAAAAGAGGACCTATGCTTATCACTTTCTAGAAATTTATTTCCTCAACATTTCAGAATGACAAACCTTATAAAATTGCAGGTGTTTTCTGTTTTCTTGCTTTCTCTTTGGGAAAAGTTGTCTACTTTGCCAGAGGTATGAAATGATGTGCTGCAGTTCAAGTAAAATGAAGAGAAGAAAATCCTACAGAGAAATGTGCACTGAGCTGGTATTGTGAAGTATTCCATTGTAATCATCCTATAATCTCTCATGCTAATTTTAGAAATACTGCCTTATCATTGCTAGGGACAACTGAAAACTCTTCAGCTCCTAGCAAGGTACAAAAGAACAACCAACTATGGAGTTTCTATGCCAGAATTTCATTCCATGCTCTGTGGCCTTGGATATTCTATCTCTCTGTACGCTAAAGACTTCATACCCCCCACAAAATGGTCAAGAAACAGTCCTCTTCAAACTTCAATTACTCTTTTTAGCCTCAAAAGCATTGTACTGAAACATGTTAATATTATGGACAAAATACAAGCTCTAAATTTCAAAAATAAGCCCAGACTTTCCCTAGTTTATATTGCACACACACACACAAAATGAAGCAGGTAAAATAGGTGTTTATGTCTGAGGGTTTTGCCTTAGGGTGGTAAATGAACTTATGTAATGACAGACTGTTTGGCATCTGTTATACAAATTGGAAAATATGCAAAGTCTGATAACAGGTCAATACAAGAGAAAAATGTAATAGATTGAAAAGGACTAAAAGAAACAGATGCTTCTAAAAATGTGTACAAAGAAGATTGGGACAATGCTAATATCAATGGACATGTTAACATGAAAAGGGGATATTTTGCAGGTTCCCACCCCTAAATGATGAACTAGGGAGTAAGAACCTCAGCCTTTCTTATAGATGAACTCCATTATTAAAGGAAGTTCAATGAAGTAATCATTCTTGGAACCATATATACACAGACAACAAAAATGGACTCAGAAAGTAGTATACAAATATATTCCTGCATGTTATTATATATATGTATATATATGTATATATATGTATATATATATAATTGATACTATATATCATTATGATTTATGTATAATATGTACAATATAGATATATATTTATTACATTAGGAATAACCTATGTAGCAATTTTATAAGGGGTTTGGACTGTGATATCTAAGATGAGGATATAAAAGATATAACAGTCTCTGCCTTGCTCTCTCAGGAGTCATTTGAAAGGATGAAACCCAAGAGCCAAGTCTTGAGCCACCCTCTGCTTGAAGCCATCACGATGGGAGCCCACAGAAAGCAAGTCTCCACCTCATTCTTCAGGGAACTGTATTCCCACTAGATAGTTTCACTGAAAATTCCTAAAAGATTTTGGGTCATAACTGCCAATCCAGTTGTTTCAGAATTTCTGATCTGTAGAAACTGTAAAGGTAGTGAGTATTTTTTTTCTTTGTGCTGCAAACTTGGAGACAATCATACTCAGAGCTCCTGTGATATGAATGCTGCTCATCTTTTCACATGTTGATGCCTAATCCCCAGTGTGATGATGGTGTTCTATCCAATACAATTGACAAGAACAGTAGAAGAGAGAACTGATACTTTGGTTATTATAAAGTTGCATTTCTTCAAATATTTAAAAACCACAAAACAGAAGATTCTAATGAAAACAAAAAGTATTATTGTCTGATAGATTATATCTGCAAAGTAGGAAACTAAGACAATTATCATGGTAATATATGTTTTTGAATTATTTGCTTTTTCAAAACAAGAGCTTTTAGAGTATTATCACTTCATCTCAAATTTACACACAAAAACAATTGTTTGCCCATACTTGTTTAATTGTTATGCCACCTTAAACAACTCTGTTATTTTAAAATATCTTGATACCTTAGGTTGGATCACAAATAGAGTGATTAGCAGATGTGCATGAGGATCTCAGTCTCCTCCCCATCACAACACAGACATACAGACATATACACAAACACACCAAACAACACTCTCATCTACTTACTTAACTGTGTATCATAAAATAAGACCTATGAGTGCAATTAAATACTCAGTAGTCATTGTATATTTATATATTCATTACATTATTAAATATTTCATGAATGAATACAATTGTCATATTAAATACAAGAGAAATAAGAACTGACAAGAAATCTTCAGAGTATTTTCTTCACCTGATTCTGGTTCTAGAGGTATACTTTAGAGATAAAGTAGAATATTTTATATGTGCATAGTTTATTCAAATAACTCTTATATGTTTGTGAGATACACTTCCTTCAACTGAAAATGAAGGAAAAGATGCTTTTATTTTTAATACCTGCAAATAGCTAACTAATATGTATGATGGTTCTGCGGATAAAAGTAGACAGCTGAACAGAAAATCTGAAGAGAACTAGGATATAAAATTTAACTCACATGCCTTGGCTACTTACATGTGCTCAGAGAGAATATAACAATACTCATTAAGAATCCCACTTCCTGGAAATGGGTTTCTTTGAATTAACTCTCCTTTGCTGTCCAGATTGCTATACACTATTTGATATGTCCATTAAATTGTGATAATATTCCTCATTTTAAGCCCAATTATATTTACCCATTATTCTCATGGGTAAATAACTTTTATTTCACACAGTAAACCCAACTACAATAGAGTTAGATGGCAGTACAAGGTGCACAGCTTGCTATGAAATGTGAAGTTCACACAGATATGATGGTGGATACCAGGATAAGAAGTTTTGGAAATGTAAAATCCAGTTAAGGTTTGTCCAGGATATTAGAAGAAAAGATTTTGGGTAAAAATAGTTACCTAAATAGTTATTTAAAGATCTTTCTCATTAAAAAATTTAAAATATACTGTCAATTTTCTTGCTATTGTAATAATTCTAAATCTACAATAAGTATAAACAATTTAATGTCAAGTTCATAACAGTACAACAGATGCATAGAACTTATTTTAAAACTTTGTCCAGGGTAATAGCTGTCTTATTATTGTAGGTGTCTGAAGTCTTTGCTGATCTCATTTTTCCTTTAATCTTCCACCACTATGTGTACTTCCTCCCTGCTAGTATCTAACTTATATATACTACCGTGGAGAGTGTATTAATCTTCAACAAAGGAAAATGCAAAGTCAGTTTCTGTCACCAGGCTGAGTACTCAGCTTTATTTCAGAGTTGTAAGCTAGCCCAGAAAGGATGTTTATTCCAGTTCTTAAATATAGACCCTCTAGGTTATGTTGGTGGCTCATACCAGGTCCTCTGGTGACAGAAGCTGGCACCCTCTTTTCAATTGGTACCTAGCCTGGCTCCAGAGAAAGAACTTGTCTTAAGAAAGCAAACAAAAATAAAACACAAAGCAACACAAAATCCCAAGTGAAGATCAAAAGCCCTGAGTTGCCAAACAATATCATACACACTCATTCAACAACAGCTGTAAGGGACCTGTTGGTCTTGCCATGTCAGGCACCTACTCACCCAGAATGTACCAGGAGCCAAAAGGGAGAAACTGCTGCCCTTGTGGAGCTCTAATTTATAAGGGAAAAGAGAAAACACACATTGTTTGGATATTTTGGTTCTGAATTTGTCTGTCATTTGTACTGTCTGGTGAAAGGAAAGATCTCATAAAGTGAGATGAAGGAAGGGCTGGCATGAGATATAGAGTATATATTTAAGAAAATACTCACAGTAGAGGTAGTAACTGCAAAACCCTCATATCAGAGTGTTACTAGTATTTTCTAACAAAAAAAAAATGTAGAATTTTGAGGGAAAGAGCAATGGAGTAGAAGACCAGGAGTAATGTAATGGCCTACACCTCCATTTTTGTATATTGTGCAGACTGAGACAAAAGGACTCTGGATACAAGGCAAGCCTGGTTAAATAGTGAGACCCTGTCTAAATAAATAAACACATGAATACATACATAAAGTGGAGTGAGCATCAAAATCAGCCAGGAATGGCAGAACAAGCAGAAAACGGCATGCACAGGCCATGCCTGGGCATCTGGAGGGAAAGTTGTCACAGGGCTGAGATCAGGAATGGCTGTGACATGGCTAAACAATTTCTCTGCCAATATTTTTACAGGTACACTCTCAAACATTAACTTATTGTCTTACTATATAATCCATTTTACCTTTGAATATATCACTGGGACCTTTGTAAACATAACCTTTGGCTTTTCAACCCACATTTCACTTCCAGAATAACAATTCAGAAGCTTAGAATTTATGTAAAAACAGCTAATCTTGCAACATATATTAACCTGATTATACTATTCTGTGTCTACCATATATCTAGTTACCTCTCCTTAGTTTCATTCTTCCTACTTCCACTGAGTAAGAATACAGAATCTTCACATACTCCCACCTTCCATTCTACCCTTTCTTATAGGCTATAGGCTTTTTTAATTGACAGGTGATGCTTCCACTCAGGACAGACAAGATTATCCGTACATGTAAATCTGGAGAATTTAATGTTTAAATGTCTGGCAAACTAAAATAAAAGGCATATTGCAGAAGATAAGGCTATTTTTTAAAGTCAAACATTCTGGGCATATTCTCTGGAAAATAAATTAATATTGGTAAACCTGATTAATAATAGTTACAAATATTTTTATGGAACAAGCTTTAGTTTGGGAGTTATGCAGGATCTGTTCTTACATTCACAAAACAAAAATATTTTATTACAAATTTTATTTTACAGCCCCTTTGTTATAAATGCATATTTTTGTACATAATTTATTATTCTTTATATGGATTTATAAAATAGACAGAATAAAACATACTTTTTCTCCTTACTATTTTTACTCTATTAAAATTCATATGGTTTTACTAAACACTTGTTTTTACTTTACATCTAAATTTTATGAGAGGAGTGTAGATTTTATTAAATGTACATACATTTCACTTAGTTTGTTTCTATGTTAATTAATACAGAATAATACAAATGTAAAATAGTGTCAATTAAATATTTTTAAAGATAAAATTTATGCATGTGAGTATTTTGTCTACATGTATGTAAGTGCATCAGATCCATACTTGGTGCCCACAGAGGCCAGAAGAGGACATGAATCTTATGGAAATGGAGTTAGTGGTGTTTGTCAATTGACATTTGAATACTGCTAATAGAGCCCAGATCTTCTGTAAAAACAGCAATTGCTCTAAATAACTAACATATCGCTCTACTCTACAACTAAATTTTTAATTATAGTATTAGAAAAACAATGTTATAAACTTATTTTTTTCTTGACTGCTAAAAATACTATTAATTAACATAAGCTTTTGTAATATTTTCAATTTTAATTAGAATTTTCAACTTGAAAGTGATAGTTTATTCATTTGTTCAATTCACTATTGAAATTTATTTTATTGCATTGTAATAATTATTTCAAAATAGTAATCTTGGGTTGTTTAAAATAGTAAATACGTATCTGTTGCTAGTTTTCAAACAATAGAATTGAGCATAGCAATTATTTACTTTAGGGTTTGTGGCTTTATTTTATGTCTTGTCTAGAAATTAACTCTGGCCACAATTAGATGGTATTAATATTTAATATCATAGATTAAATTTATATGAACTTCCAGAAAGGGATCATTATTTTTTTAAAAAAAATATCCAGAAACTCAATTTCTTAAGAACCATAATCTTTTGCTCTGCTCTTCTCTCACTGAAATAAAATGACACTTATTTGATCCATTAGGTTTATAAGGCTATACCACTCCTGGGCATATATACCCAGAAGAAACTTCAACAGGTAATAAGAATACATGCTCCACTATGTTCGCAACAACTTTATTTATAATAGCCAGAAGCTTGAAAGAACCCAGATATCCGTCAGCAGAGGAATGGATACAGAAAATGTGGTACATCTACACAATGAAATACTACTCAGCTATTAAAAAAACTGACTTCATGAAATGTACCAGCAAATAGATGGAACTTGAAAATATCCTGAGTGAGATAACCCAGTCACAAAAGAACATACACAGTATGTGCTCACTGATAAGTGGACATTAGCCCAAAAATTCGGAATATCCAAGATACTATTCACAGGCCATATGAAGCTCAAGAAGAAGGAAGACCAAACTGTGGATACTTCAGTGCTTCTTAGAAGGGAGAACAAAATACTCACAGGAGGAAATATGGAGACAAAGTGTGGAGCAGAGACTGAAGGAAAGGCCATCCAGAGACTGTCCCTCCTGGGGACCCATCCCATATACAGTTGTCAAACCCAGATGCTATTGTAGATGTCTGGAAGTGCTTGTTGACAGTAGCCTGATATGGCTGTCTCCTGAGAGGCTCTGTCAGAACCTGACAAGTACAGAGGCCAACCATTGGACTGAGGCAGGGTCCCAGATGGAGCAGTTGGTGAAGGGACTGAAGGAGCTAAGGGGTTTTGTAGTCCCATGGGGGGAAAAACAGTGTCAACTTGCCAGACCCCCAAGAGCTCCCAGGGACTAGATTACCAACCAAATAGTACACATGGGAGGACCCATGCTTCTGGTTGTGTAATTGGCAGAGGATGGCCTTGTTGAACATCAGTGGGAGGAAAAGCCCTTGGGTTCCAGTGGTTTTGATGTCCCAGTGCGTGTAGATGCATGCATTAGCACCCTCATGTAGGCAGGAGGAGGGGGATGGCATAGGGGATTTCTGGAGGGGAGACCTACAAAGGAGATAACATTTGAAAGGCAAATAAAGAAAATATTTGCCCTGCTTCGCCTGCTTGCCTTGTGGGACTGATCAACTGCTAGATCCTTGGACTTCCAGACTACAGACTGAGGAGGTTCTGCAGATCCACAGCCCTCTCTGCCCCTTCCCTGCAAGCAGAGAGCTTACCTTTGAGGAGTGCTCCAACCCAGAGACTCAGGTGAGATCTCCATTTTCTTTCCAGTGACCTTCTAAGGCAGGACCAGCCAGGAGGCACAGGCATCAGAAACAGCAAGGCAGCCAGCACAGGATCCTTTCTACCTCCCTCTTAACCTAGGAGGCAATTCTGCAGATCCACAGCCCTTTCTGCCCCTTCCCTGCAAGTGGAGAGCCTATCTCCAGGGTTTATTCTGGCCCCAGGACTCAGGAGGGACAAGTGATCCTCAGCCCCACTACACACAGGTCTTACCTGAGGAGAGCTGATCTCCCAGAAGTGGTGAGACAGGCTTATAACCCACAGGAGGAACAACTCCAGCCAGAGACAGCAAGAACATCTAACAACAGAGATCAACAGATGGCAAAAGGCAAACGCAAGAATCTTACCAGCAGAAACCAAGACTACTTGGCTTCATCAAAACCTAGTACTCCCACCACAGCAAGTCCTGGATATCCCAAAACACCAGAAAAAAAAAAAAGATTTGGATATAAAATCATATCTCATGATGGTGATAGAAGAATTTAAGAAGAACATGAATAACTCCTTTAAAAATACAGGAGAACACAGGTAAACAGGTTCAAGACCTTAAAGAGGAATCATAAAAGTTCTTTAAAGAATTTCAGGAGAATTCAAGTAAACAAGTAGAAGTCCTTAAAGAGGAAACAAAAAAACCCTTAACAAATTACAGGAAAACACAACCAAACAGGAAAAAGAACTGAACAAAACCATCCAGGACCTAAAAATGGAAGTAGAAACAGTTAAGAAATCACAAAGAGAGACAACTCTGGAGATAGAAAAGAAGTCAGGAGCCATAGATGCAAGCATCACCAAAAGAATACAAGAGATTAAAGAGAGAATCTCAGGTGCAGAAGATACCATAGAAAACATTGGCACAACAGTCAAAGAAAACTCAAAATACAAAAAGCTCCTAACTCAAAACATCCAGGAAATCCAGGACACAATGAGAAAACCAAATGTAAGGATAATAGATATAGAAGAGAGTGAAGACCTCCAACTTTTTTTTTCTAGAAAACTGAAGGTTTTACTCTTTTTTTTCTTTACAAAAACAAACCCCTGTTGCCTTCCCCCTCCCCATGCCTGCCACCCACCCTTTCCCACTTATTGGCCCTGGCATTCCCCTACACTGGGGCACAGAACCTTCATACCCACAGAAGGAGTTGTAGAGATTAACTATGGAGCAGAGACTGAAGAAAGGGCAAGCCAGCCTAAATATAGCTAGCTCCTGAGGAGCTCTGACAGTACCTGACTAATACAGATGTAGAGGCTCACAGCCATCCATTGAACTGAGTACAGGGTACCCAGTGAAGGTATTAGAAAAAGGACCAATGGAGCTGAGGGGTTTGCAGCCCCTTAGGACGAACAACAATATGAACTAACTAGTACCCTCAGAGCTCCCAGGTCCTAAACCACCAACCAAAGAGTACACATGTGAAGGTTCAAGACCTCCAACTTAAAGGCCCAGTAAATAACTTCAACAAAATTATAGAAGAAAACTTCCCTAATCTAAAGAAAGAGATACCCATGAACATACAAGAAGCATACAAATAGACCAGACCAGAAAAGAAATTCTGCCCATCACATAATAGTCAAAACACCAAATGCACAAAACAAAGAAAGAATATTAAAAGCAGTGAGGTAAAAAGGTCAAGTAACATATAAAAGCTGGCCTATCAGAATTACACCAGACTTCTCGACAGAGACTATGAAAGCCAGAAGATCATGGGTTGATGTCAAACAGATCTTAAGAAAACACAAATGCCAGCCTAAGCTACTATACCCATCAGAACTCTCAACTACCATAGATGGAGACACCAAAGTATTCCATGAAAAAAACAAATTTATACAATATATTTCCACGAATCCAGTCCTTCAAAGGGTAATAAATGGAAAACTACAACAAAAGGAGGCAAACTACGTCCTAGAAAAAGCAAAAAAGTAATTTTCCAAAAAAAATTAAAAGAAGATAGCCACATGAACAGATTTCCAACTCTAACAACAAAAATAGCAGGTAGCAACAATTACCTTTCTTTAATATGTATTAATATCAAATGGACTGAATTCCCCAATAAAAAGACATAGACTATCAGACTAGGAAAATACACAGGACCCAACATTTTGTTGCATAAAGGAAACCCACCTGAGTGACTAAAACAGACACTACCTCAGAATAAAAGGATGGAAAACAATTCTCCAAGACAATGGTCTGAAGAAAAAAGCTGGAGTAGCCATTCTAATATCAAATAAAATTGACTTTCATGCTAAAGTGATCAAAAAAGATAAGGAGGGACACTTCATATTCATCAAAGGTATGATCTACCAAGATGAACTCTCAATTCTGAACTCTATGCTCCAAATGCAAGGGCATATACATTCATACAAGAAACTTTACTAAAGCTCAAAGCACACATTGCACTGCACACAATAATAGTGGGAGATTTCAACACCCCACTCTCTGCAATGGACAGATCATGGCAACAGAAACGAAACAAAGACATGGTGAGACTAACAGAAGTTATGAAACAGATGGATTTAACAGATATCTATAGAACTTTTCATCCTAAAACAAAAGGATATACCTTCTTCTCAGCACCTCATGCTACCTCCTCCAAAATTGACCATATAATTGGTCACAAATCAAGCCTCAACAGATACAAGAAGATTGAAATAATTCCTTTCATCCTATCACATAACCATGGACTAAGGCTGTTCCTCAATAACAGCATAAACAATAGAATGCCCACACATACGTGGAAGCTCAACAACACTCTACTCAATGACAACTTGGTCAAAGAAGAAATAAAGAAAGAAATTAAAGACTTTCTAGAGTTTAATGAAAATGAAGCCACAACACACCCAAAATTATGGGACACAATGAAAGCTGTCCTAAGAGGAAACTCATAGCTTTAAGTGCCTACAAAAAGAAACTGGAGAGAGCATATACCAGCAATTTGACAGCACATCTGAAAGCTCTAGAACAAAAAGAAACAAATTCACAAAAAAGGAGTCGAAAGCAAGAAATAATCAAACTCTATTTGGCTGAAATCAACCAAATAGAAACAAAAAGAACTATACAAAGAATCAACCAAACCAGCAGCTGGTTCTTGGAGAAAAATCAACAAAATAGATAAACCCTTAGCCCAACTAACTAGAGGGCACAGAGACATTATCCTAATTAACAAGGTCAGAAATGAAAAGAGAGACATAACAACAGATACTGAGTAAATCCAAAAAATCATGAGATTCTACTACAAAAGCCTATACTCAACATAACTGGAAAACCTTGAAGAAATGGACAATTTTCTAGACAGATACCAGGTACTAAAGTTAAATCAAGATCAGATCAACGATCTAAACAGTTCCATAAACAGTTCTGCTCATGAAATAGAAACAGTCATTAATAGTCTCCCAAACAAAAAAGCCCAGGACCAGATGGATTTATTGCAGAGTTTGATCAGACCTTCAAAGAAGACTTAATACCAATATTCCTCAAACTATTCCACAAAATAGAAACAGAGGGTACTCTACCCAATTTGTTCTATGAAGCCACAATTACTCTTATACCTAAACCACATAAAGACCTAACAAAGAAAGAAAACTTCAGGCCAATTTCCCTTATGAATATGGATGCAAAAATACTCAATAAAATTCTTGCAAACTGAATCCAAGAACACATCAAAATGATCATCCATCATAATCAAGTAGGCTTCATCCCAGGAATGCAGGGATGGTTCAATATTAGGAAATCCATCAACATAATTCACTATATAAACAAATTCAAAGGAAAAAAACATGATCATCTCATTAGATGCTGAGAAAGCATTTGACAAAATCCAACATCCCTTCATGATAAAAGTCTTGGAAAGATCAGGAATTCAAGGTTCATATTTGAACATAGTAAAATCAATATACAGCAAACCGGTGGCCAACATCAAACTAAATGGAGAGAAACTTGAAGCAATCCCACTAAAATCAGGGACTAGACAAGGCTGCCCACTCTCTCCCTACCTATTCAATATTGTACTTGAAGTCCTAGCCAGAGAATTAGACAACAAAGGGAGATCAAAGCGATACAAATTAGAAAGGAAGAAGTCAAATTATCACTATTTGCTGATGATATGATAGTGTACTTAAGTGACCCCAAAAATTCCACCAGAGAACTCCTAAACCTGATAAACAACTTCAGCAAAGTAGCTGGATATAAAATTAACTCAGGCAAATCAGTGGCCTTCCTCTACACAAAGGATAAACAGGCTGAGAAAGAAATTAGGGAAACAACACCTTTCACAATAGTCACAAATATTATAAACTACCTAGGTGTGACTCTAACTAAGCAAGTAAAAGATCTGTTTGACAAAAACTTCAAGTCTCTGAAGAAGAAAATTGAAGATCTCAGAAGATGGAAAGATCTCCCATGATCATGGATTGGCAGGATTAATATAGTAAAAATGGCCATCTTACTGAAAGCAATCTACAGATTCAATGCAATCTTCATCAAAATTCCAACTCCATTCTTCACAGACTTAGAAAGAGCAATTGGCAGATTCATCTGGAACAACAAAAGACCCAGGATAGCCAATACTATTCTCAAAAATAAAGGAACCTCTGGTGGAATCACCATCCCAGACCTTAACCTGTACTACAAAGCAATTGTGATTAAAACAAAAACAAAAACAAAACAAAACAAACAAACAAAC
This sequence comes from Mastomys coucha, assembly GCF_008632895.1. Classification (NCBI taxonomy): domain Eukaryota; kingdom Metazoa; phylum Chordata; class Mammalia; order Rodentia; family Muridae; genus Mastomys; species Mastomys coucha. The sequence continues at coordinate 76,146,917 of NW_022196912.1, read as the reverse complement.
AAAAAACCTGCATGGTATTGGTACAGTGATAGGCAAGTAGATCAATGGAATAGAATTGAAGACCCAGAAATTAACCCACAAACCTATGGCCACTTCACCTTTGACAAAGGTTCTAAAACCATCCAGTGGAAAAAAGACAGCGTTTTCAACAAATGGTGCTGGCTCAACTGGCATCTAGTATGTAGAAGACAGCAAATTGATCCATTCTTATCTCCTTGTATAAAGCTCAAGTCCAAGTGGATCAAGGACCTCCACATCAAACAAGATACACTGAAACTAATAGAAAAGAAAGTGGGGAAGAACCTCGAGCACATAGGCACAGGGGAAAATTTCCTGAACAGAACACCAATAGCTTATGCTCTAAGATCAAGAATCAACAAATGGGACTTCATAAAATTGCAAAGCTTCTGTAAGGCAAAAGACACTGTCAATAGGACAAAACTACAACCAACAAGTTGGGAAAAGATCTTTACCAATTCTATATCTGATAGAGGGCTAATATCCAATATTTACAAAGAATCCAAGAAGTTAGATTCCAGGGAAACAAATAACCCAATTTAAAAATAGGGTACAGAGCTAAACAAAGAATTCTCAACTGATGAATACCGAATGCCTGAGAAGCAAGGATGTTCAACATCCTTAGTCATCAGAGAAATGCAAATCAAAACAACCCTGAGATTCCACCTCACACCAGTCAGATTGGATAGGATAAAAAACTCAGGTGACAGCAGATGCTGGGGAGGTTGTGGAGAAAGAGGAAAACACCTTCATTGCTGGTGGGATTGCAAGCTGGTACAACCCCTCTGGAAATCAGTTTGGCAGTTCCTCTGGAAACTAAACATAGTACTACCAGAGGTCCTAGCTCTACCACTCCTGGGCATATACCCAGAAGATAGTCCAACATGTAATAAGGACACATGCTCCACTATGTTCTTAGCAGCCTTATTTATAATAGCTAGAAACTGGAAACAACCCAGATGCCCCTCAACAGAGGAATGGATACAGAAATTGTGGTACATCTACACAATGGAGTACTACTCAGCTATTAAAAACAATGAATTTATGAAATTCTCGGGGAAATGGGTGGACCGAGAGAATATCATCCTGAGTGAGGTAACCCAATTACAAAAGAACACACATGGTATGTACTCTCTGATAAGTGGATATTAGCCTAGAAGCTAGGAATACACAAAGCACAATCCATAAACCACAAGAAACTCAAGAAGAAGGAAGACCAAAGTGTGGATATTTTGTTCCTTTTTAAAAGGGGGAACAAAATACCCATGGAAGGATTTTCAGAGACAAACTATGGAGCAGAGACTGAAGGAAGGATAATCCAGAGACTGTTTCACCTGGAAATCCTTCCCATATGCAGTCATCAAATCCAGACACTATTGTAGATATCAGGAAGTGATGGCTGACAGGAGCCTGATATAGCTGTCTCTGGAGAGGTTCTGACAGTACCCTACTAATACAGAAGTAGAGGCTCACAGCCATCCATTGGACTGAGTACAGGGTCCCCAGTGAAGGAGCTAGAGAAAGGACCCAGGAGCTGAAGGGGTTTGCAACCCCTTAGGACGAACGACAATATGAACTAACTAGTACCCTCGGAGCTCCCAGGGACTAAACCCCAAACCAAAGAGTACATGTGGTGGGACTCATGGCTCCAGCTGCATATATGTATCAGAGGATGGCCTAGTCGCTCATCAGTTGGAGGAGAGGCCCTTGGTCCTGTGAAGATTCTATGCCCCAGTGTAGGGGAATGCTAGGGTCAAGAAGTAGGAGAGGGTGAAGTGGTGAGCAGGGGAGGGGAGAGGGAATAAGGGATTGTTTTATTTTAATCGTATTTTTTTCTTATTTTATTATCTTTTTCTTTTTTCTTTTGGAGGGGAACCTGGGAAAGGAGATATTGTAAATAAAGAAAACATCTAACAAAAAAAGAAAATATTCAGTAAAAGGAAAAAATAGAAAAAGAAAACCAAAGTTTTAATAAATCTCTTGAATCCTCTGTTGTTTCATGCCTATAGCATAATTTATTGGTCTTGCCCAATAGCATGCTATCTTATTATATCAGTTGGGTAAGTAGCATAAGCAATTATCTGCAATTATTTTGGTTTTGTTTTACTTTTCTAGATGCTGTTCATGCTTTTAACTATTTAACTTTCACATAAATTGCAGGATTAGATGTCCAATATCTTTGCTTATGCGATGGAATGAAATTTCACTTAGTACATTAATAGATTTTTCAAGGATCACAAAATTTATTTTATTTTCCAAAACTAAATATTACTACTAATTTATTTTAGATATTAACAACATCTTTGAAACAATACTTGAAACTTTTCTACAAAAATGACATATCTACTTTTTTCATAATCTTGTTGTACTTGTGAACATCATCTTGGCACAGTTTGTTATATTTTTCTTGGGTCTCAAATTGCATGGTTGTAAGAATGATGACTGAAATTGCGATATTGAATGGCAATCAGTTGATGGGGCATTAGCCAGAGGTAGGTCGTTCTCTTTCTTGGACAAATATACTTTCCCTATTTCTTTTGTCTTTGGCTTTTCTCCCTTGTCCTCTATCTTCTGTCTTTGTCTCTTATTACATACCCCTTTGTTTCTCCCTGTCAAACAAATATCTTTCATGATGAAAAATTGGTCTTGGGGTGTCATGTGCCACTACCAGTCTTTTCAACAGTGTTATCACATATGAATTACTGTTTACTGATTACAATGACACTTTTAAGTATATAAGTTAATTGTAGAAATCCCTTCCTTATTTTTTAGCTATTCCAAGTTGAATTGCACTTTATTTCTACAGTTCTAGAGTGTACATTCATTTGTCTATCTGTGTCTTTCTATCTATCTATCTATCTATCTATCTATCTATCTATCTATCACCTATCAATTGATCTACCATCTATCCATTTTCATATCATATGTGTGTGTGTATCTTTCCTCTATTTATTAACTATTTATATTTTAATCATCTTTCATTGAGAGTGCTGGGAATGAATTCCATTTAATGGAATTAGAATTGCAGCAAAGCAGAATATCAATGGTTATACATACAACATTAGATCATAGGCTTTAGGAGAAAAACTAACACTATTATCCTTCTTAATAGACAGATTTATAGTGACTTGTTGCTCTATTGATAGTTCTCTCAGTCCTTTTCAGAAAACCTTCTTCTTGTAGTAATTAATAGGAAACTCTCAACTGATCAATATACAGAGAATAAAAATGTAAAAAGTACCCAGACTTTTAAATCTTACACTTTCCTCTTATACTCAGGTTGTTTGGTGGAAGATGATCCTGAGAAATTGTTAAGAGGTACAGGTAGTAGATAACTTCAAGTGGTTTTCAGACACAGCAGCACATTTTTTAGGAATCATGACAGCATGAACAAAACCTATACCTGTTCAAGTTCAAGTGAGTCAAAAATCTCAGTATAACGGGTTGATGGGGTAAAAATCCCACTATCTACTGAGGATATACTGGAATTTGTTGGGTATTGGGAGAAGAAAACTACATTATATTCATTTTATTTTATGGTGTCACAACTGGAGGGTCAACTATACTTCAAGTTAGTATAAATTTCCAAAGAGTACCTGAGACTTGATGTATTTTAAGAGTGAAAAAAAAACTTTAAGTCAAATGGGTAGGGAGTTAAGAGTAGAGAAGGTGGAAGAGTAGAGAATATGGTGAAGCTAGTGGGAATAAATAAGATTAAGAACATAGTATGAATTTCACAAAGAACTAATAGAAATATTTAAAAATATGAAATGCATATAATTAGAATTTCATTTTTTAAGGAAGCATAACTTTACTATTTTTAACAAAGGTTTCTTCTATTAACACAATTTTGCAGAGCAACATTTGACCTATTGACCAAAATTAATGAACAGTTACAAAGGACATTTGCAATTAGAACATCAAAAAGGCAGTTGTTAGAATTAACCTGCTTCACAGATTAAGTGTTCTACTGAGACCTTTCTATCCTGTTAATTTACTTCAGTGGCAGAGAGGTAAATCCCAACCAGCCTTGGGACTATCATGAGTTGTTAGACAGGAGGCACAGAAAAGAATGAGATTTTACATTGTATATATAAATTTAAGACAAAGATATGGATTTTGTGAAAATCAACTGTTAGTACATGTCTTTTCTCTTTTCCCGTTTTTCTTTCTTTTTGTATCACAATTCAGAATTAAGATGAATATTATTATTTTCTCTTTTTTATTAAATATTTTCTTCATTTACATGTAAATTTCTCCTTTCCCAGTTTCCCCTCCAAAAATCAAACAAACAAACAAAAACAAGAAAAAAACCCTGTTGCCTCCCCCCTCCCGATGCCTGGCACCCCACCCTCTCCCACTTATTGGCCCTGGCATTCCCCTACACTCAATGAAGGAGTTAGAGAAAGGACCTATGGAGCTGAGGGCTTTGCAGCCCCTTAGGACGAACACCAATATGAACTAGCTAGCACCCTCAGAGCTCCCAGGATCTCAACCACCAACCAAGGACTGTACAAGGTGGGTCTGATTGTTCTGGCAGCATGTGTATAGTAGAGGATTGCAAATTCGATCATCAATAGGAGGAGAGGACCTCAGCCCTATGAATATTAGTTTTATAGCTACATTTTAATTTTTGCAGTCCTAGATAACTAAGCCACTAATTTTCACAAGCAAGTCACCAAAATTGCTCCATAAGCAGTAAACCGAGGAGTAGTATCTCTAATCCATGGTTGCTAATATTCAATGCAGGAGGGAAACACTTTAAGCAGGAAAATAAACTATTCAAAACAGATTCAGGAACTCCCTGTAATGGACAGGATCCACTAGGATTCTACCTGTCTTTGTTTACCCTGCTAGAGTAAACAAAGAAAGCTGAGAGTGCCTCAGACTAACTGATCTAACCTTCAAAGAACTCCAATGAGTCAAGATGAAAAGAAGTCTCTGGAAGTCAGACCAGCTGCCTGTAAGACACGGAGATGAGGTAAGGTGACTGGAAGAGGTGAAGATCAACTGATTCACTGGGAAATGATACATTTCAACCTGGTGAGTTGCCTACAGGGTGTGCAGGATGTTGTAAGTTCCTACCTTTTGTGAGCTCTCACCCATGCTGGGTTTATGTTTACAGGTTACAGTTGTCTTTATGTTGTCTCTACTCCTATAAGTAACCTCTCCCCTATATACCTGTAACTAACCTCAATAGAATTTACTGGGTCATCAAGTTGAACTTTTGTGATATCTTCACTTTACTCCATCATTGGATCTCTATCGGGGTTGAGTAGACATGTGTGTTACATTTCCACAGGATTACCTTTATCACACAATGGTCTTATTTCCAAGGTGTCATTAACCATTAAAATAAAGCTCAGGAATAAACATTTGTTAAAAATTTTATATTAAACATAACTACTATTTGGTTAATTATATCTATGTACAGCTTTTAGTATTTATTTGTATCACCTTATTTGCTTTAAAAGCACTGGAAAGAATACTGATGTGGGAATATGATCTTGTGTGGGAATTGTCAATGCAATATGTTATTTCAAGTTGGGGCTGATGTGTTTAATTTATATACAAAACAATAGAAACACTGTCCTGTGGGGCAGTGAGCTGTGCAGGTGACCTGGTCCTGGTAGAACGCAAGTCTGGAACACCAGAGACCGGTGGGTGGTAATTTCCACCATGTCTCCTGGGACCCTGGCTCCTGTCGAAATTTCAGCCCCAACAGTCTCCCCCCTCCAGGAAAGGTGTGTGATATCAGTTATGTAAAAGCAGCACTAATCCTTCCCACATAAAAATAAGGTTCCCCCAAGTTCTCAGTCCAAGCCAATGAGAAGTACCTACTGTTGAACCCTAAATCACCCCAAAACTGTATATAAATCCTATCCAGGGAATTAAAGGTGGGCGAGAGCCTTTTGTTCTAAGATCTATAACACTTGGAAAGAAGTCTGCTCTCCCGAAATGCCACCTGAAGCTCCACCGCACTCCTCACTGGCTAATCAGCCCAGCCAGACCCAACTCAGTGCAGGGTGGCACAAAGTAACCGAGTAACCCCAAGGCAGAGATGGAGGTGAAGCCAACTGCAGCAGCAAAGCAGCAGAAGCGACTTCCCCTCCCTGCTCACTTCCCTTCGCTGGAACTCTTGCACTAGTCCAGGCCAGAGATCTCCTTGGAAAGCCTCTGGTACACGGGCCCACACTGTCCTACTGGTTTTGTGGTATAACATAATATATTTCTTTACTGATCACTACAGAATTCACAAGATTATGTTATGGGAGTTTTCTACATATAATTGTTTAATTACCACTCTACCTTATGTCCTTTTCCAAGATGACTCCATGATGGGAAGTAATCATCTGGAATCTATATGGCATAGGCATGAGACAAGACTGAAAGTTTATAGCACTTTATTGCACTAAATTGATAGAAAGTAGATTCAGCAAGATTGAAAAATAAGTCTCTGCCCTTTGTTCAGAACAGGAAGAAAATGCTCATCACTCTTCCTCTGTTAAAAATGCTAACGTGTTAATAACTGATTTCTTATCATTCTTTTTTGCTTCTGTTCTTGTAATTTATTACTCCCGAGGCTTGTCAAGATAGCTATCTAAAGCCAATGTAAAACCTGAATCAATAAGCAGTAGTGATGAATATGATGATGCAAATGATAAATTCAGAATGCATGTTAACATCAAGATGTTTATTATCACAACTAAGGGCAAGCATAGTGCAAGCCAGAAGTATGAACTTTTGAAATCCCCTTTCCTGACTGAAACATTACAGAAAACAACTCTTCAAATAAACTAACAGAAAACACATTAGTAGATGTTATATTTGATGTATCTTTAACAGTTTGATAAATGATCATACCATAAGGCAATATTTCAAAGAATGCATTGCTAAATACAACTCAGTATTTTTCTTCCAACTACAGCATATTCAAATTAAAATGATAAAAACCCACGACTGAGCTTTTAGAGTGCTTAATTCTACAGAGATGAGAAAGTCCCATACTGTGCTATAGATAAGTACCACCGAGAATCGTTCTTGACACAATATCTATCATAATACAATATTTGTCAAGAAACATATAGCGTGAGCCTTGTTATAACTGTGTACTCTTTAAAATCTATTGAAAATTTAGATATATGAGTACCTGTTTGAAATATTTCTTTAGGTTTACATAAAGAAATTTAATATTAAAAGCATGATTGAGTATAATTTCAGCAAAACATTTGCAATTATTAAAATAATTTATCTATCACATAATAAATATATAACATATTAAGGATATTTTAAAATCTATCTGCCATTGTTACAAATGGCATGTTGCTGGTTTTCTATGTGGATGCAGTCTCTTGCTTTCCTATATTACTGGGGTTTTTCATCCAATCACCTAAGGCCTGTTTCCAGCTATACACGCAATGATGTTTAGTTGAGTATGTGTTTACTAGACAGTATCATGGTTGGTAGTTTTTCAAGTCCACACATGCTATTGTCATTAGTGAAAAGGGAATCTCTATTGAGAAGGTGTCCTGAATAGATTAGAATTTGGGCAAACATATAGGGTATCTTCTTGACTAATGATGAATGTGGGCATACCTAGCCCACTATGAGTGGGCCAATCCTGGGAAGGCATTCGTGAGTTGTGTAAGAAAACAGGATGAATTTGTTATATAGTTAGGCAATCAGGAAGCAGACTTTTATGGTTTCTGTTTAGTCAATGACTCCAAGATCTTGCCTTGAGTTCTTGACTTATTCAATGATAGACTGTGATCTTGGGTTATGAAGTTAAACAAAGCCCTTCATCCTCAAATTAGATTTTGTCAAGGTTTGAATCATACCAACAGAAATCAAACTAAGCCAGATATTGGTACCAGCCCTAACAGACCTGACCATGTTATTTTAGAAAAAAAATCTTATAAATGTCTCGAAAATGGGCTCTGAAAACCCATGCAGTGTTCTGAACTTAATGAGATGATGTGGATGTTTGGAGTATAGTAATTCAAGAAGAGATGCTGCTGCTGAAAGCTTGGTTCTATTTGGGATATTTATATGATACTTTGCATAAATAATCTGTGGTCATTCTGGTCAGCTCTGGCTGAAGAATAGACTGTGATTAACAAAAGACCAGGACTACTAAGGTGAAACATTTGCTTTTCTGAGACAATCATATAGGGTAGTGTGCTCTCAGATTTCACACGGAGGCTGTGGTTCAGAGGAGACCAGAACTATACCTTGACCCAGAACCAAATGTGGTGATTTGTAAGTGTTTCCCTGGTGATACTGGCATGGAGGAGTCATGGACCCCAGCTGAGGCTTGGCATCATAGATGTCTAGCCAGTCATAGGTAACTGTACAGTCTTACTTGAAGTAGAACCAAGAGAATGAAAGAGAAATTGAAAGTACTTGAAACTTGGTACCATGTGGCATGATCAGAGTCCCTGAAGCAAGTGCTGCAGAGACAATTAATTACAATGGAGCCTAGTGTCAGTGAAAAAGTCAACATTTTGGTAATCCTATAGCCAAACCTTGGATGACCACCACGAAGAGAAACAGCTGTGGCCTGACCTAAGGAGACAAGTTGAGTGTTATGGGTGGCAGAGACAGTGAAGTGCTGCTTACAAAGCCTTTTAGAAGATAATGAATGGACGCCAGATACAAAGCATTGAAGTTTATCTATTGTCTTATTGTTTTCCCCCTGTTTAGAATGTAATTGTAACCCATTTCTTCCACTTAGAATGAGAAGTATTTAACTCAGTTTTGATTTTACAAAAGCATATAGATTAGAGATTTTGGAAATTTGGGAGACTTTGGTTATTTTTAAGAGGCTTAAATTTAGATAGAAATATTGGATGTTTTAAATACATTTAGACTATAGGACTTTTAGAAGCTAGAATGAAGCAATATCAGTAAAGATCTTGAGAATGAACAAGAAAGAAAATGTTATTGTTTTAACAAATGAATTCATTTGTAAAGTTGACAAGGAGAGATTTGTCATGGTTAGCTTTTGTTACCATGATATAAGCTACAAGCATTTGAGAAGAAGAACCCACTATTGAAAATATACTCCCAACAAATTGGCCTGTCTGCATGTCTGTTGGATATTTTATGGAACAGTGATTGATGTGAGCCCAACACAATATAGGTGGTTTAAAGCCTGAGCACGTGGTCATGAGTTGTCTAATCAAGCAGGTTAAGCAAGCCATGATGGGAGGCAGAGAATTGATAAGCAATCCTCTTCTATAGACTTTTTTAAGTTTCTAGCTCCAGGTTCCTTTCTTGACTTCCCCAAATGACGGACTGTCATATGAAACTATCAGCCGATACAAACCTTTTCCATCCCAAGTTGCTTTGGGCAAGGTAAAGGTGAGGCTTCAGAGAAAAAGTAAGGAAGCCAAAAATATTACAGGAAAAAAATTGAGGGAAGGCATATTTAGAAAGAGATATAAAAGAAAAGAAAAAGGGAAAATAAAAGAAAGAAAAGTTGTGCTTTCTTAATATTTTTTTAAAAGGTTGGCCAGTTACAGGCTACAAGATATTGTGGTCCACAGCCTGAATGCTACTGTACATGTGGACAAAATCCTGGGAAAAAAGAACATACATCTCTGTAGAGACCTAATTATCCCAGCTACCTCTACTTCTTTTGAATATTTTAAGTGATGTAACCTTCTTATGGGTAGTCTACTATGTGTTGTCATTTTTAGTCTATCATCTCTGTACCACTATAATGGATCTTACTTCTTAAACATTTCAATTCATCCTGAAAAAAAAAAAACCCTGAGAAGATGCCCAAATAATTTCATCTGCATTTATTAATTTCACCCATCTCACTTCCCAGTCTACTTTTGCCTGTCTCTGATTCCTTTCCATTTAGCCTGTTATACTTAGTGGATACTATAGGACTCCAGTATCTACTTTCAATACCATCACACTGAATTTTTCCCTATAACTATTATCACAATATAAAATTTTACTTTGGTCTGTTTCTTGGGAATATCAGTGTTACAGGTAGATAATCCTTCCATCTCTCATTTGGAATCACTTTATTACCTGATATTCCACTCTAGAATAATCTTATTCTCTGTTTCTGTCTGCTAGATACTTGGGAATGCTTCTCAGTAATTATGTTCACTCACTCCTCCTATTCTATTTCAGGATTTCATCAGAATTTTTTTTTTTTTTTACTCAGGAATAAAATTGGTATTTGCTTAGAACCATATTGCCAAATGATCATGTTTCCCCTGTCCCCCCTTTATAAAAATACATACTTTGTGCTTCATTTTCTCTTTTCACTTAATTGTTCTGTTCTGTAGATAGTAAATAGAGTTGTGTCTGGTACAAAAGCATCTGTCATATCCTAAATTTACATATCTACTTAACTGTTATAACCTTTCTACTACTCTAGTATATAAAGTAAATGGGTAGAAATATTTTTATTTAATTTTGTTGATATATCCACAGAATAATTTCATTAGCTCAGTTTCCAGTAAAAGTATACTCATAATATTATTAATTTCACTGAAATAACTTATTTCCCAAAGGGGAGACAGTCCTTATAAAAAAAGTCTTTATAAAAATTTGTTTTTATAAACAAATTATCAGACTATTCCACTGCAATTGAGTTGCATTTTGGATTTTTACATTCTCACAGATTAAACTCAATTAGCTACTCACTTCTCAAGTCAACCTTACACAGATAAATAAAAATAATCTTTTCTTTCCATATCAAACATTACATTTTATACCACAAATCATCCTAGCACACTTTCAAACAATGATATTTTGAGTAAATACCAGTTAGTAATTCCACATTTTAATAATCCTTTCACCTTCCATGTGCTCATTTCTCATTTTTGTCTGCTTTACCTTGTTAAGTTAACAATGGTCACTGCTCTCACCAGGCACTTGTATGTATCCTCACCCCAAATATGTCTCCTCTCCATTTTAATGGCTTGAATGGATTTTCTTTGTGTTTACAAAACTTCCATATTTATGCAGATGAATTATCTGATGAAAAATTACACTAACTTGTTACCAATTTTAGCTTGTATTTCTAACTATCACTGTGAAAGATACTCTTACATACATGGAAATTTAATTGTCTATCTGAACCCATTTGAATACTATATTTTAAAGATCACAATCATCCAATTATTTCTCTTTAAACATTTTTTTCTACTTCTTGATTCACATTATTCCTTAAGACCGTTTTCTGAGTCACTGGGTGTATATCAAAAAGGAATCCATAGACTCTCACTACCATATCAACATACACCCCTATATGCCTATGTACATGGGCTTTCTTCACATGCACTGCCTCTGCTCCTATATGAAGCCATTCATGTGTCATACTTCATCAGTTCTACAATACAAGAATACTAATCATGATTGTTTCTGGAATTTGGATCATTGGTTGACCTTCAGGAACTCAAACTAGACACAAACAGTCTTAGAGCAACCTGAACATATAAACAACTTTTTCAATTAGGGTTGCAAACACCCTTTTCATTCTATCATACTTTGTTGTTCCCTTATCCTTGAATATCTTCTTTAAAAGCCCCCTTTTGACTTGGTGGTAGTGGTGCACGCCTTTAATCCCAGCACTTGGGAGGCAGAGGCAGGCAGATTTCTGAGTTCGAGGCCAGCTTGGTCTACAAAGTGAGTTCCAGGATAGCCAGGGCTACACGGAGAAACCCTGTCTCAAAAACAACAATAACAAAAGACCCCTTTTGTCCACAAAGTATACTATACTGTTATTTTACATAGCCAAATACATATTTTGTGCTTCAGCATTTTGTCTTTTCACTTAATTGTTCTGTTCTGTAGATGGTAAATAGAGTTATGTCTGGTACAAAAGCATCTGTCATATCCTAAATTTGCATATCTACTTAACTGTTTATAACCTTTCTGCTATTCTAGTATATAAAGTCAATGGGTAGAAATATTTTTATTTAATTTTGTTGATATATCCACAGAATAATTTCATTAGCTCAGTTTCCAGTAAAAGTATACTCATAATATTATTAATTTCACTGAAATAATTTATTTCCCAAAGGGGAGACAGTCCTTAACCAATTTTGTACTTTTATAAAAAATTACCTGCTTAGCATATATATGTAAAACAAAATTACTCCTCAAGATTTACTTCAAGGTCCTCTTCTTCCATTGATGACTGACTTGGCCATCCTCTGCTATACACATGCTGCTGGAGCCTTGAGTCTCCCCATGTGTACTCTTTGGTTGGAGTTTCAGTCCCTGGGAGCTCTGAGGGTACTAGTTAGTTTACATTGTTATTTGTCCTAAGGGGCTGCAAACCCTTCAGCTCCTTGGAACCTTGGCCCTGTGAAGATTCTATTCCCGGTGTAGGGGAATGCCAGGGCCAGTAAGCAGGAGATGGTGGGATGGTGAGCTGGGAGAGGGAGGAGAGAACAGGGGATTGTTTTAGTTTTCTTTCTTTCTTTTTTCTTTTTCTTTTTCTTTTTCTTTTTCTTTTTTTCTCTTTCTTTTCTTATTTTTTTTCTTTGGAGGGGAACCTGGGAAAGGAGATATTGTAAATAAAGAAAACATCTAATAAAAAAAATTTTTGAACTTTTGAAAATAACTTCTGCCTCCCTCCCCAGCACCGTGGTTTTTGTTTGTTTGGTTTTTTGTTGTTGTTAAAAAAAAAAGATTTACTTCAATCTTCAGTTTTCAAAGTTATATCAGGTTAAGAAATGCTTTTTATTGGCTTGTACATTTAAGATGTATCAGTGTGTATATTCATTGTACTGTATTACACAAAACATACTTACACACATATACTGAACTTCAAGCATATTGCATTCGTTAGTACATCTTGTTCCTTTAGATAGTTTAGCTTCTACATTCACAAATGTATATGAAATTCTTTTATGAAGTGATAAAAATTTTGGATCATCAAAGCTTTAAATAGTGCCATTTGTATTCATTATATATTTATAATCCAGATGTGGAAATAGGATCTTGTTCTGCAACATGTCATAAGAATTATAACTAAATGAAATATTAACAAAATTAACTAATCATAATTGTTTATTTTTGTTTATCTATTTGTGAATATTCACATGTATGATTCTTTATTCCTCTTTTATTAAGCATATCATTTTTCTCTTTATCTGTTGACTTGCCATCTAAAAGAATAATATATGAACATATTACTACAACAAAATCTATTTAAATATATAATATATTAACCAAGATACTCAAATCAGACATGGCAGATTATTTCTGAAATATTAATTACTAGCAGGGTGAAGTTGGAAAATAAGTTGAATTCAAGAGTTCAGCGACAGCTTAGGCAGCATAGTGATGTGTGATTTCAAAATGATAATTAAGTAGCTACTCAATAGTCATGTGTGTTAATTCAACAACATAAAATTTCCAGTTGGTAATTGTTAAAATAACATTTTAACAGCATGCTGGGCAGTTGTGGCACATGCCTTTAATCCCAGCACATGGGAGACAGAGGCAGGCAGATTTCTGAGTTCTAGGCCAGTCTGGTCTAGATAGTGAGTTCCAGGACAGCAAGGGCTATACAGAGAAACCCTGTCTCAAAAACCATACAAAACCAAACCAACCAACCAACCAACCAAACAAACAAATTAATAACATAGAATATCTTAGAATACTAGTCTGTTAAGTTTGTTATAAATTCTCACAGAAATGTATAAAATATCATCATTTATAAAAATACATAAAATTCAGTACAAAAATAATTAAATCTTTCAATACATATTGTTCCTATTTTTAAGCAAATATAATCTATATTCTAAAATGCTATTAGTGGGGTGTAAGGATTAGATATAAACTAAAGTCCACTAATGAAAAGAATTAAATAAGAGATCATTCAGTGATTAAGAACACATATTGCTCTTGCTGAAGATCCTTGTTCAGTTTCTAACACTCATATAAAAGGCTACAACCATCCAATAACTCAATCTCCAGGATATTGGTGACCTATTCTGCATCCTATAGCACCAGATATGCACTAATGTATTCATATATGTGCAGGCAAACCACTAATGCCTAAAATTAAAAATAACTACATCTTTAAAAATAGAAGCATAAGTCAAGAAAATCCTGAAAGGAACATGAATTTTTGTCATTTGCAAATTACAACTCTCTCTTTCCCAGTGTTTCTATATTATTTAGTGTTAAAATGAAAAGATCTCAAAAGTAGATCTATGAATATATCCTCTAAAATATAATGTCACTTGTCACAATTTACTGCTAAGTTGAAGGGATATGAATTTGATGCCAATTCAATTAGGTAAATTTATAACCTATCCAAGGACTTGCAATAGAAGTTAATTAAGGACGAACTTCTAGTGTCTAAGAAAAGTATTAATTATTTGAAAGGTTTCTTCTCTGACCTGACCTATACCACAGTTTTAGAGTAATGTCCTGAATGAGAACATATTTGATAGACTTTTAAAAGGTGTTAATTAGAATGGAAGGCAAAATTAGGGTGATATATAGCTGCATAATGTGTTTAATTTTATAAAATTCAGTCATAATTCATGTAAAGACTTGATTATGAATCCAAAAGTAAAACTGCAAATTTTTCAAAGATTTGTTTAAAAGTAGTGCATTCAGGCTTACTTCATCATCCACCTACTTATTTGTACTTATCTAACCTTATTATTGAGACATTGTACTTAAGTTATGGTGGAATATTGATGAATAATGGTAAAATTCTTTAAAACCAATATTAGAAATTAATATATTGTAAGTAAATTTTCAAATATCTTATTTAGTAATTTTTAAATGGAAGTTTCTTTCACATTTTCTTCTCACTTCTATCCTCTAAAATCCCAGTCAATTTATCCATCCTAACTTTGTTCTATATTTCTCTCTTAAAAAAATATTAAATGTGGTGTACACTCTTAATCCCAGCACTTAGATGAAAGAGGCAGACAGATTTCTGAGTCTAAGGCCAGCTTGGTCTATAGAGTGAGTTCCAGGACAGCCTTGGCTACACAAAGAAACTCTGTCTCAAAAAAACCCAACCAAACCAAACCAAACCAAACCAAAACAAAACAAAACAAAACAAAACAAACACAAAGAGAAAAAGGGCTCACAGAAACAGAAACAAAGAAACCAAACTACACAAACAAACAGCCAAAAGGCCACTAAGAGGTTTTTGTTTTGGTTTTTAAAGGCTACAAAGTTGTTATTGAGTGTTAGCCAACTACTATTGTGCATGGGCTAAATGGAAATGTGGTTAATATATATAGTTAGACTTAGTGAGTTTCCAGGAGATAACTAATTATTTTATTACCAGTGGTGATTAATTACAGATATCTTCTGTTTAGGAGAGGAATGTCAAGTATATCCTGTCAGTGATGAGACAGTGTCTTGCTTAAGCTAGTGTAGGTCATGTATATATGACCTACACAGGCTTAGTCAAGTCCTTACATGAATTATGATTGAATTTTATATAATTAAACACATTATGCAGCTATAGATCAACCTAATTTTGCCTTCCATTCTAATTAACACCTTTAAAAGTCTTATCAAATATGTCTATATATATTTATGTGTCTGTGGTGTATAAAGATTCATGTATACATTTTTATTAGATATTTTCTTTATTTACATTTCAAATGATATCTCCTTTCTTAGTTACCCTTCTGGAAAAAAAAACAAAAACAAAATCAAAAAAACAAACCCTGTTTCCTCCCCCCTCCCCCTGCTCACCAACCCACCCTCTCCCACTTCCTGGCCCTGACATTCCACTAGACTGGGGCATAAACTTTCACAGGACCCAGGGCCTCTCCTCCCATTGATGACCAACTAGGTCATCCTCTGCTATACATATTTTGCTGGAGCCATGAGTCCCACCATGTGTACTCTTTGTTGGTGGTTTAGTTCCTGGGAGCTCTGAGGGTACTAGTTAGTTCAAATTGTTGTTCCTTCTAAGGAGCTGCAACCCTTCAGCTCCTTGGGTCCTTTCTCTAGCCCGACTAATACAGAAGTAGAGACTCACAACCATCCATTGGACTGAGCACATGTATACATTTGTTTGTGACAATAATGAAAAAAATTCATAAATTTCAAAAGAATGCAAAATGGACTGTGTGGGAAGATGAAGAAAGATATGAGAAAAATAAATGGTGTAATTATAACCTCAAGACATATGTGTTCTCCACTTCTAGATCTTTGGCAGGCCAGGATATGCTAACAATTAATTTTTAATAAAAATTGTATTCTGACTATATTTTCATAAAAGCAGAATTCTTTTCTTCAAACTTAGATTAAAAACAAATATTATTCAATTTCTGTTAGCCTTTATCTGAAAATATAAGCCAATAGTAATTTATATAAAAATGCCCTCATATGCTCATTTGTTTACACATTTCTCCGGGTTTTGGTGCTGTTTATGGAGATATAGGTAGTGAATCACTGAGGAAGTCTGTGTCTTACACAGATTGGGATCCTTTTCCATTTTGCCCTCTCTGCCCCGTGCTTCAGGTAAAGTTGTGACCTCTCAACTTATGTTCCTGCCATGATGGCTGCTGTTTGCGGCTTTGCTTCTGCTTGATAGCATGGACTTCTTTTAAGGAGACAAATTACAGCATTATTTATTATAGTTTCCATAGTCAGCTTTAACAGTATCAATTAATTTGAAGGATACTAAAGGTGATGTTAACAAACAAAACTCATTTGTTAACACAAAACCCAATGCTCATCTTCATAAAGTTGAAAAAAAACTATCGTTGTGCTGACTTAAATCATTTTTGTCATATAAGAAAATCAAGATAAAATGTTTTAAAATCATTCCTTTGGCTTGTTTACCATAGGTTCCTTAAAAAGAAAGAAAGTAATCCACCTCATAGTGTATACAGTGCTTCTTTGGAAATCAGGTACAAAACCTTATATAGATAGCAGAATGAATACACTTAACAACTGGGATTTGAACAATCCTATCTGAAAAACACTGAATACAGGAAACCATTCATTTGGATACAAGGGAATCATGTTGAGGAATATCAGTTCAACAAGTTTATCTCCATGTAATAGTATCATACCTGGAAGGAATAACAAAGTATGTTAATATTTTCTTTATTCATTTTTACTTTTCCCCGTTGTTGAAAATAGATTCATTCCTAATATGATATGAATCCTGATTGTAGATTACCTTCCCTTGACTCCTTCTTGTTCCTACTCCCTTACTGTCCCTTCTGGATCCTCTTCCTTTCTTTTCTTATTTTATAAGAAAAGCCTTATAAGAGATAAGAATCAAATATGACAAAATACAATACAAAACAAAATGCATCATATTGAAGTTTGACATGGCAACCTGACAGGAGGATAAGAGTTCTGAATGCAGACACATGGGTCAGAGACCCACATATTCTTCTAATCAAGAATCCCTTAAAAATACTAAGCCAATCATTATATATAGTCAGAGAACCTGGTGTAAAACCACATAGGTTCTGTGCTTGCTATTCTAGTCTCTATGCGCTTATATGTCCCTTGCTTAGTTGATTCAGAGGGCCTTGTTCTCCTAGAGTACTCTATACATTCTCACTCTTCTATAATTATACCTACCCTTCTATGGGATTACCTGAGCTCCTAAAATGGAGATTTAATGGAAAACTATAAGTTAAACGTTTTTCTGCATAGTGTCTGACAGTAGGTCTAGGTATCTGTTTTCAACTGCATCTGAAAGAAGCCTCTCTGACGATGACTGGATAATACACTGCTCTACGAGAATAGCAGAATATCATTAGGAATTATTTTAATGGGTTTCTTAACACCAATAGTGTTTGGTTCTACCCTAGATCTCAAGATATTTAGCTTTAGGTCCTTGGTTTCTCAAGCAGTGTCAGGAGTGCATTCCTTCACCTGGAGTGGGCCTTAGGTCAAAAGGACATTGGGTGGAGACTCCCCAAAGTGTTGTGCCACCATTATTCTAGCATATATTGAGGCCTGGACAGATTTTAGGTCAAAGGTTTTGTGCTGAGTTGATGTCCAGCTTTCTCTTTAGGTAGCCTGCAGAGTACTTTCCCACAAAAAGGCACTAGAATGTAAGGGTGAGGACTCTATGTAGGCAGAAGCTCGGCCTCTCATGTTCAATGAGTTGTGTGGGTGTTGTTTTCAACAATAGTGGCCCACTGTCAGTTTGGTGAAAGCAATCATTTGTCTTAGCAACACCCTTGGTTGTTTGGGAATTTCCATGGGATGCCCTTGTCCAACAATTCATTGAATTCAACCTAATTCTAGTACTTGAAGATTCTTCTGACTACAAAAGATTACAAATTAAGACTCCATATCTCCCATTGCTAGGAGTTCTCATTAGGAATACCTTAATAGATTCCAGGAAGTTTCCACTGTGCCAGGATTCCACACCAATCCCCAAATATTCTGCCACAATCTCAGATGTCTCTCAGTGCACTCTCTTACTCCACCTCATTACACTATATATACAATGATCATATCATTCTTGCCCACACCTATTCAGATTTGGCCCACAAATCTCTGTTTTCATGAACAAGGAAGATCCCTGCATCCCACTAAATGCCCCTTTTTTACATAACCCCTCTTCCTACAGACATATGCACTGGAAACATGAAAGTCTGGAAGCCAGCATGGCTGCTTGACACAGATACAGCAAAGTTGAGTGGATTACAGCAATTGCTGTCCTTCTATCTCTAACTTTTGAGTTTTTGTCAATTTGTCTTACATTATTGAGGAATTTCTGCATTATAATTCAATTTATGTTTTATACTGAGGAAAATATATTAGTCTTTTCTAGGAAAATCCTACAATTAACTTTATCTGGTCATTATTTTAAAGTCTTTCTTATGCCTTGAATATCATTAAGCACAGATAAGTATGTAACTAGGTGAGGCCATTCTTCCAGGAATCTTTTTGGGGTATCTGCCCCTGTACAAACTCAAACAGCATAAATGTTGTAGGGTAAACAGAGACAATTGAGAAATCCTGATTGACAAGAATAATTGGTTACAGATTCAAGGCCTTATTTTTTACTATAGACTTAGAGGTCTTTGAGAATATAGTTTAAAGAACCTTATAATACATCAATGATAATGAGAGTCATATGGAGTATATCCCTGAAGAAATAAAACAGTAAATTAGATAGATTAAATAAAATAAACTTTTCCTAATGCATAGCATATATAATGAAATATATAGTAAAAGAAGTTAGATATTAATATTTGCTACTCAGGATAAGACCAGTTCAAATATTTTCTGTTTGTCTGAAATGCTTTCAAAGAACAAACATTGCCAGTCTAAAACCAGCCTGTCATATACTAAATGTAATAATAATAATAATAATAATAATAATAATAATAATAATAATAATATCTGATCTATTTGTATTTTCTAATTGTAACTGAACTTGTAACCCTGGATATGTAATGAAAAATCAACACACTCTATACCATTTGGATCATTATTAATCTGCCTTTGTTCCTGAAACATATAAATGAAGAAGAATCTAATTTTTAGTCAGCTTTGAGATTCCCCTGACCATCAAACCTGACTCATTTCCTCCCTTGCTGACTTCTTTTCTCCTCTGTGGCCTGCCCTGTCAGTCACAACCCTCCAACTCTCATGCTGGGGAAGGCCCATGGGAAGGCCTTCTGCATTCTCTGGATCTATGGATTGTGAATTGGCCATTATTTACTTAACAGTTAATATCCACTTTAAGTGAATGCACATCATATTTATCTTTCAGGGTTTGAGTTTCCTCAATTAGAATATTTCTTTGCAGTTCCATCCATTTGCCTAAAAATGTTATATCTTATTTTTTTACAATTGAATGATTTTCCACTGTGTGAATGAACCACAATTTTTGATCCATTCTTCTGTTGAGGAATGAGTAATTTGTTTCGAGTTTCTGGCTATTATGATTAAAGTCATATAGTATAGAAATGTCCTCATGATAAGATGAAATGTGCTTTGGGTGTATGCCCCAAAATGGTATGGTGGGATCTTATGGCAGATCAATTTTTGAAGTAATAGTCATATTAAAGTTCATACTGACTGTAAAAGTTTGCTCTCCAACCAGCAACAACATACCCAAGTTTCATGTAACCACTATCACTGTATAACTTTAAAATATTTTTATCACTTTCTAGAGGAAATATAATACTGTCAGGCAACTTCAATTAACACCTTAGAGTTTGGAAACCACTCATATACTTTCTATGTCTCCAAATTTTCTTATACAGGATATTTAATATAAGTGAAAATACAAAATAGGTGTCCTGTGCAAGTTGGCTCATTTTAATATCTCTCTCTCTCTCTCTCTCTCTCTCTCTCTCTCTGTGTGTGTGTGTGTGTGTGTGTGTGTGTGTGTGTGTGTGTATCTGTAAGTGGGTTCCAGTGTTTATGATTTGTGTAAAGATGTACCTATGTTTAGGTGTCTACATAGGCCAGAAGAGGACTTCAGATCCCCAGGAGCTAGATTTGCAGCCATTTGTGAGCCATCAGATACACATACTTAGAACTAAATTCTGGTCCCCTACAAAAGCAGCAAATGTTCTTTAATGATCAGTCATCTCTTCAGTCACATAACTGGTTTAATTTACTTGTTATGCATTCAAAGTTTATACAGGTAGTGATACTATCATGATGGGATTTCTGTCAGTAATGAATAATAGGCCATTGTATGGACAACAGTATACCACCATACTATATCCATTAAACTTTTCATCAGATAATAGGAATTAGGATTGTTTCTACTTTGGGCTTTCATGCATAGATTTTATTCTATCATTTGTTACTTATTATATTGCATAAAATGTATGTGTTAGTTTGGGTATAAGTACTTATGGAGTCATGTAAAAGACTTCAGGAGTCAATTATTACCTTTCACTGTGAGTTCCAAAGATGTCACTCAGGTCACTAGGCTTTCCTAGGGATGCTCTTAATCCTTGAGTCATTTTCATAGCCACTAATAGCCATTGCTCTACTTTGAGCACTCTTGTAAATATAGGTCTGAATGGCACTTTCAGTTGCTGCACCATACTGATGATGACATGCTCTCCATCAATATTAGCACTATACTGTTTGGTTTCCCTCAAACAGTAAGATTGAGTATGTTAAAAATATTATAGAATTATTATGCAATCATAGAATTATGTAATCATTTCATAGGTTTTATCAGCTTTATTACAAAAAAATCAATTAACTTACACTAAGCATATAGTTCTTCCTGGAAAATCTTGATTCACCATGATTTGAATTATTAATAATGAATATACATCAAAAACTAAGTTTCAATAAGAACTCAGAATACCTTTGAGAAAATTTTCAGAACATTCTTGACATATAAATTATTAAGTAGTGTACACCCCAGTTATTAGTTTACTCTGAGTAGCTCATTTTCATCAACAAAAAATAATCTAGTTAAATGTAATGAGTTTCTTATTCTTACCAACTATGTGCTTGGAAATGCCCTATTTTTATTTATACAGTAATTTTTCTTAGCTATGTAAATTAAAGTTTTAATTTTTAGTCTAGCAAAGCTTAGAGGAACCAGCTTTTAAACAAATCTGTATAGCATGTTCTCCCGCAATGGAAATATCTGTACATCTTTTATTGATGAATTATAATTCCATTGGATTGAGAAAATCTAATCTCTAAGAACACGAGGTTTGTGTTAACATAGTTGTTATTCCTTTTAATATTTTAGGCATTGTCAAAGTCACATACATTTATTCCAGATTAAACATACTGTGTTTTGACTTTGGGAGACAATATTCTAATCATATTATATACACACATATGGAATGAGACTATGTCAAGGAAATTAACCTACTCAATCTATCACAGTTTTTCTCTCTTTGTGTGTGCATGCATATGTGTCCAAAATGTAATACCTGAAGTCTTTGTTAGTGAGAATTTTTCAGTAGATACTCTTCAAAATCAAACACAAATTTTACTATTGTCAGATAGCAAATACTTTATTCTTGAACCAAGAATATGCTTCTAAGCATGGCAAAGAGGAAAGGTTAAAGGTGCTGCTAGAAACATGCTCCACTATACAAGTGCTTATGTGGGAATTTTTTATCTGCAAAACAATGTAAAATAAGTCATTTACCAAATATGCTGTGGGGAATACAAACAAGTAGGTACAGCACAACGAGTAAACGTGCTATTACATATCAAATGACATCTGACTGTTTCTTGGATTTGGGGTTACTAGAAGCAACAGGTCTGCTAAAAACAAAATTTAAAGATTTTGATAGGCAAAGGATCTTAGATCAGACACTGTTAGACAATAAATAACTTTCAAAAGAACTGAAAATACCTCAAGATAATTTAAGTCCTGTGTGCTTTCCACAGCCATGAAGTTCACGCAAATACTCTTTCAGAATTTTTGACAGAATTATGAATTTTAGTTTATTTATTTTATTGAGAATGTTAGTTTACAGTTCATCCTGTTGTTTAAGCATCACATTTTGCTTATGTTCCATGATGTAATTAAAGCTCATTTCAAGTCTCATAAATATGGGGGCACAAAAGTAATCTCAAAGACAGAGAAATCGTGTGAAAAGTCAATAAGAAATACCTGGAGGAGATGGGTGGGTGGGAGGGGGAACATGCTCATCGAAACAGGAGAGGATGGGATAGGGTGTTTCTGGGGAGAAAGTAACCAAGAAAGGGGATAACATTTAAAATGCAAATAAAGAAAACATCCTATTACAAAAAAAGCAATACAAAGAAGAAATACCTGGATATTAGCAAAGTTACAATCCATTGCAATCCATATTTGATATTCACATGTACATAATAAGAGTTTCACATGCAAAGATACTATAATAAAGGTCAAAATAGGGCCTGGAGATGCAGAGACATTTTAACCAATATTCCAATATTCCAATACCTAGATTGACTATATATTTCCCCATGTCTAAAGTTATTTACGCTATATGGGATATTTTCCTTGGTGTTTGATATACTTGAAATTGGTTATTATCTTTCAATTCTATTTTTATAACCAATTGGATTCTAAAGCTCATGTAAAATACTGAATTGTAATTTAAAAAAGGTTGGCTTCAAAAATGAAATTTATTTGCCTGCCAAACTCAGGATGTCCTCGTTCTTCATAGTATTCCATTGTGTAAATGAACCACATTTTCTGGATCCATTCTTCTGTTGTGGGACATATGGATTTTTTTCCAACTTGTCGCTATCACAATGTAGCTATGAACATAGTGGAACACTTGTCCCTGTGGCATGGTGGGGGATCTTCAGGATATATTTCCAAATGCAGTTTCAGGGTCTTCAGGTAGATCTATTTCCATTTTTTGAGGATCCCCTGATTTATTTCCAGGGTGATTGTCCCAGTTTGCAATCCCACCAGCTATAGAGGAGTGTTCCTCTTTTTCCACATCCTCTCTAACATGTGTTGACACCTGGAATGTTTCACATTTCTGATTTTGTTAATTTGAATACTGTCTTTTGGATATTTTGTTAGTTTGGCTAGGGGGTTATCTATCCTGTTGATTCTCTCAAAGAACCAGCTTCTGGTTTTGTTGATTTTTTTGTACTGTTTCCTTTGTTTCTATTTGGTTGATTTCAGCCCTGAGTTTGACTATTTCTTGCATTCTACTCCTCTTGAGTGAGTTTGTTCTTTTTGTTCTAGAGGCCTGTTAAGTTGTTAGTGTAAGATCTTTCCAGGTTCTTTACCAGACCATTTATTGCTATGCACTTTCCTCTTAGCACTGCTTTCTTTGTGTCCCATAAATTTGGGTATGATGTCTTTATATTTTTTATTAAATTCCAGGACATCTTCAATTTCTTTCTTTATTTCTTCCCTGACCAAGTTATCATTGAGTAAAGAGTTGTTCAGTTTACATGTGTATGTGGGCTTTCTGTAGATTTTGCTGTTTTAAAGACCAGCCTTAGGCCATGGTCATCTGATAGGATACATGGTATTATTTCAAAATTCTTACATCGATTGAGGGCTGTTTTGTGACCAATTATATGGCCAATTTCAGAAAAGGTACAATGAAGTCCTGAGAAGAAGCTGTATTCTTTTAGGGTAAAATGTTCTGTAGATATTTATTAAATCCATTTGATTCATAACCTCTCTTAGTTTCACTGTATCTCTGTTTAGTTTCTGTTTCAATTACCTGTCCATTGGTGAAAGTGGGGTGTTGAAATTTCCCACCATTATTGTATGGGGTTCAAAGTGTGTTTTGAGCTTTAGTAAAGTTTCTTTTATGAATGTGGGTGCTCTTGCACTTGGGACATAGGTGTTCAGAATTGAGAATTTTTCTTGGTGTTTTTTTCCCTTGATGATTATGAAGTGTCCTTCTTCATCATGCTTCATAACTTTAGGTTGAAAGTCTATTTTATTGGATATTAGGATGGCAACTCCTGCTTGTTTCCTGGGACCATTTGCTTGGAAGAGCTTTTTCCACACTTTTATTCTGAGATAGTGTCTGTCTTTGTTATTGAAGTATATTTCTTGTATGCAGAAAAATGCTGGATCTTGTTGCATATCCAGTCTGTTAGTATATGTCTTCTATAGGTGAGTTAAGTCCATTAATATTGAGAGATATTAAAGAGAGATGACTGTTGGTTTCTGATACGTTTGTTTTTGTAGGTGGCTTTATGTGTTTGTGGCTCTCTGTTTTTGACTCTGTTGTGTGGTGCTTAATATCTTGTCCTTTCTTTGGTGTAGGTACCTTCCTTGTGTTGGAATTTTCCTTCCAGGATCCTCTGCAGTGCTGGGTTGGTAGATAGATACTGTATGAATTTGGTTTTGTCCTGGAATATTTTGGTTTCTCCATCTATGTCGACTGAGAGTTTTGTTGGGTATATTAGCCTGGGCTGGCATTTTTGTTCTGTTAGAGTCTGCATGACCTCTGACCAGGTCTTCTGGTTTTCATAGTCTCTGTTGAGAAGTCTGGTGTAATTCTGATAGGTCTGCCTTTGTATGCTATTTGGCCTCTTTCCCCTGCAACTTTTAATGCTCTTTCTTTGTTTAGTGTTTTGATCAGTGTGAGACAAGAGGATTTTCTTTTCTGTTCCCATTTATTCACTTTTTTTTTTTTTTGGCTTCTTTATCACCATCTCTCTCTTTAGGTTGGGGAAGTTTTCTTCTATAATTGCATTGAATACATTTTCACTTCCTTTAAGCTGGGAATCTTCATTCTTCTCTAACACAATTGTTCTTAGACTTGGTCTTTTCATTGTATCCTGAATTTCCTGAATTCTTTGGGTTTGAAGTTTTTAATATTTTGAATTTTCTATGTTTTGAACCTTCTACACTTGAGATTCTATCTTCTATCCCTCGTATTCTGTTGATGATACTTATATTTGTAATTCCTGTCCTCTTTCCTAGGTTTTCCATTTCTAGGTTTGCCTCTACTTGTGTTTTCTTTATTGTTTCTACTTCTACTTTTAGGTCTTGGATCGTTTATACCAATTCCTTCCCCTGTTTACTTGTGTTGTCCTGTATTTCTTTCAGTGAGTTATTGATATCCTTCTTAAAGGACTCTATTATCTTCATGAGGATTTTAGACTAGATTCCTGATTTTCAAGTGTGTTGGTTTATTCAGGGCTTGCTGTGTTGGGAGAACTGGGTTCTGATAATGTCCACGTATTTTGTCTTCTATTGCTTATAGTCTTGTGCCTGCCTTTCACCATCTGGATATTCCTGATGTTTATTGGTCTGGGTCACTATCTGGAATCTGCCTCTTTTGTCTCTGGGTTGGTTCAGGTCTTCTGGTAGGTCTGCAGCCCTGGCTATATCAGACCACCTGTGGGGCCTTTCAACTAGGAGCCCTTCCCATGGGGCAGAGAAGCTGCTGATCTATTGCACTGGCTTCAGTAGATCTTCTGAGAGGGCTTCAGATTGTTGGGTCTTCAGTGGAGCAGTCAAGTTGTTGTCTAGCTGCTCTGAGTGCAGCTGATCTTCTACTGCTCTGAGTGCATGGGGTCCTCTAGGATGGGTCAGATTATGACACCTCCACAGGAGCAGACCAGCTAGGAATCTAGGAATCTGCCCCAGCAGAAAGGACTAGATGGAAGGGGCTGAAGGGATGGAAGGGGAGTGGTATTCAGTCGGGTGGGGATTTTGTTGGATATTGGGTCCTGAGTTCTCCAGGCTCCTTGCAGCAGCTCTGGGACTCTGGAGGTGGGGAGGTTCGTACCAATAGCACTGAGTACAGTGGGTCCTCTAGGATGGGTCAAGATATGGTGTCTTCACTGGAGCAAACCAGCTAAGAGTTTGACCCAGCAGAAAGACGGGGCAGAAGGACAGCTACTCTAAATTAAATACACAAAATTGTTTTCGTGAAAATTGGTTACCTCATTTTATATATTTTTCTTCTTCAATCCATTTGGCTATAACTTTCATAATTTCATTTTTCTTTATTTGAATAAAATTATATTATGTATACACAACACAGATTTATTAATTACCATTAGGTGAGGGACATCTAGTTTTGGAACTGAGCTGGAAGCTTCTGTACTGCTAGCTAGCTTGCTTTGCACCAGAAATTACTTTGCACCTGGGTTGGGTGAAAAGACATATGGGTTCTTATGGACTATGACATTAGCCTCCTAGGCAAGATGTACCCATTTGTTCAATAATACCATTAATGTTATAAAAGTAGGCAACCTAATATCCTAATTAAATATGAGGGCTGATATGCTGTAAATCTTTTTTTAAAGAATATAGTGGGAAGTATATGTGGTAAGGGAGAGCAAAATACTATTATTTAAACAAATTGATATAATGCCATATGACTTTTCAAAATAGTCACTTTTTATAACATAGTCTGTATTCAGACTTCTGAGTCTGTATTCAGACTGTAATCAGACTTCTGAGGAAGGCAAAGATGGATGGCTGAGACTATATGCTTAATAGCTTCTAATATTCATTGAGGAACAATCTCACAGAAAACACCCCAGTCCTCTGGATCTTGAAGTATGTCTCTAAAGTTCCCTGTGTTTTAGGTATGGGAGATTTATAGATGAATCCACTGTAATTGGGCTCCACAACTACATTTTGATTAGTCTTTATTTTCTGTAGTGGTCTACTTCTGTTGCAAAGGGAAGTATCCTTAATGAGAGGTGAGGAGTACATGTAACTGTGGGTATAAGAACATCTGTTCAGCTTGTTAGGAATTGAGGCTGGTTTAGTAAAGTCTTGCCAACATGACTGCCACACATGAGCTGAACAACAAGAATGACATCAATAAGAAAGCCAAAGGATACAAAGGAAGGCCCACCATATCTCCGCAGTATACAAAAAACTACAGGCAACTAAAAATTAGTCTTTAGAGAAGAGCAAACCAATCAATCACTTGGTTATTCAATACCAAAGAGTCAACCTTGAAAACAAGCATAGGGCAATATTATATAGACAGAGGCTATATTCAGAAATATATTAATATAAATATCTATGTATATCTAATAAACATAGATACATGTATTAACATGCATTAACAATTAATGTAGAAAATATAATTATAAATTTGAAGGAGAGCAGGATTACATGGGGAATTTGGGAGAAGCCACGGAATGGAGATTTACCCCATTAACATATCCACTGATCATTACACAGGTCTAGGTTAAGTGATCATATTTTTGATGTTTCATGGTGAGCAAGCTGTGTCCTGAGGTAGTCCTGGGGGTATATGGATCTTTTCCTCATCTACATCAATTATTTCACAATAGCTATCATAATGAATAAGCATATCACTAAAATTCAAATGTCAAAAGTCCTTTTATTTTTAGTGATCAATAAGTGTGGGGATTTCTTCTGATATTGGTGGGCTAAAATAAGATTCTGAGAAGAATATAAAAATTTATTGTTTTTATTATTATGTCTTTTAAATAAAGTATATTTGCTCACACAAATATTCCTGAGTGACTCTGCACCTCAGAGCTGTATCACCTCAATTATGTTGTATTCATTAGCTAGCACATTCAATTACAATATTTCCTTGAAAATATAATAGGGAACTAAAAACTAACTAGATGAGTTTTTCACATAAAGTTCCATAGTTCAATAAAATTGTCCACTCTATTAGCACATTAACCTGACTGACGATTCTCTTTACAAGAGAGAAAGTGGTTGTATTATACAATTTTGAAATTGCTTAAACTACTTTTAGAAGTCTATGTTTTCTCTTGAGTATGATGTATAAATTATAATTTAGTTGGTGTAATTCTTCAGCCAATGTCACATTCAGTGCCCTTTGTGAATGAAAAATGGCATGAAGTACTGTGGTTATGACTTCAGGTATACTTACAGACTTAGAGAGTACTATGTGTTTGTAATATGAGAGTCACGGGGGTGGGGAAGAAAGTTTTCATCCAGTTTATCGGAATTCACTAATTATCTCCAGCGACACCCAGAATCATTATGTTATACCCAGTATATGACAGAGATAGAATGCAAGAGGTAGGCACTCATAATTTCATTATTAACCCTATAACAGCTAGACATCTTTACTGCACATGTATAGATTACTAGCTTGTGAAAGATTTATGGAATCCTTCAGGCTCATTTTTGGCTATCTAGCAAATGTGATATTAAAGACCCATGAGTACATTTGTGATCCAGATGCCCTGAGACCATGGTATGATTCATTTATCTTGGTAGTTTGGTAGTTTATGATCCAGAGATTAAATTGCTTCTGTGAAATTGGAGACAAGTCTTGGAAGCTCTTCCTTTATGGATGGTTTATATTATCCTCACATTTGCCTGTGTTTTATTTGTCCTTTTGTTTTTTATTCTTCATCTCCATAGATGTCTTATACAAAGATCTTTTGTCATTTCAGGAGTGCTTTCAATTTCTTCTCCCCTTAATTGTAGCTGTCACAGACAGCAAAAGCAGAAAAAAAACATACTGTATACACACTTTTAAGTGGCCATTAGATGTTAAGTAAAGGAATATCATGCTACAATCCATAGATCTGGGGAGGCTAAGGTGAGATGCTTGGATCCTAGGAAGAAAAAAATACAATAGATTTTGCTAGTGGACTAGGGATTGGTGGGGATGGCAATAGGAGTGTTCAGGTTGGGGAGATGGAGAGATAGAGAGAGTATTGAGAGAGATGACTGGAATTAGGCAACATTTGGGGCAGGTGATGTGGAAATGTTCTGCAATAGAAACTCAGTGAAATTTCTTTTCAAGCATGACCATATTGCAATTTCAAAAGTGATAATTTTTCTCTTGCTCAGCTAAGTTCCAAACAAATGAGACAAAGACTATAAGCTTTATTTAAAGAAGTGCACAATAACTGAGAAGTTATTAATCTAATCTCTTCCTCTAACATAAGCTGGCTACCTCCCAGGCCAGAGAGATACTTTCATTTTAGTATTGATCTAACTCTATCTACTCCAGGTATGTTCTCATGGTAGCTCCTAGACTCTTTGCTCATGCTGAATTTGTCTTGTTCTCTCTTTACATCTCCCCCTTTCTGGGATCAGAAGTCAAGACCTAATTTCTCTGCTACTCAGCCATTGGCAGATAAGTTTTTCTTGACCAATAAGAGAATAAATGGGGATAAATGTTTACACAAGAGTGAGGCAGTAGATACTTAGAATAAGCATTAAAATGAACAAATTCTTACATTATTCAAATAAATATCAAGGAAAATCTATAGAATAAAAACAATGTTATGTTCACTTGATAACACCTCAAGATTCAAATTTTAAGAACTACTTATTTTTATCTTTTCCAAATTGTGCTCTTTAGTTTATAGTTTTAGTTTTTAGTTTAGTTTAGTCAATTTGATATAAGCTAAAGTCATCAAAGAGGAAGGTGCCACAATTAAGTAAATATATCCATAAGATTTGTCTTTAGGCAAACTTGTAGTATATTTTTTTGATTAGTGTTTGATGGGGGAGGGCATAGGCTGCTTTAACTGGTGCCATCACTGAGATATTGGTCTTGGGTTCTATTAGAAAGCAAGCTCACAGACATCTATTGATCTGAGTGAAGGAGTTAGAGAAGGGACCAATGGAGCTGAGGGGTTTGCAGCCCCCTAGGATGAACAACAATATGAACTAACTAGTACCCTCAGAGCCCCCAGGGTCTCAACCATCAACCAAGGACTGCACATGGAGGGGTCTGATTGTTCAGGCAGCATGTGTATGGTAGAGGATTGCAAAGTCAGTCATCAATGGGAGGAGAGGCCCTTGGCCCTGTGAAGGTTCTGTGCCCCAGTGTAGGGGAATGCCAGGGCCAATAAGTGGGAGAGGGCGGGGTGGCAGGCATGGGGAGAGGGGAGGCAACAGGGGTTTGTTTTTGTTGTTTTTGTTTGTTTCTTTGTTTTTTGGAGGGGAAACTGGGAATGGAGAAATTTACATGTAAATAAAGAAAATACCTATTAAAAAAAAGAGAAAAAGAAAAAAGAAAGAAAGAAAGCTAAGCAAGCCATGGAAGCCATCCTGTGAGTGACCTTCCTTTGTGGCCTCTGAATCAGCTCCTGTATTCAGGTTCACATCTTGCTTGAATCTCTCCTAGTTTCCTTAATAGATAAACAGTGATGTGTAAACATAAACCAAATAAAATCTTCAAGTTACATTTGGTTATGGTGGTACATCACCACAGTAGTGGAAACACTTCTCACAACAGTAAGATTCCACTTCTCATTTTTCAAAGTTGTTGATATCACAAAGTAAAGTTGATGAAGTTCTTTGAGCACTTTAACAGATGTGAGAAACCTGAGAGACTAAGGAAATAAGACTGGTTTGCTGGACAGAAAAAGAATTATATTGATGCAAATGTGTGCAAATCCATAATGGTTGATTGAATTGTGGCAATATCTGGATAATAAACTAATGTTCAATAATACAAAAAGCAATAACATACTGCTGCTGCTGAACCAAGAATGAACCTCAGACACATGATGCAAACTTAAATAAATCAGACTTGAAGGCCAGTATGATTTATCTAAGATACTCAGAAAAAAAAATTTAAAAATAAATAAATAAATATTGACTATTTGTTGGGCTGATGAAGGAATGGGTGACAGAGAAAAGTGATCTACAGGGGTGATAGAGAAAAGTGATCTACAGGGTTGACAGGGTGGTCTAAGTGAGTTTTAGATAAAACTTGAGCAACTCTGGACATTTTTTTAAATTACTGAATTAGAAAATTCATTGTAAAAAAGAACGAGATTTTGTGTATAAAAATTTACGTCAGTAAATTGATTGAAAATAACTATGACATAGGCCACTTCTTACCAAACTTTGACTCTTAAAATGTGATGCGAAGAGAGAAGAGTTAAAGTGGAAAAACCTGGAGCAAACCATCCCAAACACAAATTTTTAATTACAAGTCATTTGGTTTGTCTTTTCTCCTACCTAACTCACCACACAGGAGCCTGTGTTTTTGTTTCAAGATACAATCAGTTCACTGATAGCCATAAATGTTCTATATTAGTCAGGAGAAAAACTAAAGTATGTGTGAAGGGCAGCAAAAATGATGATGAATACTTGAAGAGTGCACACACTTAGTAGAACAGGAACCTAAGAGCTGAATGGACATGCCAGCCTTTAGGCATCTTCCTAAAGAAGGGAGAAATGAGGGATTGGAACATTTTCACTGCTGTGAACAGCAGTCTTGTGCTATCTTTAAATAACTGACTGCTACTACCTGCCTTAATTTGCTCTTTCCTTAGTTATGCACATTGAGCCAACAGACAAGTAAACATAGAAGATCCCCAACACCCCCCTGCCAACCTATTGTTGACACATATGACATCAAAGCCAGTATCTCTCTCTGAGCAAGAACCTACACTTTGCTCCAATCTCACCATTCCTTTGTATAGGTATAGTACATCCATGTGCTTATTTTCTCTTTCTATAAACAAACAAACAAACAAACAAACAAAAAACACTGCTGAGCTTGCTTCTTTACTTTGCTCTCTTTAATGAGGCATTTGGAACTTTTTATATTCCATTCTGGTTTGTAATTGTTTCCTACCAGACTGAAACATTTCATCCTGCAAGAAAGCTCCTTAAGGAGGAAGGTGAACAACTCAAAATAACAGTAGGAAGTGATTTCCTTTCATTTGTAATAGAAAATTGTTTAGGTGTAACCGATAGCTTGAAATCTCAATGATAAAATTTATAGTATAGATTATCAAATATTTTAAATGCATCTACTTTACTTTGAAACATATTGAACATTAAAAAGTCTTCACTATTCTTAATATTCACAATTAATTAGTACACATATATCATTGCTTTTTTAGCTGAAAGGAAAAAATAACATTAAAATGATTTTATTTTGATTAGGTTCTCTTTATCTACAATAAAGTGTTCTTAATCAGATTTATTTATTTAACATGGATAAACTTTAAGCAGGCATGGTGCACATACTTTCAATTTTAATTCTCCAGAAGGAGACAGAAGAATGTAGAACTCTGCAAGTTCAAAGATAGCCTCCCCTATATACTAAGTTCCAGGCCATTGAGATGGATGTTTTATTTTAAATGCAATAGTCAAATCATATGGTTTTATTTTTTAAAAAAATCTTCTCTAAAGCAGTCTTTCCATAGGTATGGAGACCTGGGAACACTGTATAGGGCCTTGGATTAATGGTGAAAGGACCTGCAGGTAGTCAGATAGTTGCTGGTGTCTGAGCCTGGGGTATGTTCTCTTCTTCTGGTAGACTATGATAGCATACTCATTATTTTCTCCAAATTAAAAGGAAACTCTCTACATTTTTCTCATTGTCTATAAACCACCACACAAGATGTCAATTGTAGCCACTATTATAAGGTAATGGAATCCCTGGTGAAAACCAGAGAAGGAAAACACATAATTAAAATCAAAGAATAAAGCAAAATGCTTTTATTAGCCATGTTAAAAGGAGAACTTGTATGAATCCCCAATGAAGGTCTTGGATTTAAAATGTCTTCATGCCTAATATAAACAAAGCCGTCTATTTCCAAAGACTCCCAAATGTGCCATTATGTAGTTAAATCAGAATATTTTCAATGACATTCCATTAACTTGCTTTGTTGGAAAAAAACCCTGCACGTCAAATGAATGCAGTGATGTTTTCTATCTAATAAAAGTCTTTTGAATTTTATTTTAGGCCTCTAAGGGCAATGGCATCTCTACATAAACGCATGGGCTGTAAAAATTAAAATGAAGGGTAATATTTTTTCATATTTCATTGCTACAAGAAACAGCTAAAGTACGCAGTGTCCGTTTCAGAAGCATTTTGAAGTTACAAAGTGAGATTCCATAGAACTGAAGTGACTTGTTCATATTAATGAACTTGACGTTTCAATGTGTTCAAGTCTAACTAGCAGTTTCTAATCTGACCATCTCTGCTCTCTTTCGGCTTGATCTCTCTCCACCTTAAATTGTCACATGAAGTACAGAACCACAGTCACTTCCAAAACCAGACCAACTGGTGGACATATGAATCTAGACATCCAACTCTTTAATCAAATTACAGAGATAAAGCTAATCATACTTTACGGTACACCTATGTAACAGATTTGTTTAAGTTATCTCTATTCACTGATACTCCATCAAATTATGCATTAAATCTTAGAAGTATTTTCCCTTCACTTGTCAAATTATAAAATATTGTCAATAAGTACCTGGTTTGGTAATAGTGTAGAGAAATGGTGTTCAATGTACTTTTAGAAAGTCTGAATTTGCACATAAATATATTAGATATATTTTATAACATGGATTTTCAGTACAAATGATCAGTCCCTAAATCATACAGAATAGTACTATTATATACATTGTCTAGCTTATATTTAGGAATATATAAGTACATACATATACATATGCAATAACAAATGTTGAAAAGAAGCCATAAATTTGTAGGAGAGCAAGGAGGATGATATGGGAGGGTTTGCAGAAAGGGGAGAGAAATGTGTGTGTGTGTGTGTGTGTGTGTGTGTGTGTGTGTGTGTGTATGTGTGTGTGAATAAAAACTGAGAGTTCTTTCTCTGGCTTTGTAAAATAATTCAAATAAAATATACCATATTCAAGATGCTAATTACTTCATTGGATATCTTAAATAGTTAAATATTCTTAAATACATTACATTATAAATTTTTACATTTTTATTACAATCCATGTCTGAATAAAGTATAAATGAATGTTAGATCTACTTGTTTTAGTAGGAGTATTCGCCAGGAAAAGTTGATGAGAAGCATGTTTTGTAGTAAAAGAATAAAAAGCAATTCATTTGAAATAGTTATAGTCAATGTCCTTCAACAGAGGAATGAATACAGAAAATATGGTAAATTTACATGATAGAGTACTACTTAGCTATTAAAAATAATGACTTCATGAAATTCATCTTTCTTAGAAAGGGGAACAAGATACTCAAGGGAGGTAAAGGGTAGGAAGGACTTGGAAGAAAGAGGAGGAGAATGGGGGGAAAGTGGGAGGAAATGTGAATGATATACAGAGGGTCAGGAATTTGAACAGAGGTGTGTAGCAATGGTGGATGTGGAACTGGAGGTAGCCACCAGATGCCAGATCCCAGGACCCAATGGGGAAGAGATTAACTAAAATGCCCAACAAGGGGAGAGAGAACCTATAGATATCATCTCCAGAGCTTTAGTCAAGGGCCCTGGTTTTTAACCCAGAATGGCTACTGCCTAAAGGAAATACAGGGACAAAGTGTGGAGAAGAGATTGAAGAGACTGCCCCACCTGGTGATCCATCCCACACACAGTCACCAAACCCAGACACTATTGTGGATGCCAACAAGTGCTTGCTCAAATGAGCCTGATATAGCTGTCTGCCAGAGCTTGACAAATACAGAGGTGGATGCTCATAGCCAACCATTGGACTGAGCACAGGGTCCCAAATGGAGGAATTAGGGAAAGGACTGAAGTAGCTGAAAGGGTTTGCAACCCCATAGAAAGAACAACAATGTCTACCAACCAGACCCTCCACAGCTCCCAGGGCCTAAACCAACAACAAAAGAGTACACATAGAGGAATCCATGGCTCCAGCTGCATATGTAGTAGAGGATGGCCTTGTCTGGTGTCAATGGGAAGAGAGGTCTTTGGTCCTAGGAAGGCTGGATTCCCCAATGTAAGGGAATGCCAGTGTGGTGAGTTGGGAGTAGGTGGGTGGGTGGGGAAGCACCCTCATAGAAGCAGGGGGAGATGGGATGGGATGGGGGTTCCTGAGAGAAACTGGCAAAGGGGATAACATTTGAAATTTAAGAACATAAAATATCCAATAAAAAATCAGAAATGAATAAAAGTAACTAAATTAGATAAAATTTAGAATATAGAAAATTGTCTTAGTTTTTAGTTCTTAATCTTATACAATTTCATTAAAATATTCATATATCCAAAATATAGTTATAGCCACATACTCATAGGTAGTCATATGTATTCCTCTTTGTATATTAACATTATGAGTGTGTGTGTGGGTATGTGTGTGTGTGCTTATGTCAATACAACCTTATGTCCCCATTTAGTGTCACCTCTGTTTTTATATATTTATGGCTTACTGCTTGCGATTTTACAACGTATCAGGAGATTTGTATCTGAAAAAGACTGATAAGCCACTTTTCCACAGCCATTAATTGCCTAGGATTTTCTCTAGGGTAGGGATTATTACGATTACTATCCACTGTAGTATGTCAACAGATATTGGGAACTTGTTTTGGGAACTGCATCTTTTGAGATTTCACAGGTGCAGCTTGGCTTTCATATATAGAAGACAATAGCTCTTGGTGGACATTCCTGGTCATCTGGCTCCTGCAATCTTGCTGTCAAATATTCCACAGGGTTTTTTGATCAGCAAGTGAAGATGTTGGTTTAGTAATACATCCATTGACTTGGGATACCTGATTTAGTTTTCTGTATTTTTGACCAGTTTTGTATCTCTTCAATGGTCTTCATCAACTGCAGAAGAAGATTGTTTGGTGAGAATTTTGCTTATTTGTAGGTATAAAGATAAGTATCTAGGAATATCTAGAGTACAGCTACTAATTTTCCAGGCCTACAAAAGTGGAAATATTGAGTTCTCCTCTAGAGTGCATGACATCACCAGACACTTGTACCTAGCTATGCTTAGAGACATAGATTTGCTTCTATTGAGTGTGCCTTAAGCCCAACTAGATGGTTTGTTATTGATTACCTTCAAGATAGACATGCCTTCATGGAATATTTATGCATAACTTGTTATCCTTGTAATTGTTGGGTTTAATCTCTTAAGAGCTTGGATAGAAACTTCTAGTGCTATGATAGTGAGTCTTTGAAGGGGAGGTAACCACAAGCTGAATTCCATCAAGTACTGTGACTGAAGTATGCTTTGTGTTCAGCAATCATATCTTACTTTCAAGTTCTGGATTGCAATCAAAGGCCACAGAAATAACCAATATTATTGTGGGGATTTTCTTGTTTCTCCACCTAACAGCTTCAAGGCAGATTTCCCAAGCTTGACACTAGGGTTTTATTAGATGGTATTTTATGCTCCTTGAACCAAGTATTATAGTCCAACTAGTGCATCTTCACTCAAATTATGTTCACACACACACACACACACACACACACACTGCATTTTTAAGTAAACATAATGTAATTCCTTATGTCTTTTCAATCATCCTTGCTGTCATTTCTATCTCCTCCCTACTTTCCCTCTGTATTTCCCTGGCCCTCAATTTCCCATTGAATCGTTTCATTTTTTTGCATCTTCCCCTTCATAGCATGTGTAACTCTCATGTGTACTTCTTGGTAGAGCTCCTTATGTTCCCCATTCCAGGGTTGGTTTCTGCGTTCTGGTTTTTGTGGTTACTCCAGGTTGTATATGACCTCTAAAGATCCAAAGGTAGGATCCATAGATAAGAAAGAAAATGAGCATTGTCTTTCTGAGTCTGAGTTACCTCATTCCTTCAGTGAGTAAATGGTTAATGAAAATGTGCTACATATACAGTGTAATTCAATTCTGCTCTAAAGAAAACTGAAACCATAAAATTTGTAGGTAAATGGACAGAAAATACTATACTGAGTAGGGTAAGCCAGTCCCAGAGAGACAAATGTTAAATGTTCTTTCTTATTTGTGGACTTATAGAATATTTTATTTAGCCATTAAATCATAATTTCCAGCATCTAAAATTACCAAAATATAAATTATTAAAAGATAACTTAAATGTATACTAGATCATGAGAGAATTCTAAAGTGGATAAGTGACATAGTTAAGAAGTTGTTGAGTTGTAATAATGGTCTAAAACAAGATTTACTAGCTATGAGACAGAAGCCTCAGGTGTGGAAGAAAGGTGAAGGAATCAGGAGTAGTATATATGAAGGAAGTTCATGACCTGTATGCATCATCTGTCTGAGAGCCATTTCATATTATCTACACTAAAAGCCACAAAATTATACACTTACATACTCATTAAAATATATTTAAGAATATGTATAAATTCTCTTTTAAAAATAATATAGAAAATTAATAATTTTGAATTAAGTACATTTTCTGTGGAGAGGTAGAAAGATACTCTGTTCCTCAGTACAACAAATTAGGACTATATCATTAAAGATAATTTTTTAAAGTCAGCATTGCCACACTGTGTAGTATTTGGTGTGTCTACAAATTCTACAAAGTTGAAATATTACAATAGAAGAAAAAATATAGCTCTAAAATATAAACATAAAAAGTACTTTATTAAAAATTATAATTTTATACACAGTGCTATTTTAAATTGAGACTCTCATTCTAGTTTTAAGTGTGAAAATTAAATATGGCCTTTATGCATCTATGAGATGCCTTAATAGCCAGACACAGGGAGTCCTGAGAGTGAGAATTACAAGCTTTGACTGGGAGGCAGAGCCTAGAGAGGATCCCTTTGCATGCCTTACTTGTCTGACTAGGCTAGATATTTGTGACTTTGCTTTTCAAAATGCGCACAGAACACCTGAGGTATGTATCGAGATTGTGTAGTAGAGAGCTGATCCAAGTTGCTGGTCCCCTGTGCTTGACCTTTGATGCAATAGAGTTCTGTCTGAACAAGACAATATTCTGGGAAAATATATAAAGCACATTTTATAGTCTGTCTAAAGTGCAGTGCTCTGGAGCAAGGAAACTGGCATTTAGCTTCAGAACTGAGTCTCTTCTTGATATGTCAGAAACTTACACAATGATAACATTTCTTTCTGGAATACCTCTAAAAATAGCAATTTGTCTTTGATTCACAATTTTGGAAGGGTTGTCAACTCCATGTGCTACTAATTTATCTTTCCCTAGAAGAGCAGTACTCTTTGTCTGCCTGTATAGTCAGTGTTTCAATGATACAAATTATACATATATAAAGAAACATATACAAAACCAACAGTATAGTCACAATATTAAATACGCCAATGAATTTGGCTTATCATAGGGAGCTTCACAAACTGTCCAGTACAGTCCCTGAAAAAGAAAAAAAAAAAAAGATACAACTCATCTTTCTCTTGCTAAAATCTGGTTCAGCTGCTAGTCAAAATGAAAAAGCAATTGAACTCCCCAAGGGTTGTTTCTCAAACAGGGCAGGGTGGCAGGCATGGGGAAGGGGGAGGCAACAGGGGTTTGGTTTTGTTGTTTTTGTTTGTTTCTTTGTTTTTTGGAGGGGAAACTGGGAATGGAGAAATTCACATGTAAATAAAGAAAATATCTAAAAAAAAAAAAAAGAAAAACAGCTTTTAAACTCCAAAAACTGGACTGCCCAGAACTCAACTGTTCTGCTCGGAACTGGGCTCAATTGTACTCAACTGAATGGAAACAAAATGGACTCTTTCTCTCTCCCTACTCTTTTTTTTTTTTTTTTTACATTTCGAATTATATCCCCTTTCCAGGTTTCCCCTCTGAAAAAAAATAAAAAAGAAAAACACCCTGTTCTCTCCCCCCTCCCCTGCTAACCTACCCTCTCCTGCTTCCTGGTCCTAGCATTCCCCTACACTGGGACATAGAACCTTCATAGGACCAAGGGCCTCTCCTCCCCTTGATGACAGACTAGGCCATCCTCTACAACATATGCAGCTGGTGCCATGACTCCCACCATGTATACTCTGGTTGGTGGTTTAGTCCCTGGGGAGCTATGAGGGTACTACTTAGTTCATATTGTTGTTTGTCCTAAGGGGCTGCAAACCTCTTCATCTCCTTGGGTCTTTTCTTTAGCTCCCTCATTGGGGACATTATGCTCAGTCCAATGGATGGCTGTGAGGCTCTACTTCTGTATTAGTTGGGAACTGGCAGAGCCTCTCAGGAGACAGCTATATAAGATTCCTGTCAGTCAGCACTTGCTGTCATCCACAATAGTGTTTGGGTTTGACGATTGAATATGGGAAGGATTCCCAGGTGGAGCAGTCTCTGGATTTTCCTTCCTTTAGTCTCTAATCAATACTTTGTCTCTGCAACTCCTTCCATGGGTATTTTGTTCCCCCTTCTAAGAACAATCAAAGTATCCACACATTGGTCTTCCTTGTTCTTGAGTTT
This sequence comes from Mastomys coucha, assembly GCF_008632895.1. Taxonomy (NCBI): domain Eukaryota; kingdom Metazoa; phylum Chordata; class Mammalia; order Rodentia; family Muridae; genus Mastomys; species Mastomys coucha. Next base: position 76,107,456 of record NW_022196912.1, on the reverse strand, counting down.
CTTGTGGTTTATGGATTGTATTTTGGGTATTCCGAGCTTCTGGGCTAATATCTACTTATCAGTGAATTCACACCATGTATGTTCTTTTGTGATTGGGTTACCTCACTCTGGATGATATTCTCCAGATCCATCCATGTCCCTAAGAATTTCATAAATTGGTTGTTTTTAATTGCTGAGTAGTACTTCATTGTGTAACTGTACCACATTTTCTGTATCCACTCCTCTGTTGAGGGACATCTGGGTTGTTTCCAGCTTCTGGCTATTATAAATAAGGCTTCTATGAACATAGTGGAGCATGTGTCCTTCTTACATGTTGGAGCATCTTCTGGGAATATGCCCAGGAGTGGTATAGCTGGGTTCTCAGGTAGTACTATGCCCAATTTCCTTCCTGTCGTCCTGAGTGTTGGGTGTATCCTGTCTCTGACTCATTCTGTCAAATCTTTTTCTGATTCTCCACTTTGTATAATCCTCAATTAGATGTCATTGTGTTATAGTTTTGTAATAAAAGTGCACTAAAGGAGTGTCTGTATTCCAGCCAGAGGGATCAAAGTTTTTTGGTCAGGGAATATCTGTATTCCAGCCAGATCATACCTTTGGTTATGGTTTATTAAAGCACCCATGTTTCTAGTTTAAAATTCCTCTATACCTTTCAAGTGTTTTATTATTTCAGCATTCATGCAATAACATTTCCAATAAAGTCCTACTGTGCTTTGATGATTCCATGGGTGTGAAGTCCACTCGAGACAGAAATAGATCTCTTCATGCACATGTGTGTGATTATCATAGGGCCTTTGAAGTAGAATGATGTGGATGGGATATATTTCACCTGAGTGTCTCCATAGCAAACCACAGATTATTTCCATTAGAAAGTTATTATTTCAATATATATATTGAATATATATGTGTATATATCTGTATATATTCTGTATATATATATGTATATACAGGATATATATTATATATATTCTGTAAGTAATGGTAGGACCAGTCTCATGGTACCCAAGCTTATTTAGCTGAGTTCATTTTTCACTCTTAGACTCAAGTGGGTCTTCATATCAACTATCACATAGCCATTGATTTTCTCCCCCAGGGTATATGTCTCCAATCTTTTTTTGACTATATTTAGTCCCCAGTATTTCATACAAACATGAAATATGCACTAGTTTCCTAAATCTCGTCTACATTTTACTGTGAGGAACAGATGTAGTCAATTGGCTTGGAAAAATTTAATATCTATCTTAGTCATGACTAAGAAGCAAGTGAAGAGGAAAGGATTTATTCAGCTTACACTTCCACATTGTTGTTCATCACCAAAGGAAGTTAGGACTGGAAATCAAGCCGATCAGGAAGCAGGAGTTGATGCAGAGGCCATGGAGGGATGTGACTTATTGGCTTGCATCTCCTGGCTTGCTCATCTTCCTTTCTTATAGAACCCAGGACTACCATCCCAGGGATGGCACCAAACACAATGGGCCTTCCCACCCTTGATCACTAATTGAGAAAAATGCCTTACAGCTGGATCTCATGGAGGCATATCCTTGAAGGATTCTTCTTTCTCTGTTATAACTCCAGCTTGTGTCAAGTTGACACACAAAACTAGGCAGTACAATATCTTCTTCTTATAATAAATTCTAAAAATTATTTTATGTACAAGTGTTTTGTCTGTATGTATGTATGTATACCATGTGTTTGGTGAGTGCTGAAGAATGTCAGAGGGAGTACTGAATCCTTTTGGATGGAAACAGTTGTGAGCCACCATGTAGGTGCTGCGAATCCTATCCCAGTCATCTGCAAGAATAAAACGCTCCTTCACTGGGGACGCTATGCTCAGTCCAATGGATAGCTGTGAGCCTCTACTTCTGTATTAGTGGGGTGGACCTCAGGAGCTGAAAAGTTTGCAGCCCCTTAGGACAAACAACAATATGAACTAAGCAGTACCTTCAGAGCTCCCAGGGATTAAACCATCTACTAAAGAGTACACATGGTGAGATTAATGGCTCCAGCAGCATATGTATAGGAGAGGATGGCCTAATTGGTCATCAAGAAGAGGAGAGGCCCTTGGTCCTGTGAAGGTTCTATGCCCCAGTTTAGGGGAATACCAGGACCAGGAAGCAGGAGAGGGTAGGTTGTTGAGCAGGGGAAGTGGGGAGGGAACAGGGTTTTCTTTTTTATTTTTTTTTCCTTTTTTTTCAGAGGGGAAACCAGGAAAGGAGATATCATATGACATGCAAATAAAAAAAGTATCTAATAAAAAAAATACCAAAAACAAACAAACAAAAAAAAGAATAAAAGTGCTCTTAACCTCAAGGTAACTCCCCAGCCCACTATTGTCTAATTGAAGTTGTAATTCTTTGTAAAATGATGACTCCTGATTCCCAGATAAAAGTATAGGATTACCAGAAAAGTTTGAATATCATTATTGTAATTGGGATCTAGTTCAAGTGGAGGCTCTGAGGCCTGACACTATTACTGATGCTATGGTATGCTTACATTACAGACAGGAGCGTAGCATCACTCCCCTCTTAAAGGCCCAACAAGCAGCTGACTGAGACTGATGCATATACTTACACCCAACCAATGGACAGAAGATGGAACCCTTGTGGTTGAATTAGAGAAAAGCTGGAAGAAGCTAAGGAGGAGGGCGACCCCATAGGAAGACCAGCAATCTCAGCTAACCTGGACCACTGAGATCCCTCAGACACTGAGCCAGCAAACAGGCAGCATATACTAGCTGATATGATGCATCTGACACATATATAGCAGAGGACTGTCTGGTCTGACCTTAATGAGAGAAGATGCACCTAACCCTGGAGAGACATGAAGCCTTAGGGAGTGGGGAGGTTTGCTGAAGAGGGGGGTGGAAAGGTGGGGACATCCTCTTGGAGACAGGAAGGAGATGAGGAACATCCAGAAGGCAAACTGGTAGGAAGACAATGACTGGACTGTAAAAAATGATTAAAAAATAAAAATGAATTTATTTTTATCTGAAACTCAAGCTGAACTGATAATCATGTTTACAGTTAACAAATACTCAAAACCAATTATGAAATTATCACCTGAGTCTGTGAGATATGACAACCTCTACATTTATGAGGTTAAGGTCTATAACTGCTATGTGCTCACTATGCTTATGTGTTTGTGCTTTAAAAAATCTATGAACTGTCAGGTTTACTGGAGTTTAGAAGGAAGCTATATGTTCTTTTGTCCTGGATGATATTTAATGCAGTTATTTTTCCTGTATAAGTCCTAAAATTCCTTCCAAGTAGCCAACAGAGAAACTCAGTCCCGTTCATTACACAGAAACATTTTAACCACCCGACATAAACATGAATGTACTGTTATAGTGGACCTCATTACTGACATCTCAGTTCAGGGGAAATATCTTACAGGCTATCAGTATGAGTTTGGACATAGACTCTGAACCATGATTTTTCATATTACTACAGCCATTTAGATAAATAGGTGTGCAAAGCAAAACAGATAAAACCACAAAGCTCCTTGGAATTATTGTTAATTTTTATATTTACAATTTTAACATAGTTATGTGAGAATTAGAAATGGTGAGCCATTTACTCTTAGAATTATTCCATAAAACTCAACATACATTTAATGAAAACCTATTTAATAATTTGACATATAAAAGAGAACGTTGTCAGGGGCTGAAGAGATGCCTCAGCGGTTAAGAGCATTGACTACTCTTCTGAAGGTCCTGAGTTCAAATCCCAGAAACCACATGGTGACTCACAACTATCTGTATGTAATGAGATCTGATTCCCTCTTATGGAGTATCTGAAGACAGCTACAGTATACTTACATATAATTAATAAATAAATCTTTAAAAAAAAAAAAGAGAGAATGTTGTCTCTTTTCTTGACCTTAACTAGGAACACTAGAGGATTGGATGTCATTACTTTTCTATCTTCAAAGCTTGGGCTTCATATATACTGCTTGTCACAGCTTTCAATAGGTGCAAATGTGTTTATGAATACTAGAGGTGGCATACTAAAATACCTCAGAATGGCCTCGAACTTAGTACCTTCAATAACTTCATTATCTTCTGCTTCCACTTTCTGAGTGCTGGATTAACTTGTACCTGTCTTTGCCTCTGGCTTATGTTTGCTGTCTATTTATTAAAGCACAGATTTTTATTGATTTCAATCACTTTCTCCCTCCCCCTCCCAAACAGAGCCCCTCCTTCATCCTCTCTCCCTTCTCAGATGAGAGGGTGGGCCTCCCACCCTGGAGCATTCTTTCCCACTGAGCCAGACAAGACAGCCATGGAGACTGAACTGCACATCTGCTGCATATGTGTCTGGGGAGGCCTCTGTCCAGCCTGTGTATGTTCTTTGGTTGGCAACTTAGTCTCAGAGCTCTCAAGGGTCCAGGTAAGTTGACTCTGTTGTTCTCCCCACAGATTTCCTATGGATTTCACATAGAATGTGGAATAAAACAGTCATAAGAAACAGAGGGAAGGAGGGAAGGGGTAGAAGAGGGGATGGGTAGAGGAATGTGAGATTCAGGATCAGGTATGGGGAGAGCCAGGAGAGAGGGACAGAGAGCCAAGAGATTAGATAGAAATATGCAGCTGCCAGTGGTGGTGATGGTGGTGGTGGTAATGATGGTGGTGGTGGTGGTAGTTGTGGTGGTGGTGCTCGATGTGGTGGTGATAGTAGTGGTGGTGATGGTGGTGTGGTGGTGGTGGTGATGATGTTAGTGGTGGTGTGGTGGTGGTAGTGGTAGTGTGGTGGTGGTGGTGGTAGTGGTGGTGGTGGTGGTGGTGGTGGTGTTAGTGGTGGTGTGGTGGGGGTGGTGGTGTTAGTGGTGGTGGTAGTAGTGGTGATGGTGGAAGGAATCTCTGGGAAGTCCCAGAGGCCTCCGATGGGAGAGGCTCCCAGGAGTCAATGGGGTTGACATTATGATATGGGAATGAAGAGGTCACTTTCTGTAGCCAGGCAGAACCCCTCAGTAGAGAGATAAGGACCCCAGCACAGTGTTTTAAAGTAAAGTACCCAAGTGAGAATGCTTCAGTCCCACTTGGGAGAGAGAAGAAAGCAATCACAAGTGGAAAGAAGTGGAGCGGAGGTGGTGGGAGGAGTGGAGAGTTGGAAGAAGTGGGGGGAGGGAGTGGAGGGGGCAGGAGTTGAAGGGGGGAGGAGAGGGGACCCTGATCTGGTAATGGGTGAGGAAACAGGACTGAGGCCCTGAGGGCCAGCAGAACGAATGGGAACAGGCAAGCTCAGGAAATAGGAGATTGTGGGGAATGAACCAAAATGTCCAGAATGCACCAAAGACCTGGAAGCTAAGAGACTCTCAGGACTCAAAGGGAGGAATCTTAGATGAAATAACCAACAGTAGGGAGAGGGAACTTGTAGAACTCACCTCCAGCAGGAAGACAGGAAACCAAGTGAGGGATGGGGTTGCCCATAACTGTTCCTGTCTGAAAGAATTACAAGGATGGAAATGGAGAGGAACCTGAGGAAAAGAAGGTCCAGACCCAGAGTGGGATCCAACTATTACTGAGGCTATGGAGTGCTCACAAAAAGGGACCTATCATGACTGTCCTCCAAAGGACCCAACAAGCAGCTGAAAAAGTCAGATGCAGATGTTTGTAGGCAGTGGACAGAAGCTGCTGACCCCTGTGGTTGAATTACAGTAGGCTGGGGGATGCTGAGGAGAAAGGCAATCCTGTTGATATTGCCTTTGATATTGGACGAGCAGTATCAATTAGTTTGGTCCCCAAAGATCTCTCAAACACTGGACCACCAAACAGACAGCATACACCAGCTGATGTGAGGCCCCTAAAACACATACAGTACAGGACTTCAGGGTCTGTGTCCAGTAAGAGATGATGCATCTAACCCTCAAGAGACTGGAGGCCCCAGGGAATTTAGAGGTCAGGTGGGGTAGGAGGACATCCATGTGGAGACAGGGGAGTGGGGAGGACGTATAGGACATGTAACATTTGGAGGGTGGATGGGCAGGGAATAAAATCTGGAATGTAAAAAAATAATAAAAATAAAAATAAATTTAAAAAGTAAAATTTTTATGTGCAATACTGGTATTTTTTTCCTAATAGCTAAATTTAAATTTAAATAAAAAATTTTATGGGATGAGGAGAGTTGGCTTAGTGATTACCAAAGTCCCATGAACTTTCAGAGAAATGAGGTTCTATTCCAGAACTCATATCCAAAGGCTTAGAGCATCCTGTATCTCCAGGACCAGGGGATACATAAACCTTCCTTTTCTGGCCTCCACATGTACACAACATTCATGCATTTACACATAAATAAAAATTTTAAAAATGTGAAAAATGACTTGTTGCATATAATATAATCTCTAATTTTCTTTATTACTAATACTCATGTTTACCTATTAAATCACATAAAATCTGGTATACAAATGTTTATCAAAAATGATACAGTATATAAAATGTTCTATTTTTTATGTGGAGACAATTTTGGTGAATTAAAATCATGGGCACTGTTACTCACATATTTACAATGTCAGTAAGTTTTAAGAAATTGATAGCAAGACCATTTTTATTACTCTAAACTAATCTTGTATAAATTATCATTTCTAGGGAACTTTCTGAAAGAGTATTTATTTTCTATTATCCGGTAATTTAAAGTTCTGAAGATGAGAATTGATTATAATTACAAATTACATGAACTTTTTAATATGTAATTCGGCCTAGCACACTTGCACAAATTTGAGAGTACATATGTGCCTCAGTGTGTAGGTCTGAAACAGGGATTCTGAATGTTTCTGTACCATTTCTGACAGCTAACTTCACTGCACTTTGCCAACTGTGCCTATGTTACCATCTGTCACTTGGAGAAAGTGTCTGTCAATTAGCACTTTTACAACACTATCTGTCGACTGAGAAAAGTTAACAGAAAAATAACGAAAGCTACTGTCAGGAAGAAATTGGACAAGGTATCAAGTTCTTTGGAAGAACATTAAATTTACAGCATCTGCATGTCAGTGGTGATAAATGCCCTTTAACTGGGTGAGAAAGCGCTATTTGTCTTCTGAAGAAACTTATATAAAAGAGGCTATGTTCTCAGCACTGCCAACTCTTCCACATTTTTTTATATTTATTCACTTATTCGTATACAATTTTAAAATATACTCCTTAGCTCCAGAATGATAAAAAATAGATTGAAAAATAATTAGTGCCTAAATTTAGATGTATTTTTAAAAAGAGTTACATTTTTGGTTCTCCTACATCAATCTGACTTGTAATGAGTTGAAGTTCATTTTTTTCAGAGTGAATTTAATTTCCAAATTATTTTCTTTGTTCCATGAGTAGATGTTTTCTAAAGTTCATTTATAGGACCAGCTACATAATTCCTGTCTTCATACCAGCACCAGATCTCTTAATAATCGGACTCTTAATCCCTATAGACACCTGAGTATTCCTATAAAGATATAAGGTCAAAAGTCTTATATAGCCCATTGATTTTCTTTTTTTTTTGCCTTAATTATACATTTTTTTAAAAAAATCCTTTATTTTATGTATATGAATGAGTAGAGTACACTGTTGCTGTCTTCAGACACACCAGAAGAAGGCATCAGATTCTATTACAGATGGTTGTGACCCACTCTGTGGTTGCTGGGAATTGAACTCAGAGCCTCTGGAAGAACAGTCAGTGCTCTTAACCACTGAGCCATCTCTCCAGCCCTTAATTATATATTTTTGAGTTTAAAAATAAAATGCCTTATGTTTTATAAATAAGCTTTGCTATATAATTTTTCAACATTAAAGGAATGCACATAGCTGTGCTTATATGTGTACCCACGTATGCAAGACATATAAGTATGTGCACCTGCCATTGTACAAAGTTGTGTGTGAGAGTGTGTGTGTGTTTGTGTGAATTGATGCGTACTCATTCCTTCACACTAATCTACACTCTAATAATTCAGGAAGCTAGGAAGTTACAAAAATGGGTTAATTTACTTTGCTAGCACAATATCGTCCATTTAGTGTTACAACTGCAGGAATGCTTATTAATGTGTGGGTATTTGAAATTAAACAACACATCAGATATAACACATATAAATAATTCAGTAACAAACATTTTTATTGTTGTTTTTTGATTTGTAGGGTTTTTTGTCTCTTAGATTTACTTATCTAATCTATAAAATAAGAATAAAAAACATTTAACAAGTATTTAAAAGGAAAATACCAATGTACTCAGGCAAAAAATGGCATGTTACATGTAATAAGTATTTCATTATAACTGGTAAAATAGAAAAAATATTTTACATCCTATCACATTTTTAAAACATTCCTGTCTTGTAGCAGTAAGATGTCTCAATGGTAGTACAATATATTCTGTGTCTTACAAATTAACTTTTATTTTTCTTAAATTAATTAAATTATTCTGTTCTTAGAGATATGACCTCATGTAGCACTATATGGTTTAAATCTCAAAGTTTGCTATCTCTTCTTCCACGGTGCTTAGTTCATAGGTACATTCACCATGTCTGCCTGCTTCATGTTGTATACAATTAGAAGAACTAGCAGAGCATACAATCTGTTCTCACATTAAGAAAACTGAACTTTTAAAATACTTGCTGAAGGAAAATGTATAGGTAAAGTCAACCTACGTTTATTTTATATTACTTGGAGAGAACAAAGTTGGGAAACTATTTAATTTTACATGACATCAAAAATTTTTCTTTCTGTGTGAAAGCTCAGCATTGACCTTAAATGTGCCTGTTTAAAATGACATGTTCATCTAATACAGGAGAAATCTCAATAGATATTCCTGTGTATAAACAGACTACAATGTATGTTATACTGTGCTCAAGCCTGCACCAAAATGCTGCAAACTGAAAGTGAGGTTATCCTTGTTTACTCAGGAGAGCTTGGTAGAGCAATAAATGACTCATTATCTGGGAGATTGGAAGGATCCAATTAGAAAGGTGGTATGAAATTGTTCTCAGTCATTAGCTGATCAATGAAACTTTCTCAACCCCAGAGGGCTTCAGGTCAGCTTCAGCTCATTGATCAAGGTTGTTATGGATGATAAAACTGCCCCAAACTTCCAACTCCAGGGTCAAGGCAACATCTGTGCAATAGCTAATAAAGTAAATGCATTAGACCAAGCAAAAAGATCAATTAAAAACCTTAGTTAAGTAAGAATGCTCACCCTGATTTACTGTAAAACTCTAGGGATATATTGAGTTCAGCACTGGATATTTGGTTCTTCATGCTGTTTGTATTCCTGTTAGGAATGTCCGTAACTACATACCCTTTGGGGAACATTGGATATATATGTTGCCATTCTTTGTTTGTTTGTTTTTTTTTATTTTAGATATTTTCTTTATTTACATGCAAATTTCTCCATTCCCATTTCCCCTCCAAAAAACAAAGAAACAAACAAAAACAACAAAAACAAACCCCTGTTGCCTCCCCCTTCCCCATGCCTGCCACCCTACTCTCTCCCACTTTCTGGCCCTGGCATTAGTCAGAGTGTTGTGGAGAAATTTCCAGAGTGAAGCCATTATAATGAGTTAACTACAAGATAATTCATAGCAGAAGAAAAATGTGCTACTGTTGGAGAAGTATTCTTTATGCTTGCTTATTTATTTATTTATTTATTTATTTATTTATTTATTTATTTATTTATTTGGAGTGTCTTCTGAAAAGACACTTAAAAGGCTACATTTTAAGGATATTTAGGATGGAAAGAGCTTTGACTTTTATTTTAGAACTTGTTATTTGCTGGGGATCATACTTGCTCAGACTTTAAAGGCAGTATATCTCTCTCTAAAAAAGACATACACACCTATTACCTGGTATAATAAGTGTAGTGTCACCAATTGGATGAAAGAATGCCGGGCCGTGGTGGCGCACGCCTTTAATCCCAGCACTTGGGAGGCAGAGGCAGGCGGATTTCTGAG
>NW_022196912.1:76096402-76097477 GCF_008632895.1 Mastomys coucha | reverse complement strand
AAAAAAAAGAACACGTGCCCTTAGAGAATATTTTCAATGGCCTGACTTACAAAGTTCAGTTTCCTGAAGCACACTCCAGTTCATGTAGAGGCATTTATGTGTGCCCATTTATTTGCCTTGTGAGCCCTGAAGATGTTGGTGACTGATCCCAATTGTTGATATTTCTTGTGTTAGATATGTTGTGAGTGAATTAACTCTTTGTATCTAATCAAAGAGTACCACATTTTTTACAATAGACAACAAAATTGTTTTAGGCTAATACCTTGGCTTAAAAGAAAATTGATAATAGTTTTTGGTATTGTTCTGTATGAGAGAGGAAAAGGTTTATGTCTCTCAAAAATACTTTGGTAGCATTTTCAAATTATTAATTTTCTTTATGCTTTTAGTTTACAGAAGTAGAAATCACCCATCACTTCTACACTACTTGAAATATATATAGTCAGAAAAAAGTTTATTTGGTTTACAGTCCATCATTGAGGAAAGCCTAGGCAGGAACTCTACAAAGCAACCTAGAAGCAGGAACCGAGACAAAGGCCATGAGGAACATTTCTTACTGGCTTGCTATTTTATACTATCGGGGATCACTTTTCCAGGAGTGGTGCCATGTACAGTGAGCTCTACTGTCCCACTTCAATAATTAATCAAGAAAATACCCCCAAGGGCATGCTGATGGGCCAATCTGATGGAGGCAATTCTTCAAATGAAGCTGCATCTTCCCAGGTGACTCAGTTTGTGTCAAGTTGACAAATAGTGTTCGCTGGAACCTAAGAGATGGGAAGTGGATTTGAAGAACAGCATCTCACTTTGATCGTTATGTATGTCTAAGATGAACTTAAATGGAAATCAAGAAAATTTGAAAAAAAAAAAACTTGATTTGAAGCTTTACAATCTGTGTGTATCCTACAGTGCCACGTTGATTTTTGAAGGAAGTCTATAGCATCAAACACGTCACAACAGTTTTAGTAATGTTGCTAACTCTTTTTTTATTTCTTTCCAAGCTGGTTCCAAGCTTGCCCTTCCTTCAGTCTCTGCTCCATAGTTAATCTCTGCAACTCCTTCCGTGGGTATTTGGTTC
>NW_022196912.1:76080395-76095910 GCF_008632895.1 Mastomys coucha | reverse complement strand
GATGTAGAGGCTCACAGCCATCCATCGAACTGAGTACAGGGTCCCCAGTGAAGGAATTAGAGAAAGGAACAATGGAGCTGAGGGATTTGTAGCCCCTTAGGACGAACAACAATATGAACTAACTAGTACGCTCGGAGCTCCCAGGGTCTCAACCACCAACCAAGGACTGCACATGGAAGAGTCTGATTGTTCAGGCAGCATGTGTATGGTAGAAGATTGCAAAATCGATCATCAATAGGAGGAGAGGACCTCGGCCCTGTGAAGGTTCTGTGACCCAGTGTAGGGGAATGCCAGGGCCAGAAAGTGGGAGAATGCGGGGTGGCAGGCATGGGGAAGGAGGAGGCAACAGGGGTTTGTTTTTGTTTGTTTTTTTTTGTTTTTTTGTTTTTTGGAGGGGAAACTGGGAATGGAGAAATTCGCATGTAAATAAAGAAAATATCTAAAATAAAAAAAAAATAAAAAAGATTGTGATATTAGAGGACTTCCTTAGAATGAGAATGTTGGGAATTAAGGCTCAGAGCTAGGTTCTACACTTGTGTCCAAACGAATGCATTGGTTCTTCTTGGACAATAGCTTGCTAAAAAGAAAGTGAACCTACATTATTTAAGAGTTGTAAACTTGGGGAATGCCAGGGCCAGAAAGTGGGAGAGGGCGGGGTGGCAGGCATGGGGAGGGGGGAGGCAACAGGGGTTTGTTTTTGTTTGTTTTTTTGTTTTTTGGAGGGGAAACTGGGAATGGAGAAATTCGCATATAAATAAAGAAATAAAAAAGAAAAAAAAAAAAACTCAGGTGAGAGCAGATGCTGGAGAGGTTGTGGAGAAAAAGGAACATTACTTCATTGCTGGTGGGATTGCAAAATGATACAACCACTCTGGAAATCAGTTTGGGGGTTCATCCAGAAATTGGACATAGTACTACTGGAGGACCCAGCTATACCACTCCTGGGCATATACCCAAAAAATACTGCAACATGTAAGAAGGACACATGCTCCACCATGTTCATAGAAGCCTTATTTATAATAGCCAGAACCTGGAAACAACCCAGATGTCCCTCAACAGAGGAGTGGATACAGAAATTGTGGTACATCTACACAATGGAGTACTACTCAGCTATTAAAAACAATAAATTTATGAAATTCTTAGGGAAATGGATGGATCTGGAGAATATCATCCTGAGTGAGGTAACCCAATCACAAAAGAACAAACACGGTATGCACTCTCTGATAAATGGTTAAAGGCTGTTTTTCTAAGTAGATCAGTTCATTCAAAAGCTTAGAGAAGCCAATATGAATCAGTCAGCTTGGAAAGTATTTTGAGCCAGATAGGTCAGTTTTGTCAGCCAGCGAGACTTCATAAAAGCTAGAAAGGGTGAATTTATTCAGCAGTAAGTCTCAGATGCAGAAATATTCAAGGCCTATGTTAACTGACAGAAGCTGGAAGCTGAAGCCTTCAAGGACTGGGCTTGCAGAAGATTAGATTGTCTGGAGGTTAGAAGTTTCTTGTCCTAGGCCAAGGGAAAGATAGACAGAAACAGCCCAAACACAAGGCTCATCCCAAACTATGTATTCCTAAAGTTTTGGTAATGCTCCCATTTCATCCTTTCATTTGAGGAAATAAAGTGACATTCCCTTTTACAAAAAGCTGCCTAGAGAAATGAGCATTTTATGCAAGTCAGACAACAATGATATTTGTTAATAATTTAAAAAATTTAAAATCCCCATTTAAATTAATGGAAAATTTTACTTCTGTTAATATTATTGAAAATGTTATTGGAAAATTTACAATACATTTAAATACATTTCATTAAATAAATACATATTAAGAAGCTGAGTAATGCATTACTAGATAATATTAAATCTAGCAACATGGCAGTGAAATAGTCATTACAAATATAAATCTTATATTGGTGGACAAAAAAATAAAATCACAATATGACCGATGAAATTAGAAATTGAATTGTTATAACTTAGTTTGTGGCATAAACATTCTTTGTGTAATAAGGAACCACAAGTCTATAGGAACAAAACATTTTGCTGTGGTAAAATAAAGCAAACTAGAAAAATATATATGAACATTCTGGTACCATTCATTAATGGTTAAAAATCATGGTTAATTATTTTTATTATTGAGCAATAACATCATCTTTTCATCATGGTCAGTTCTACCTGAGAAACACAGTCACTTGGAAACTATCATATGCTAGTCAATTGTGATTAAATCTGAAACTTGTATAAACCCACATTGCATTATAACAGCATGAGAGCCACAAATACTTTCTCAGACTATTCTGGTGTTGGAAAAAATTCACATTGTTTATGTAAACATTTATATTTTAATGCTTTGAGGCAAAAATGGAGACTTTATTATTTCTATATGACGGGGGAGTTTCTTGCATTCAGTCTCATGCACACTCCAGGAAGTAGCATAAACATGCTCTGCTAATTTCAGGAAGGAAATGGAAGCTATTCATTAGTTCCAGTTATATAGTCCAGTCTTCTGTCAAAGTGCCAGGCCTCCTGAACTCACAGTGGCAGATTCTATAAGAAAACACATCTGAAAGGCAATTAAAGATTCAGGCGTAATGGGATCTAATCTAAGAACCTTAAAAATTGACAGGGCATGCACTAAGGAAATGTCAGAAGCAATCATTTTGTCAGTTGTTGCTTTCTATCCCGTGATGCCTTTCAGGTAGTAAATGCAGGAATGGCTGTGTAAGTGTTGTGAGTCCATCATTAGACTACTTCACACTGTCAATCTTCTCAGATCCATCTGCTTCTTCCTAGGACATTCATTTTTCCCTCAGCCAAGTATGTGAGAGATAGCTATTCAGACCTTTAGTCACAAAAGCAATAAACACTGTCCTTTGAAATTTTCCTTCTGTAAAAAAATACATAATTTCTGCCTTTGGAGATCCAGAGTCTGAACTCCATTGATAGTTGTGGGAAAAGGCAAATTATGCCAATGCATGAATGCAGAATACTTTCAGTTTCATAAACAATCATTTGAACAATCAAATTCTTTGTCAAAACCACATGATTTTGTTTTTAATGGTTTTCTTTATATATCTAATTAAAATCATTTTACATTATAAAGTACCTCACATACTGAAAGTGCTTTCTCGTGGCAAAATAAAGCTCTGAGAAAAGAGAATAAAATAAGGATCAGCGTACTTTGGTGTAAAATGTTCTGGGAAGTATGAGATATATCTGGAAGGTTCAGACATTATATGATATGTGGAAAGAGTTTACTACATGCCATATAATACAAAAGTAACAGGAGGATAATACAGATTATTATATTAATCTATAGTTGCTTAAATATAGCTTTTGAAAGCAAAAACTTAAAATATTTTGTGTTTGAAACTTGACTTACTAAGTTCTGTGATATCAGCCAAAGTATAATTTTCTGGAAATGTATGAAAAGTTCTATGAATAATGTAGTTTCTACAGGTCTCTAAGTTGTTTATCACCCTTTCATGTGTTAGGTACATCAGGCACACATTTTGTGTCTGTGTGATCTGTCATGTACCTCATATTCAGGTAACATAAAGGGTATATTCAGGTAACATAAAGGGAGACTGCTGAGTGAGATGACTAATGGTTTATATTTAAAGCTTCCTAATATTACATATGCACTTAATATTAGTAGTTAGGGTATCTTTACCAAACTATAACAAGGGTTATTCCTGTATTGTCTATTCTGCATCCAAAGATCTTCAATGGAATTTTTTAGTGCATTTTTCTACTTTCCTTCATTCTTTATTTTCCTTTGCTTTAGAGTTTGGAGTTTTCTTCATATTTCTATTTTTCTGAGACATCAGCCTTTCAAGACACCATGTTTTTATTTCCTTTACTTTTCTTTAAAGCAAATCACTTGAAATAATTCAGAAAGTGTTTAAATAATACCACTTATAAGACTACTTATGACTCTTCAATTATTAATCATTCTTACTGAATGTATTCCAGGTATGACAGTCAAGTCCAAAAGTGAAGAGCTGAGTAAAGAATCAGCTGCATTGAGAAAGTCACAATGAAACATTTAAAAACATTTCATGAAATACATGCAATAGAATAGAGCAATGCATTACTAGATCATACTGAGTTACCAGGCAACAATGCTTTCTTTGGATATAACTTTCCACAGTTTCTAACTGAGTATCAGGCATTTCAGAAATGTATCCAGAGCTCTATACAACACTCTTGGTTTGGTTTTTTTGTTTGTTTGTTTTGTTTTGTTTTGTTTTTCAAGAAATGGTTTCTCTGAGTAGCCTTGGCTGTCCTGGAACTTACTCTGTAGACCAGTAGACCAGGCTGGCCTCGAACTCAGAAATCCACCTGCCTCTACCTCCCAAGTGCTGGTATTAAAGGTGTGCGCCAACACTGTCCAGCATATACAACACTCTCAAATACCTGTGTCATCAATCATCTTAATAAAGTCCTATGAACTTCTACAACCCTGGCTTGAGTTTCATTCCTTGACTTTATAAAATGTATAATTAAATGCATTTTTGTTTGTTTGTATTCAAGTGTTTTTTTGTGAGCAGATATGGCTATAATGGGGGTTATAATGTTTTGCAGTATATTTCATTCTTTTCTGGTAGAATTCATGGTGTTATTAAAATTAGTTTCAGAAATGCTGTATGGACAAAACCTGATGAGGCAGCATATTGTTGCCACGTTTGTCTTCTTAATTATAAAGAGAAATGTTCCACATCACACCTCTGAACAGTGGATATTAATGTGCCCATGGTTTCTAAAGCAGAATTTCCTGACAGGTTATCTATCACACAAGTGGCTTGATCTGCATTATCGATAACTAAGGGAAACTGGAAAGGAAGGAGATTACAGACAATAGATTAAAAACTTGATTTGCACAAAATTCCATAGGCTAACTATTTGCAGGACACCAAATTAACAGCAGTGTTGAGGTATAATTTACTACTGCTTTCAGGCAATAGAGAGATAAAATGCTTAATTATTTATTAAGGAAGACTTCACAATTAATCTTCTGAAATGGCTTTGGGAGATGAAAAGTAAGACCATTATATTGTAAAGATAAAATGTTCAGTAATTAGGAATGTAAAAACTGTACTCTGTTGTAAATTCACATTTGTACCTAATGTCCCTTAATTTAATGTAATACTACTGACATAAAGTACATTACCTACCTTATTATTTTAGTAATTGTTTTTGAATCAAGATATCACTTTGTAGTCCAGGTTAGTATGGGACTCTCAATCATCCTAGATTTACCTCCTAGTCCTGCCATGACAAAGGTGTCACCATGTCTGAACTTATTCTTTTCTTTCTGACTAAACTGGTTCACTATATAGTGATCAGGTACAAGCGTTATATGGCCTGAAACATTTAGAAATGATCTTGTGGTTCACTTAGCTCTAAAATTAAATTATATACATTAAGTATTACATATCAAAAATATAGATAATTTCTATGATATCTTTCTGAAATAATGGAAATATTTTTAAAAAGAGGAATAAGTAAATTAATAAACTACTGTGAGAAAATATAGTTATAGACATTGAATCTTACTCATACAAAAACACTTGATATCTTTGAAGAAAAATTGAATGTGAATTGTTAAATAGCAAATACTAATTTTATACCCATTTTCTAAAATCAACTAGGAAACTAGATCAATTTTATGTGATAAATATGATAAAATCTCATATCACATAAAAATAATGTGATATGTTTGTTGAAGGGGACAAGTTGAAGTACATGAAAGATTAAGACTTATAACCATTTTTCCCTTCAAACTAATAATGTATTATAACTCTAAGATATTTTTATACTTCCCATAATTCTTCCAAGAATTTCAGGTTGGTCTATAAAGCTAGTATCTAGATCACACATTTTTAAATTCATTTTATGTTCTAATATAGACCATTTTCCTGCAATTCTACAAAAATTAATGCATTTTAAAATCTTTATTCTCAAAGTTTTTATTGTTTTAAGACAGGAAAAAAATTATTCTTAAAATTAGAAATCATTAAAACTACACCTAAATTATGACCTCATATAGAGTTTTAAAAGAAGTTTTCCCAAGGAGGTCTCTTGCAGATCTCAAAAACCCAAACTGATACTAGTTGTACTGGCTGGTTTTGTGTGTCAACTTGACACAGGCTGGAGTTATCACAGAGAATGGGTCTTCAGTTGGGGAAGTGCCTCCATGAGATCCAGCTGTGGGGCTTTTTCTCAATTAGTGATCAAGGGGGTAGGGCCCCTTGTGGGTGGTGCCATCTCTAGGCTGGAAGTCTTGGGTTCTATAAGAGAGCAGGCTGAGCAATCCAGGAGAAGCAAGCCAGTAAAGAACATCCCTCCATGACCTCTGCATCTGCTCCTGCTTCCTGACCTGCTTGAATTCCAGTCCTGACTTCCTTTGGTGATGAACAGCTATGTGGAAGTAAGCCAAATAAACCCTTTCCTCCCCAACTTGCTTCTTGGTCATGATGTTGTGCAGGAATAGAAACCCTGACTAAGACTAAGAAGTTCTTTCTATGAAAACTGACAATGATACCCTATTGCCAAAGACAACATTCACAGTACTTCTTGAATATAGAGATGTAAGTTGATGTAGGCTTTGAGCCTTCATCCCTATTTCCAGACTCTTTGGTGCTAGAAGGTATTTTTCAGGTTATGGAAAGAGAAATGTGGACACCAACGAAGCCACAAAACTCTCGCCCGAAAATTTGTCCTCCCTGCAAGATGTATTAGGGCAATATTCATGTAGAACTTTGACAACCCTTGTCTGTTTCAGCTTGATGTAAACTCCACAATAAAGAGCCCATGATCAACACTACTTGGATGTCTAGAAACTCAAGACTTGACAACCCAGAGACCAATGGTAGAATCAAACATGGCTGTTCTTTAAAAATAAGGTTCTGTGCCCCAGTGTAGGGGAATGCCAGGGCCAATAAGTGGGAGAGGGTGGGGTGGCAGGCATGGGGAGGGGGGAGGCAACAGAGGTTTGTTGTTGTTGTTTTTGTTTGTTTCTTTGTTTTTTGGAGGGGAAACTAAGAAAGGAGAAATTTACATGTAAATAAAGAAAACATCTAATAAAAAAAATTAAAAGTGGCCTTAAATAAAAAAAAAGAAAATATCTAATAAAAAATAAATGAAAAGAAAAAAGAAGATCTCCCACAGGCTGGCTTTGTTACACAAGCCCTTATAGAAGCTCCTTTCCTGGATGATTCTAGATTGTGTCAGGTTGATAAAGCAACCTGGGGTGTTTGGCTTGTGGATAAGGAAATTGGAATCATTTTAGCTTCCCTTGCGGAGGTGATCTGTGTCATCCAGATCAGCCTGTCTTCAGAGAAGCCCCAGGCTCTAAGCAAGACCGAGGAATGCAGGCTAAAGGTTTTTAGGCTTTCCCAAGGAGTTAATAAAATGAATTTATTTTGAAGAAAAAAAAAAGTATCCACTAAATCCCCTAACCATCTCTAAAGCTCAAGGGTCATTGGGGAAGAACAGGTGGGTTCTGCAAGAACTGGAAGTGGGGAGGTGTCAGATGCCAGCCATTAGACTACTTACAGTCATTGTACTTGTGAACTTAGAACTATGGTTACCTGTATTGGATCGACAGACTGGCCCCATGAATGATGGTGAATAAGAGAAGAGGCTATCCCTTACTGATGAACCACTAGCTATTCCTAAAAAAAAAAAAAGAAAACAAAAATCAGTGAGGCTAAGAGGTAGTGGCACATACACTTTAATCCCAGCACTCTGGAGGCAGAGGCAGTCAGATCTATGAGTTCAAGGCCAGCATAGTCTACAGAGCAAGTTCCAGGACAACCAAGGCTACAAAGAAAAACCCAAGAGAAACTACAAAGGAACACAAACAAATTTTCTGCAAAGAGAAAGTACAAGGAACAAAAAGAAACAAACCAACGAATTGATTCTTAATGATATTCTGTTTTTAGACTGATGCCTGGTACTATCATCATCAGAAGCTTCTTGCTGTAGCAGATGAGAGCAGATAGAGACCCATAACAAGACATTATGTAGAGAGTCTAAATTGGTAGCCTCCTCAGTTTCCTCCACTTGGAGGTAGGGTAAGCATGCAGAAGAGGAACAGGAAAGACTATAGGAGTCAGAAGAAATGGATGACACCAGGAGAATACCACCCACTGAGTCAGCTAAGCATGAAATTCCAGACTAAAACAGCAAGCACAGAGCATGAATTGATCTTTATTAGGTTGTTAGCATATATATTATAGCTGTTAGCTTGGTGTTTTATGGAGTCCTAATAGTAAAGGAAAATGTATCTCTGACTCTTACCTGCTCTTGAGACTCTTTTCCTACTATTAGATTGCCTTGTCCATCCTTGATATGAGAACTTTTACCTTTCTTAGTGTGTCATGTTTTATTTGTCTGTCATCTTTTGGAAGGCTGCTCTTTTCTGGAAAGGAAATTGAGAGGGAGAATATCTGGGGTGGTAAGGAAGTAGGGGCCACTCAAGGTGGTAGAGAAAGGAGAGACTGAGGTTGGGATGTGTGTCAGATAATTAAACTTCTATCATTATTAGCAACAGGCTAAAAAAAACACTTTCAAATTACAGTGAGGGCAAATAGTTTTCTGCTTCAATGTCATTTTATATGAGCTGTCACCAGAAAGTATGGCCCAACATTAAAGTCAGTCTTCCCTCCTCAAATAATCCAGTCATGGGTGTTCTAAGCTATTTGTATTTTAATTTACTTATGTTGATGTAGTTCATGTTTATGACTATGTTTAGCCATAACAATGGATAACTATTCAATTGATAAATACATTACAAACTAGTCACAAGACATATAGGAGCCAATTTCAACCTATCCAGTAAACAGGCCCTTGCTTGCTAACTTTCATAGGGCTGGAAGGAACTGAGAAGGGCACTGGCAAAAAATATCCAAAACATTATTTCTGTTATGCAGCATGAGACTGCCAGCTGCAAAATCAACCTGTCAAGCAGATGTACCCACTGGTACAAAACTGCCATGACTATCGTAGGATAAACAACTACTTTCTAATTTGATTTAATTCCAGCCCCACAGGAGGGAATTGATATTGGTAAAAAAAAGTATTAAATGATCATGTTGTCATACTACCTTGTGATTTTTTTATATTTATACACATACTTAGGTTGCTCTCAATCTCTGTCTGAGAAGTTTCTCTTGGCACAGGGCAACTGTCAGTCCCTCCCTCCCTCCCCCACCTCTCGATATTTGTATGCATATATATACACATATATATGTATACATATTTTTTCAAAGTTTTGTGAATAAATGGTCACTATTAATGCTCAATTTTAAATAGATAATTATCATTGTGCATATATTTTTAAATCAACTTCGTATAAACAAAAGTCATCTGAGAGAAAAATAGCTCAATTAAAAAGACACCTACAAGAATTTCATAAATTCATTGTTTTTAATAGCTGAGTAGTACTCCATTGTGTAGATGTATCACATTTCTTGGGGAAATGGATGGACCTGGAGAATATCATTCTGATTGAAGTAACCCAATCACAAATATCTTTGGGAGTCATTAAGAGTCCCTCCATCTTGTGAAGGCTGATTGCCCCAGTATAGGGGGATGCCAGGAAAGGGAAGCTGGAGTGGGTGGGTTACTTATCAGGGGGAAGAGGAGGGAGGGTGGTATAGGGAGATTTGGAGGGGAAATGAGGAAAGGGGATAAAATTTGAAATGTAAATAAAAAAATATCTAATAAAGAAAACTTAGATAGTGAAACTTGACTGCTGAGCTATCTGATCAGACCTTGTACCATAATTTGTAAGCTCATTAAAAAAAAAGTATGCAATTGATGTCTTCTAATCTATATCTTTTGTGGTTGAGTCTTTTGTTGACTTTATTTAAATCCTAGAAAATTGATACAATCTCCTCTCTTTTTTTTTTCTAGGAACAAACCATAAACCTTAAATAAGTAAAACCATTTTTCACTTAATTAAACATTCTTTCTAATGGCTTTGCATCATAATTGACCAGCAAGATATAATACATATAATGGTAAATTATGGATCTTATGGACTGAGGAAATTGTTTAAAATTTTTCTAGTGGCAATTGTATAAAATATTAACACAGTTAGATTATTTAATATTCCTTGAGGAAGAACTTTTCATTGTCATCTTTTCATGAGTTTAGCATTGTTATAAGTAGGTACTGTAAAAAAAAAAAACACTTTCTCTATTTTTGCTCTTGTAGATGAATTGTAAAAAATCAGCCTTTTAAGTCAATTATTATTATTGCCTATCCTTTTAATAATTGAGAAGGTAAGAGGGACTCCAGTTTGTAATGAACCCGAAAGGTTGGATCCTGTTATTTATAGCCCTTGGGTCAGGCAGCATCCTCTATTTCCAGATATCTTTTTAATGAAAAATACAGGACAATTTTAAGACTTTTATATGTTGAACTTCCATCTGCCCTTGTACCACCTGATCAAGTACCTGTAATTTTTCTTCATTTAAAAGTCATTGCTCTTCTCACATATGTTTTTCAGTTAACCTTCTTAAAATAGGGCGATTGGTTTCTCCATACCTCCAGAATTCTTTTTCTATTAAATGGAGCTGCTCTTCCCTTGGTTAATGTGCCTCTTATGGTTAAGTCTGGAATACTATTGTCTTCTGTAGCGTGTCTGAGAGCTCCAATACCTAATTTAATTTTCTCTAGTTGCTCTGTTGATCACTGATAGGAAATACTCAGCATTTGGGATTCTTGCTGGGGTATGATTCAATACCCTTAGAGAGTTTCCCATATATAAAGAATTCTCTTCTAAGCTGACTGATTGAATCCAGCTTTTCTCAGCTTCTGACTGAGTTGCTCTGCCTAGGCTCACAATAGCTTTCTCAATATGTTCTAGTCTTCTGGCTCCTTTCTCATTCTCTGCTTAGCTCTGTTTTCATCTGTGTCACCATTTTTTTCTCTCTCACTGCTCTTATGTACCCTTTCTTTCCTAGCTGTTCTCATGTGAGTTAGGATTATCCCTGACTCATTCTTAATAGTTTTTCTCTGATTTGTCTACCCTTCAATTAGATGTCAATTTTGAATATGACTGCTTCCCTCTAAAAACTAACCTTTCCTTCCTGTTATGGATTAAAAGTGTGTACACTGTTCAAGACACACTACACTATAATCTAGGAGATGTCTTCATTCTGGCTGAATCTTGTTTAGATATAGCCATTTTCCAGAGCAGCCATGCTACTGGATTAAAATACCTCTATATCTAGGTAAAACACTTGCTTAACATGACTGAAGTTCAGGCTTCTTTCTTTACTCTACATAAACCGAGTATCTTGGTACATATTTTGTTGTAGCTCTGAGAAGGCAGAAGAGAAAGAATCACAAGTTCAAGGTCATCCTTCTCAACACAGATTTTCAAGCAAAACTGAGCTATAGAGGCTTTCTCAAAAAAAAAAAAAAAAAAAAAAAGAAAGAATGGGAAGGAAAAGCACACAAATTAAATTTTTTTCAATGAAATAAACTCTCCTCCCTGGTAAAGTACAAAAAGATTGTATCTCTTTGATAGCATTAAAAGTTTAAATTTAGTGCCAAATTATAAATATTTAAAATATTTATATATAAATAAAAAACAAACCAATTAACCAGGATTTGGCATTCAAGCAGAGCTGTGATCCCCTTTTAGCCACTTGTTTTTAAGAATGGATGCTAATTCTGAATTGCATAACTGTTCTTATGGATAGTGATAGAAAAGTAAAGTGTCTTATGGACCCTTAGAAGTGGAATATTAAAAATAAAAACAATATTCTCAGACAAATAAATATGAATAACATTTCTTCCAGGTTTTAACATTTTTGTTCTATTTGTCTTTAATCATCAAGTCAATCTTTTTCAAGGTGTTGGGTTTCTATTTGGAAATACCCCAAGGCCTTTGGTCATCTGTATGTTGTTATGTTACAAACTTGCTGAGCAATGTAGCACTTGCATGTATATAATAAACTTTTCTGTACAAAAAAATAAATACCAAATCTAGTTAAATTTAGTGAAGCTTGCTAAAACAAAAAATGGAATTGAGAGTGGGCATGCACTACAAAGCAATGATGATTTATATATTCAGGATTCTATTGAAAAATGAATTTAAATGCAGAATCATCTTCACTGAGTGCAATCAGTATCTATATTCCTTATGTGGCAAAACAATTGCCTTATATGGACAGGATTTAAGCCTGAAATTAGGTAATATTCGACAGCTGGGGTTTGCTGAGACTTGTAAGGTCATACTTCTTAGAATAAGTTAAACTTGCTAGAAAGAAGTTCATAACAGACAGAAGCCTTGCTATGTCAAATTTTATCATAAACACATGTAATACCTTCAAATGTGCATAATTCTTTGAGAAAGCCTACCTTTGGTCTATAACTCACAGAAGCAGTTTTCACATACTGAATGAGACTGAATATATCAGAGTAATTCATTTCATCATTAAAGAAAGCAACTTTTGGTAAAGCATAATTTACTACTGTAGGAAAACAAGTATATGGGCTTATGTGTAAGAAGTTTATAAAATGTACACATGTGGGGAAACATAGTGATATTTCTGATTTCTGTTATAAAAAGACATGATTTTGATTTGTAACATGCATCTGAGTACAGAAAAACCATATACTTATTATTTATAGGAGCTTAATTTTTATACTACCATGACATATCTTAGGAAAAGTAAGGAAGTAAGTTTTGATACTCAAATTAATTTTGCATATATATATTTTCGGGCACACATACAATGTAACATAAGAATACTTTTGTTGTTATAAAAACTCTGTATCATGAATTAACTATGCTGTTAAGGCATGAAATAACTTAAAGATAAACTTGTATCTTGCATATGAAAAACTATAACTATAAGCCGTAGTAGCCTAGTCCATGATTATTCCCTAAGTCCAAATAAGATTAATATTTAACATAGGAAATCAAAGACATAACGCTTTCTAGGAACACACAGAGATTTTGTAGAATTCTTTACGTTTAGACATGTACAGATATATAAATTTACTGTTTTTACTTTTTTACCTTAAGAGTAATTTATTTACATGTAACTTTGTGTCCTCACAGAGGCCAGAAGCAGACACCCGATCTTCTGGAGATAGCATTACAGATGATTGTGAACAAGGAAACCAAACCTAAGTCTTCAGAAAGAGCAGTAAGTTGGCTTTTTACTGCTAAGCTGCTTGTCTCTCAAGTTCATAATACCTACTTGTACTCAACAGTTGTGCTTGACAAAAATTACTTGCTTTGAAAAGATGCTTCTGAGTACTCTATAGGAGTACTTTAATTTAAGTGATTATGTAAATTATTACTCGGTTGTTCAATGATATATCTCTTTTGTGTGAGCCAAATATAATAATTATGGCCATGATGATTACCTTTGAAAATGAAAACTCAACACTAACTATGATGACTCAGAACCCTGACTAGGCAAGCCTACAGTCCTCTCATTGCTATTACTCTTGGGAACATGATATATACTAAATCTCTTCCTCTTCCTTTCTTAACTTCCATCTTTCTGTTTCTCTTCCTATTTTCTTTAAACAGAGATACTGAGAATTACAGATTATCTGTTGGAGTCTATCTACATATTTAGTATGTGAAGAGACACAACTTTAAAGTCAAATCTACTTTATCCAAAAGAAATTGTCTGCCTACACTATGCACAAATCCTGACTATAATAATGTTTTTATAGCTTTTTATTTATATTAATTCTTATAGATTTGGAAAGCATCATATGCTTTAAGTTACCTTTGGATTTTTATTTAAATAGAATCCAACAATTGCTAATGTTTAATATTAAAGATAATTTAAAATGATACCTATTTTCATATTTACTGTTATATAGAACCCAAATTTGTATTATGTCACATGTAACATACCATTTAATATTGTGAAACATAGTTAATGCATTTTAATTCACTTCTATATCTGTATATTTCAAATGTCAACAATAACTGACTGAAACTGAATATATACTATATTCTTAGTAAATACGAATATATACGTATATATGCACAAAGTTTAATTAAAGCCTGTAGTCATGGCTGGAAATAACTTCTGGTCATATACAAGAGTGTAATCATAGGGAGGTGGGCTATAGGGAATATTAACTTTTGCTTGAAGGAAAGGAAACTGTGTTCATATTACTGATAAATATATACATTAATATTATGGATATATTTCTTTTATTAATATTCAGTATGTAAAATTTCTCAGATAAAAATGTCATATTTAAACATATATGCATTTCCATTAACATTATTTGAATGATACTAGCAGATTTTAAGTACTGTTATTTAATTAATTTGATGAATAATTTTCATTATTGACCTTAGAGATATTACTTTTTCTTATAATAATCTGAAACCTTATGAAACTTAGATTATTTGTATGATTTTGTTAGCTATTGTTAGAAGTCATGAGGAAACATCTTTCAATTGTAATAAAGGCTCTATAGAAACCACACGTTCCTATAAACAATTTGGGTAAACAAGCATTAATATGTGTATTTCTATTTTCTCTTACATTCTGTAGTTAATTCTCCTACTAAATAACACAAAATTCCTATTACAAACAAATCATAAAGTGTTACACACTTTTTCAGATTATTTCAATATCTCAAACATGCTTTTCAATGACAGAGGTTATGTGATTCTAGTCTTTATCAGAAATTCCATGCACACCCTTCTAACTTCAGTCTTGCAATTATGTACTCTGGTATAAAGTACCAGGGTATCTCAAAATTATTTGTATTCTAGACTTTAACAGTTTCATTTTGGTTATCACTCTTGAAAACTTTGTGCCATATCAGTATTCGTACCTAGTAATTAAGTATAAATATTATGAACAAATTAATGCATACATATGAGTCAAACACTATAGTATATTGAAGACACTCAGCACTTGTGTCACATAGCTCCCAGTCACCTAGTTCTAAAGAACTCTAGCTCCAGAGAATCAGAAAGCAACTTTGGACTTTGCTAGCATCAGGATTCACAAATATACAAACCCACATGTAGAAACATACATACACATAGTTAAAAATAACATAAATGTATAAGTTAAAAATATGTTGTTCTATTTTTGTTCACATGTATGTGTGTGCCAGTGCCCATTGAGGCCGTCTGCAAGAGAGGGCATGTACTTTGCTTATAAGCCATCTCTTCAATGACAAAAAAATAAATCTTAAGGAATAACTGTCATTTATATCTGCTTGGAAGACAGAAAATCTGTTTTCTCCAAAGGAGTAACACTTAGTATATCAGCCATGGTATTGCAGAACTCATATTCAGGAGTACTTGACTAACATAAAATGGACTTTGGTCTTCTTGGGTGCTTTTATTAATTTATGAATTTGTGAATTTTTTTCTCTCCTTTGGGGTGTTTTCTTGGTTGGGGCAGTGGCTATTGTATTGAGTCTTTGTGTTTTTGAGGATTGCAATTTGATCATCAATAGGAGGAGAGGAGCTCAGCCCTGTGAAAGTTCTGTGCCCCAGTG
>NW_022196912.1:76023703-76079776 GCF_008632895.1 Mastomys coucha | reverse complement strand
AAAAAAAAAAAAAAAAAAAAAAAAAAAGAACTTAATGACAGATAAGTGAAGAGAGGAGAGTATCTGGAAAATCCTGGGGAAAGAGAAGCATATGATAAAAATATACTTAAATTTAAACTTATTTTAAATTATAAAAATAAAAAACAATTTAAAAACTTACAAGAAAATAAAATAAGAGTGATTCAAATACATAATATACATGTGTGAAGGCATCAAAGAATAAATAAAAAAAAACCTGACATCATACAGACAAATTAATTAAGTAGAAATATT
Organism: Mastomys coucha; assembly: GCF_008632895.1. Classification (NCBI taxonomy): domain Eukaryota; kingdom Metazoa; phylum Chordata; class Mammalia; order Rodentia; family Muridae; genus Mastomys; species Mastomys coucha. The sequence continues at coordinate 76,079,503 of NW_022196912.1, read as the reverse complement.
TCCAGGTAAAAAAAAAAGGTGTGTGTGTGTGTGTGTGTGTGTACACTATGTAATGATTCGGCATTCCAGTTGGAGCAATATTAACATGCTCAAAAATAGCCAAACTATAGGATCCTTCCCACTGAAGTTGTAGTTAGCTACAATCCTAAATATTTTTCATAACATTAACTGTTCTTAGTTAGATGAAGAGAGCCCAAATTGAAGATATCCACCTGGTCTCTCCCTTGGAGCTTTTGGAACCCACGGAAAAGGGTGAGGAATTAATGTTGGTACTAATGTGGTTAAGGACACCAAGAAAACTGGGCTCACAGAATCAACAAAGCTCATGGGGGCTCATAGAGACTAAAGCTGCAATCAGGGTGCAGGTGGATACTTTTTGGGGATTTTGTGAGACACCTAATTGTGGGAAATGGGGTGTCTCTGATTCTTTCATCGGTTCTTGGGATAATTTTCCTCCTTTGTTTTCTCCTTTGTTCCAGCCTTGACATGAGAATTTGTACCTAATCTTATTGCATCTTGCCATGCCCTGTTCAGTAGATATCCCTGGGAAGCCTCCTCTTTTCTGAAGAGAAACAGGAGGGAGGGAGCTTGGAGGAGTTGTAGGGAGTACTAAGAGAAATGGAGGGAGAGGAAACTGGTCAGGATGTATTGAAAACAAACAAAATCCTTATATCCCAACTTCATTGTTATGATGTTTCTTTATTGAAGTGAGGTGTAACATTTGACATTGAGTACTGTTGTTTGTAACTTCCAAGTATAATTTTATGATCACTAACTTTGGTGTCAACAAAAGATCAGGAAAGTTTGTTCTTTAGGATTCAATAATGGTAGTAACTCAGGTGATAAACACTTTAACCTGTGTGAATGGGAAATCATACTCTTAATTCTCCAATTTCTTTTACTTCCAAAGGGAGGTTATAACTATAAGGGCAGTGAGAGAATGCAAGAAGTCTTTTCTACTGTGCCTGCTGAATGTCCAATTTGACAAGACTGAACAATGGACAAAGTATCTCCTTTGGGTTTTTGTTGTTATTGTTGTTGTTTGTTTTTCTAAACTCCACAGACAAAAACTAAATTTAAAATGCCATGATAAACACTAAAAATATATTTATACACATACATTAATTATTTTGTTAATAAAATTACATTTAAATAAAGTTCAATTAAGATTAAGGAAAATTTCTCTGGAGGCTACCAACCTATGTCCATATTTATTAGTTAAAAGGTTTTTGTGAACATTCAAGTTATTTGTGATTAACATATCTAACAAAGGTACATATACATTATGATTGTTTTAAATACTTAATGTTGTATATTGAACTAGATAGTGATATACCCCAATTTGTTCTATAGTACTGGCATTTCACTATACAACATAGTATTGAATATAATGAATACTTTGCAATGTTAAATGTACCAATGATTATCAATATCCTGCCTCCTCACATCAACAAACAATAGGTAAGTCTGAGATAACAGATAGGAACACAGAAATCAGGCTGTGTGGTACAGACCTAAGAAACCTGTGATATTAGATACTCAAGACATTGAGGCAGAGGATAATACAGTTCAAGTTTTCCAGGGGATACAGTGGAAGGGGCAAGTCAGCCTGGATTAATTACTGGGAGGCTGTCTTGAAGTAATAAGTAAAAGATTGGTGGAATAAAATTTGGCTAGCATGACAAGACCCAAAAATCAGATACCAATACAAATAAAAACAAATACAGGTGGTGCTTACAGCTACTCAGGGTTTAATGTTTATTATTTGTTTTGGTTAAACATAATGCAAGTGCCTCAATCTAAATCTCAATATACATTTTAGTAGCACTAGGATAATAAAAATAACTGTTGTCTAAATGTTGTTTTAATAAATGAGAGTTTTTGTAAATGTTTTTATTTAATTATTACAATGCTATTTAAGCATTTGATAATTACATCTTCAATTGATCTTATTTTGAAACATGATCAACTATCTTAAGTCCTAAACTTGACCTATAGTGTTAGAAGGAAGAATCAGCCCATTAAATAGGTTAATTTAACAATCCAGAATGAAGTATGAAATATTTCAGACCAGTTGTGTCATAGAATAAAACCTTGTATGTGGATTTCATGTTAGCTCAGTGACACAAAGAACCTTGAAGATAATTAGTTTTTGAAAGATTGTCCTTTTCATCTGCTTCTTAATGTATTTCATATTTTGTCTTGTAATGTTTGATTTAATCAGCACTATTATGTGTGTCTCTTGCCTCATTTCATTTATTTCTCAGTCAGTTGTTGATTGGCTATTTCCTGGGCATTTTGAAACAAGGTTTGTGTGTGTTGCTGTGTCTGACCTTGAACTGGCAAGTAAATGTCTTAAGGAAGCTTTGTGCACATTGGCATTATAGGAAAGTACCATCCGTCCTGCTACCAGTTCTCTTTTTGAAGAGAAAAATTAAGAAGTAAGAATAAGTCCCATGAAACTTAAAGTAATTAAGCAGTCTTACTGTAGAGAGAAGCTAATTATAATTAACCTCTGGGAAATATCTGCTGTTAGGATAAAACAATAATGTAATCTTAAAATATAGTAACAGAAAACTTGGCTGTAAAAATATGGATCCCAACCTTCTAGTCTGAGCCTGTGCCCTGAGAAGATCTTGGTTGCCAGCTTCACACCCAGTCCCACAATACCCAGAAGACACTTGACTGTCAGGTGCTCTAACATGCCCAGGATCACAGAATCTCAGGAGCTGGTCACAACAGGATTTGAGGATGCCAGAGGTAGCTTGACTCCCAGGAGCTCTAAAATACCCAGGATGTCAGGATCACAGGATCACAGAATCAAAGGGTCACAAAGACAGCTGGACTCTGAGGAGTTCTCACACAACCAGGATCACAGGAAAGATAGGTTTCAGGCAGAGACATTGAGGGAAGGTAGTGCTAGAGATAACCAGATGGTGAGAGACAAGCATAAGAACATAAACAACAGAAATCAAGGTTACTTAGCATCATCAGAACCCAATCTCCCAGCATAGCAAATCCTGGATACACCATTACACCAGAAGAGCAAGACTAGGATCTAAAGTCGCTTCTCATGATGATGATAGAGAAATTTAAGAAGGATATAAATGACTCTACTAAAGACATACAGGAAAACACAGGTAAACATGTAGAAGCCCTAAAAAAGAAAATCCCTTACAGATTATAGGAAAACACAACCAAACAGGCAAAGGAAGTAAACAAAACTATCCAGGATCTAAAAATAGAAATAAAAACAATCAAGAAAAAAAAAAGGAGAAACAACTCTGGAGATAGAAAACCTAGGAAAGAGATTAGGAGTCAGATGCAAGCATCACCAACAAAATACAAGAGATAGAAGAAAGAATCTCAGGTGCAGAATATACCATAGAAAATATTGACACAACAGTCAAAGAAAATGCAAAATACAAAAAGCTCCTAACACAAAACATTCAGGACACAATGAGAAGACCAAACCTAAGGACAACAGGTGTAGAAGAGAGCAAAGATTCCCAACTTTAAGGTCCAGTAAATATCTTGAACAAAATTATAGAAGAAAACTTCCCTAATCTAAAGAAAGAGATGCCCAGGAACATACAAGAAGCCTATATAACTCCAAATAGACTGTACCAGAAAAGAAATTCCTCCTGTACCATAATAGTCAAAACACCAAATGCACAAAACAAAGAAAGAATATTAAAAGTAGTAAGGGAAAAGGTCAAGTAATATATAAAGGCATACGTATCAGAATTATACCAGACTTCTCACCAGACACTATAAAAGTCAGAAGATGCTGGGCAGATGTCATACAGACCCTGAGAAAACACAAATGACAGACTACTATACCCAGCAAAATACTCAATTAACACAGATAGAGAAAACAAGATATTCCATGACAAAATGAAATCTACACAATATCTTTCCATAAATCTAGGCCTACCCAGTATAATAGATGGAAAACCCAAACAAAAGGTGAGAAACTATACCCTACAAAAAAACTAGAAAGTAATCTTCTTTAAACAAACTCAAAAGAAAATAGCCACACAAACATAATTCAACCTCTAACAACAAAAATAACAGGAAGCAGCAATTACTTTTCCTTAATATTTCTTAATATCAATGGGCTCAGTTCCCCAATAAGAAGATACAGACTAACAGACTGGACACCTAAACAGCACCGTGCTGCATACAGGAAATGCAGTTCAGTGACAAAGACAGACTCTACCTCAGAGTAAAAGGTTGGAATAAAATTTTCCAAGCAAATGGTGCCAAGAAGCAAGATGGAGTAGCCATTCTAATATCAAATAAAATTGACTTTCAATGAAAAGCTATCAAAAATATAGAGGACATTTCATATTCATCACAGCTGATATCTACCAAGATGAACTCTCAATTCTAAATATCTATGCTTGAAATGCAAGGGCACCCACATTCATAAAAGAAACTTTTCTAAAGCCCAAAACACACATTGCATCTCATGCAATAATAGTGGGAGACTTTAACACCCCACTCTCTTCAATAGACAGATCATGGAAACAGAAACTAAACAGAGACACAGTGAAACTAACAGAAGTTATGAACCAAATGGATTTAACATATATCTATAGAACATTTTGTCCAAAACCAAAAGAATATACATTCCTCTCAGAACCTCATGGTAGCTCCTCAAAAACTGAACATATAATTGGTCACAAAACAGGCTACAACAGATGAAAGAAGGTAGAAATAATACCATGCATCTTATCAGATCACCACAGACTATGGCTGGCCTTCAATAAAAACAAAAACAATTGAAAGCCTGCATATGCATGGAAGATGAACAATGCTCTATTCAATGATAACTTAGTCTAGAAAGAAATAAAGAAATTAAAGACTTTTTGGAATTTAATGAAAATGAAGGTACAACATACCTAAAACTTATGGGACACAATGAAAGCAGTGAGAAGAGGAAAACTCATATCTCTAAGTGCCTCCAAAGATAAAGTGGAGAGAGCATACATTACATCTTGAGAGAATTCCTGAAAGTTCTAGAGCAAAAAGAAGCAAATATACCCAAGAGGAGTAGATGGCAGGAAGTGATCAAACTCAGGGCTGAATCAACCAAGTACAAACAAAAAGAATTATACAAAAAAAAAAAATCAATAAAACCAGGAGCTGGCTCTTTGAGAAAATCAACAAGATAGATAAATCTTTCGCCAGACTAATCAAAGGTTACAGAAACAGTATCCAAATTAATAAAATCGGAAATGAAAAGGAAGACATAACAACAACCACCATGGAAATTTAAAAAAATCATCAGATCCTATCACAAAAGCCTTTACTCAACAAAATGGGAAAATCTGGATGAAATGGACAATTTTCTAGACATATACCAGGTGTCCAAGTTAAATCAGGATCAGATAAACCATCTAAATTTCCTCATAACTACTAAAGAAATAGTATCAGTCATTAATAGTCTCCCAACCAAAAAAAGCCCTGGACCAGATGGGTTTAGTGCAGAATTCTATCAGAACTTCAAAGAAGACATAATACCAATACTCTTCAAACTATTCCAACAAATATAAACAGAAGGAACACAACACATTTCATTCTATCAAGCCACAATTACACTTATATGTAAACTACACAAAGACCCAACAAAGAAAGAGATCTTCAGACCAATTTCAGTTATTAATATCATTGCATATATACGCAATAAAACAAATTCTTGCAAACTGAATCCAAACTGAATCCAAGAACATAACAAAACAATCATCCATCATAATCAAGTACACATCATTCCAGGGATACAGTGATAGTTCAATATATAGAAATCCATCAACATAATACACTATGTAAAGAAACTCAAAGAAAAAAAAACACATGATAATCTCATTAGATGCTGAGAGAGCATTTGACAAAATTCAACACCCCTTCATGGTAAAAGTCTTGAAAATATCAGGAATTCAAAGCTCATACCTAAACATAGTAAATGCAATATACAGCAAACCAGTAGCCAATATCAAACTAAATAGAGAGAAACTTGAAACAAACCCACTAAAATCAGGGACTACACAAGGCTGCCCATTCTCTTGCTACCTATTCCATATAGTACTTGAAGTCCCCCCAAAATTCCACTAGAAAACCCCTAAACCTGATAAACAACTTCAGCAAAGTTGCTGGATATAAAATAGCTAAAAAAAAAAAAAAAAAAAATCAGTAGCCCTCCACTACTCCAAAGATAAACAGGTTGAGAAAGAAATTAGAGAAAGGACACCCTTTGTAGTAGCCAAAAATAATATAAAATGCCTTGGGGTGACTATCCACACAAGTGAAAAGTCTGTATGCAAGAACTTCAAGTCTCTGAAGAAAGAAAATGAAGAAGACCTCAGAAGATGGAAAGAACTGCTATGCTTATTGGATCTGCAGGATTAACAGGATTAATATAGTAAGAATTGGCCATCTTGCTGAAAGCAATCTACAGATTCAATGCAATCCCCATCAAAATCCCACCTCAATTCTTCATTGAGTTAGAAAGAGAAATTTGTAAATTAATTTGCAATGACAACAAAGCAAGGATAATGAAAACTATTCTCAATAGTAAAATAACTTCTGGGGGAATCAACATCCCTGACCTCAAGCTGTATTACAGAACAATAGTGATAAGAAAAAAATAAACTGTATGGTATTGGTACAGAGACAGGCAGGTAGATAAATGGAATTGAATCGAAGACCCTGAAATAAACCCATACACCTATGGTCACTTGATATTTTACAAAGGAGATAAAAACATCCAGTGGAATAAATACAGCATTTCAACAAATAGTGCTGGTTCAACTGGAAGTAAGCATGTAGAAGAATGCAAATTGATCCATTTTTATATCCTTGTACAAAGCTCAAGTAAGTCTAAGTGGATCAAAGACCTCCACCTAAAAACACATACCCTGAAACTAATAGAAGAGAGAGTGGAGAAGATTCTCAAACACATGGACACTTATGTGGAATATGTTCTTCTAGCTGGACTGGTTGTCTAGCTTCAATGTGATAGGAAGGGCCAGAACTTTGAAAGGTCAGAGTGAGGGGGTATACAAAAGGGGATGGACCACCTGCTCAAAGGAGAAAGGGGGGCAGATGGTGAGGATTGTGGGAGGGAGTGGCCTGGAGGGGGAGAGTGAGTGGGATATTAAGGTAAATAAGTTTTAAAAGGTAATTAATTTAAATTTTGAAAAGAATGATACTATTTTTAAGGACTTCTAAAAAAAGCAGCAATTATACCTAAATATAAATTAAAAAATTTCAAGTTCATCAAAAGATAATTTTCTACTAAGATTAGAGCAATCTGAAAATTACTTGAGTTTCCAGGGTGCATACTGAGAACTCTTGAGGTTATTGCATGGGGAATTTTACCTCAGGTGTTATTTTATAGGCCTGTGTTGACTTGATCTGTTCAAATTTTGCTCCAGAGGCCTATAAATATCAATAAGCTGAATGACCAGCAAGTTGCATTGGTCCATCCATCTCTAATCTATCAGTGGCATATGAGAATCTCATCACCAGGTTCAGATTTAACAAAAACAACAACAGCAACAACAAAAATAGGTTCTGGGATGCAATTCAGGTCATCATGCCTGCATAGCATATACTTTACCCATTCAGAAGCGTATTACATCATGGAAAAGATATTAATCACAACAAATGTAGAGAAAACCAAAATATAGATATATTATTGATTTAAGAAACAACTTACAGCTTAGTGTAGATCTTGAGACAGAGTAACAATAGGCAAATTGATTTACCACTTGATCAAAATGGCTCTATTTGTTCAATGTTGTCATCCCATTTATAAAGTAGAAGCGAGACCTATTCGGTAGTGTTGTAGTGAAGACTGAGAGCATTGGACTGGAGAGAGTGTCACTCATTGATGGAACACATGCCTATTGTGAGACTTCCCTCATTTGAACCATAGCACTGAAAAAGGAACAGTGTCTGACCATAACACGCATTGGCTTATGATTTCAAATCAGCACAAGCTTTTCATGTAATACTTAGTTGTGTACTTTACTAGTGTTGGGTGTTGTAATTTTACAGATTTCACAATCATGCTGTATTGTTCCTATTTATAGTCACAGAATCCCTCCTTCTACATATATTTACTCATGGAACATTTTTTTTCTTATGTGAAAAAATTACCAGTATAAAATGTAATATAGCTCAATTTCCAAGGATGCTGTTACAATGCATCTTTTTTAAGCTTTTACCATGTGTGCATATAGCTATTCTCTCTTCAATAGTAGAGTTTCAATACTCCTTCTGCTGAGGACCTACTATATAATTTTAATATTTATGAAAAATAAGCAAGACTTTTCAAATCTTTTACTGCCTAGGTGGCTACAATTACATAAATTTATACAAAGAAGAAGGAAAGAAAGAAAAATATTTGAGTGTTTTTTTTTGTTGTTACTGTTAATTTTTTTTTTCCTCCAGGATCACTGTTCTGGGAGACAGGGGTAGGTTCCTTTTAGAACTTAGAAATCATCTATGTTTGTTGCAATGTTATACATAAATGATGTGGAACAGAAGCAAAAACATTGAATCCACCCCTTCAAACCACCAAGTTGCAGTTCTTCCCTGGAGTTTTAAGCCTTCTGACTTCTGATTCTCATCTTGTGCAGACTGAGAAAACCTGAGACAGATATATGCTGGCAGAAAAGTCCCAGAGGAAAAGACAAGTACAATTGATATGAGAAGCTGTTGATTTTTAACACTTACCAATTGTACAGGGAATTTCTCATGGTAGTCAAGGGTAAAATCAGAAGAGAGATCAAGGTGAGTGGGAACAACAGGTACACCATATGTGAATATGAAGATCAAAAGCTGGGAGATTGTCATTTGATGTCACAGCTAACCAGGATGAAGAGATGGACAAATATGAAATCAGAGTTTAATACGTGGAATCATTTCTCTTCTAAATGTTTTAGTCTCCAAATAACTTAGATTTATTGTTATTTACTATGTAAATACTTACATGATATTTTATATTTTACTGTTCATCAGTAAATCTTCAAATGTCATTTTTATAGACATGCCACTTGGTATTTAATTAAAGTGTAAATAGATCATCTCCCCTTTTTCTCTCCTATATTCCATGTCTCTTGTCTTCCACTGCTGTGCCTGACCACATGGTATAAAATAACCAATCAAAACCCTCATCCCTGAGAAGGGTTTATTTTCTCAGCAGTTGTCACTTTCCTGTTGCTCTTCATTTATGGCATGTGGCTCTATGAGATTTTTCCCCATCCATATTTATACATTAACTGTTTTTGAAATTATTCAGGTTTTATTTAGGAAGCCATGTTGTTGAGATTTCATGTGTGTAATCACTGTTTTAGGTGGAAGACATAACATCACAAAATTCCTCTGCCTCTAGATTTTATAATATTTGTGCCCTTTATGAGCTAAGCATTCTTTTTACAATGTTCCCTGAACCTTAGATGTGGGTATTATGTTGTAAATATACCACTTGGTCTATGTAACCCATAGTCAGTTGTTCTCTGTATTTTAACTAGTTGCTGCCTCAGCTAGAGAAGCCATGGGTAACACAGGGACCTAGAGAGGAGACCAATGGTCAAGACTTTGGGTTCAGTTTAGGAATGAACAACCTTTATGTTGTCCAAGATGCTTATGTATTAACAAGTTACTAATGGTAGCATGGCAAGCACAGCTTGAGAAAATGGTCTTTGACCCCTTAATCTGAATTGTTTCTTTTTCAGTTATCCACTTGGTCTTTTAAAAAACAAAATACATACATCTTTAGATTTCATTGATTACCTGAAGCTTTCTGCAGCTACATAGCCACATCTCCAACAGGTTTTGCACCTGAGAAATAACTAAAGACTATGTGATTCCCAACAAGTTGTGGCTTTATAAAATGGCTTCTATCTACTTTAAGGAGATATTTCATTGATATGGGGTAAAATCTATCATATAATGACACAATTCATTGCATCAATACCATCTTGATTTATATTAGTCACTGTCTTGAGCCTTTGTTTAATAGGTTTTTCCTTTTCAAAAACAAAAATCGTTTTTTTTTTCTGGTATACTCAATTATATTTTTGGATTTATTTCTCTATCATTTCATTTATAGTTCTTTACCTTTCTTCTAAGAAAAATGCTTAGCTCATTAATTTTCATCTTTTGCCCCACAAATCCGATCATGCAGTGTTTCTTTGATAAATATGCTCAGATACTATCTTCACATTTTGCCACATAGCACTTAGTATTTTTAAATTGAGGCATTTCTAGGTATATTTATGTTTTGATTTAAACTGTGAGATTTATATGAGAGCATTTATTATGTTCAGTTTATACTAATTTTTAGTGTCTTAGTTATGGTTTCTATTGGTAGGACAAAATACTATCTTAAGGTTATTTTTTATTTTCTCTATTCTGCATTTCTTTTCCTTCTTATTTTTATTTCTTTTAATTTTAGTGAGTTTATATTTACTCCATTTGCTTTCTTGACAAATATTAGTTTACTATATATTTTTAGACAACTTTGTTGAAACTGCAGCATTTAACCCTAATTATCAGCATTTAGGCATGTTCATGCTATATTTCACAAGGCATATTCTGATTCATTTCCAAGTTATCTTAACTATGTAATAAATATATAACAAGAAATGAACAAAAAATGTAGCATTTTAAGCAACAACCAGTATTAGTCAAGTCTATTATAGATTCTCAGCCATAAGTATGGCTACATATTCATGAGTCAACTTTGAGATCACAGATGCAAATGTCATAATATTCATATCTTTAAAAGACTATATTATGGCAAGTAAACTTGTACAGTAGGCTAACAAAGTACTTCTCAGATATTGTTGTACAATAATTTCCCTGATTGTGTTTTGTTTTATCTCCTCTCTTTACTACAAAATGTATTTGAAAGGTACAATTTAAAGGGATATTCTATTGTCTACCTCTAAGAAGGTGAACTATATATTAGTGAATAACATTTTCATAGAATTTTGTTTGTTCTGCCCCATTTGCTTGTTTATAAGTTTTATAACATACACACATTTGTTGCAATTCAATACCACTTTGTTTTTCCCAATACTTATTAAAGTGGCATTAAAAACTCTTGAGAAGTGGGCACACCTATAATTTTCACAAGGGTGTTAAAGATTCTATTTTTTTTTCCAGTAGACATAACAAAAAGAAATTAACCCATGAATGTAATTGGGAACCAATAAGCATAGTCATGCAATTATTTTGTTCCCAAGGTATAGTGGGGACCATCATGAATCAAAAACTGAACACAGTTCTCTCTGTTTCTGTAACTGCAGGTAAAATGTGACCATTAACACTCTCATACTGTTAATCATAATAAATTCTTCCTTTCTCAAAATGTGTTTTTGTTTTATTGTTTATTTTATTTTATTACATTTCAAATGTTATCCCCCTTCCCAGTTAAAGCCCCTATTCGCTCCCCTGTCACCTGTGCTTCTATGGAAGTCCTCCCCCATGCACCTATCCCCTCAAGCACCCATCCTCCCCCACCTCAGCACCATAGCATTCCCCTACATTGGGCTATCAAGCCTCCACAGGACCAAGAGACTCCCCTCCCTTTGATGCCCAACAAGGCCATCCTCTGCTACATAAGCAGCAGGAACCATGGTTTGCTCCATGTGTACTCTGGTTGGTGGTTTAGTCCCTGGGAGCTTTGGGGGTTCTGGTTTGTTGATATTGTTGTTCTTTGACCTATGTTTTAATAAAAGGGTCTGAAAGTATCTGATATTAAAAGAAAACAAGCCTATAACTTATTTTAATTGTGAAAGCAATAGTATTCTATTAAAAGAAAATGTTATTATTTAACATCAAAATTCATTATGTCTGGTATAGCATCTAAAATTGATGCTGTAAATTCTTTGGAAAAGTTCATAAATAAGTACCAGGAGATTTTGTGGCTTTTTTGTTTATATTCTTGTTCATTGTTTTGCTTTATTTTGTTATTATAAGGTAGTTCATATTCAATACTAAGTGAAATAGAAGTTGTAATTACCAATCAAAAAGAGCATAGGAATACATGGTTTTAGTACAGAATTCAACCAGACATCCAAAGATGAGCCAATGCCTATCCTCTTCAAATTATTTCACAAAATATAATCAGAAGTAACATTATCCAATTTGTTTTATAAGTCCACATGTACCCTAAAACCTAAGATACACAATTTCCTTTATGAGTTTACATACAAAAATTCTCAATAAGATACTTGGAAAGAGAACCAAAGAACACATCAGTAAAGATGATCAAGTAGACTTTATCCCAGACATTAAGGAATCATATACCATATGTAAACTGAAAAATGTAATGCACTATATTAACAGACTGAAAAACAAAAACCACATGGCTATCTCAATAGATGTGGAAAATGCCCCTGACACAATCCAACATTCATGATAAAAGTCCTGTTGGAATTAACTATACAAGGGACATACCTCAAAATTAACATACAAAATCAGTAGTCTTTGTATATACTGATGACAGACTGTGAAAGAAATCTGAAATAACACTCTATCAGAGTACCCTCAAATAACAAAATATCTTGGGTATCTTCAAATAAATGAGTGAAATCTTATATGATAAAATCTTGAAACATTAAAAAGAGAATTTGGATTCAGTATCAGAAGATGCATAGATCTTCAGAGTTCATGGATTGGAAGATTAATAGAGTAGAAATGGGCTTCTTGCCAAAACCAGTCTACAGGATCCACGAGCACAACCCACAACACAATTCCAATACAATTCTTCACAGTTCTGGAAAAGAACATTTGGCTTCATATGGAATGATTAAAAAATAACAACAGTAACAACTACTACACCTCAAAACAACAACAACAAAAATCCAAAAGTCAAAAAACAAGGAAGAAAAAGTCAGAGGATAACAAGAACTGTTGGAGATAAAACCTTCTCCATCTCAAATGTACTACAAAGTAGCCAGGCAATGGTGGCGCATGCCTTTAATCCTAGCACTTGGGAGGCAGAGGTGGTGGATTTCTGAGTTTGAGGCCAGCCTGATCTACAAAGTTGAGTTCCAGGACAGCAGGGCTATACAGAATCACTGTCTCAAAACAAAACAAAGCAAACATACAAACAAACAAACAAAAAATGTACTACAAAGCTACTACAGTAAAAATAGCATGGATGGCACAAACACAGACACATGGATCAGATTCCTAAGTATAGGCAGGATTCCCAGGAGTAGATGGCTAACTGAAAATTAACTCATTGTCTTCTGATTTGACATGCCAGAGACTTTTCTTTCTTCTTTTTTTTTTTTCTTGGATTTTTCTAATTTAGTTTTTAAAAAATTGTTGTTTTAGTGTTTTTATTAACCTTACTGTTCCTTTGCATTTATATTATTACTTTCAATTTTGTAGGATTCTTGAATGTACCAATTAGTGTGTCTCTGCATCTATAGCTGTTTCTTATGACTTTTCCTGAGCTGTTTTTCTTTTTCTGATTATTTGTTTTGTCCTATCCTGGTATGTTTGTCTTATTCTATACTATTATGGAATATTATATTTGATATTATGTTATGATCTTATAGAAGCCTGATTTTTCAAGACACTGGATCCAGATGTAATGGTAGATTTAGAGGAACTGGAAGAGGAAAGGCAAAAAATAAATATAATTTATTATGAGAAAAATAATCTATTTAGTATAATTTTAAAACAAAATTAATCTGTAATATTTAAAACAGTTTAAAAAATAATATTACACTTTTTTGATGATTTAATAGTAGAAATATTCAGAGGGGTATCTTTGTCTTATATATCATATTTTTAATTTTTGGTTTTAGCTCTACCAATCTCATTGAGATGAAAGGTTATCCTCACAGTGAAAAATATAATTGAATATAATTGAAGGAATATTATTTGTTGCTTTTTACTCTGGGTCTGTGAGAAAGGCATGACTGCTAGGGGAAAAATGTAAAAGTCAAAAATCTAGATAAAATCCAGTATTCTAATCCTTTATATTTGCTACTTCATAGCTGCAGTTTTCTACTTTTATGATTCAGAATGTAAATTTTTTTGCAAATAGATATTTGCCAAAGTGGTTGCAACATGGAGATTGAGAATCATTGCTCTAAAGCTTAAGCAGATAAATAAATATAATGTAATTCTTAATTGTGATGTGAAATATTGCTTTAAACCCCTAATGATGTTCAGAAATCTGGTTTAGGCTTCTAGTGCACTGAACATTTTCAAAGAGGAAATAAATTTATACTTTTAATCAAATAAGCATAGGTCATTCCAGAAAAGCAAATTACTAGGAAATTTGCAGGCAATATTTTTTAGAAGTTAGTGGATCATGTGACAGAAATATTTAGATTTAAAGTGATATGGTCCCATTTCAAGATAATACAGAAAATCTACAGAACAAATATTGAGAAAAGAAAATCCAGATGATATTATGTTTCTTTTAGAGATACAAATGTAATTCTAGAGTATGCATATTGACTTCTTTTAACATACATTATTTGATAGGGCAACATAATATTTTTCATAACTAAAACATAAATCATGCGACTAGACTGAAAAGCTATAAATAAAGATTACATTCTTCCAAATTGCCTGTGAAATGCTAAGTGCTTACATTAAATATTTAATCCATTGTGCAGACCAACATCAGAAGTTGTGTTCCATTGTTAGTGGCAGATGGCTTAAAACAGCAGGACTTTAGAGGGAAAGATTTATATTGAGGAAGCATGATTCCAGAATTAAATCTAGTAAGAACCCATCAGGTCATGTTTTGGGCAGCAAATTCTGAAATATTTTTAAATATTTATAGTCACATTGCATGCAGTCAACACTTCAATACTCTAGTTATTTTAGGACAACATTGTAAAGGAAACTGTGATGGAATTACAATTCCATATTTAAGTTACCTATCCCTTAAGAGTAGGGGTATGTTCTGAGCAATGCTATATCAGGAAATCAGTCTCAATGTGAATGTCATTGTGAATACATCCAAAACTTTAACTAGTATGCCTAGTAACTACAAACTAAAAATTTATAGCTAATTATTCATAGGCAACAAGCCTGCACAATATATTGAGGAATGTAAATGATTTTTGAAACTGCCCGCAATTTCATGAACAGGGTTCTCCTCAACTAGGAGGGAATAAAGGACCTGAAATAGAGGGTTTGAAATGCAAAGAGAAAACACGAAGCCAAGTTGTGTCCCAATCAAGGCTCCACTTTACTGAGAATAAACCAGGGTTTTATAGTCCCAGGAGAAACTGAAAACAAGTCTCTAGATTACACTACAAAGAAAGTTCAGGTGCCAAAGTCCCCAGGTTCAGAAGGTCTTCAAGCGGCTAGCTGGCTGGCATACTCAGGTGGTAGGCATGGTCAGGCAGCTTCTTCAAAGACAAACAGTCAAAAGAGAGCATCTGTCTTAGCTCCCAGGTGTATCCCCCCAAACAGAGGCTGCCAGGAGTCCAATGGATGACTGAAGTGAAGAGGGGATATAACAATTCCTCCCTTTTTATTTTAAAACATTGCAGAACAAAGACATAATCAAACATCATGATTTTGCACAGGAAATTTTCATGGTGCCTGGGTGAATATCACCTGCAATATAATATCTCTTGGCAAAATATCTGACCCGTCTTTGAGAACACGTACATTTATAGTTTGTACTACAAACCGGGCTTATTTTGTGTTTTTTCAAAAACACAGCCACTCAGCACGTGCCTCTGTCTTAGGTGATTTATTTGCCAGAGCCCTAACTGGTAGAATGCAGTTTTTCAAAATGCACCTTCTTCTGTGCACCCAATACCAAGACATGCCTTTATTGTCTGCAAAGTCCACAAACTGCCACAGTCTTTTGAAAACCACCTTCTCTGAAGTTATCACAAAGCTGCATGCCACTGTACTGGAGATAAGTGTAGGCACCTGATTGAGCTGCAACATATCAGCTCTGATTCTGGGAACCTTTACTGAGAATAAGCCTCAATTCAAATGCAAAGTAATAAATTCAGGCTAGTACTTTGGGATTTCACCAGCCTGAAACAGCTGAATGCTGTAGGAGTGACTTTTACTTTTGCTTCGGGCATGAGCAAGTGAATTCAAATTGTTTATTTAGCTTCGGGAGAAAGCAAATTTTTCCAGATCAAGCGGGCATTCCCAGAGTGACAGAAAAAGCTGTCAGTTCAAAAACAAAAGAAAAAGAAAAAAAAACTTTTCAGTAGTGCATTTAAACATATTTGCTAAGAAAGCTGTGGATCTGAGTCCACCTGGCATATTAATCTTTCAGGAAGCCAACGAGCTTCATCCTCTTTCTGAGAAAAAATACACACAGACCAAAACAGGGTCTGGACCATGCCAAACATTAGTGAGTGGATCTCTCCACTTCACCATGGCATACGAACTTGAAGTATTAGGATGCCAATGTCGGTCGGCAGCAGAATGACCCTTGATGTCAGCCTGCAAAAAGTTCAAAACAAATAACAGAAAAGCAAGGTGTGCCTTTGGAGATCTAGGAGGATACAAATTCCCTCCTTTAGTTTTCAAAAGCCAATTTTTAAGAGAGCAGTGCACACATTCAACAATCCCTTGTCCCATTGGGTTATAGGGAATTTCAATTTTATGTTTAATGCCAAAATTTTCACAAGATGACACAAAATTTTTGCCAGAGTAAGCTGGTCCATTGTCCATCTTAATGAGTTTAGGTAAGCCCATAACATTAAAGGGTTGTAAACAATGATCAATTACATTCCTAGAGGCCTCTCTTGTATACAGGAAAGCGAATATAAATCCTGAACAAGTATCAATACAAACGTATATATTTAAGCTTTCCAAATTCTGCATAATATGTTATATCCATTTGCCAAATATGATTGGGCATAAGGCCTCTTGGATTTACCCGTAAATGTGGAACTGGAGACAAAATAACACAACTAGGGCATTGTTTTACAATCATTCTTGCTTGTTCTTTGGAAATTTTATGTTTGAGTCTTAAAATATGGCTAGAAAGATGGAATTTATTATGATCCTGCTTAGCTAGTGCAACAGGATCTGAAACTAAGACTTCTCCTACAAGAGCTCTGTCAATACAATTATTACCTTCAGCCAATGGTCCAGAAAGACCAGAGTGAGCTTGTATATGACTAATATAAAATTGATTTTTCCGTGCAAGAATGACATTTTGCAATTGTGAAAATAAGGATCCTGCTGTAGTATTAAAATTAAATGTACCACAACTTTCTAATAAAGGAATTGACTGGGCCACGTACAGCCTATCAGTGAAGAGATTGAAAGCATCAGTCACATCCTGAAACACATTTAATACTGCTATTAATTCAGCTAACTGAGCTGAGAGGCCAGGAGTCTGTATGACTACCTGTTGATTATTTATAAGATATCCAGCTCATCCTTTAGAAGAACCATCAGTAAATACCACAAGGGCACTACTCAAAGGCTGTAAAGAAGTCATGTTAGGAAATATCACTTCATGCACATTTAAGAATTTTATCACTTTATCCTGAGGATAATGATCATCTATAATTCCCTGAAATCCTATCTGAGCAAGCAGCCAATCTGTACTATGCTGTTTTAACCAGGAATCTTGCTCTAAAGTAAAAGGCTGAATGACAACATCTGGCTCCTTGCCAAAATAAGTCAGTGCTTGCTTTCTACCAAGCATGATCATATGAGCGACTGCCTCATAATATGGCAAGATATTACGCTTAGGAGACACCCTTGAATGTATCGACATGAGAGGTGCTTTTGCCGTAACAATGCTGTAGGAACATGAGCTGTATTGAAAATTAACAAATGCAAAGTAAAGAATAATCTATATAAGTAACAAATTGATTTTCAATAGCTCTTTCTACCTGCTGTAAAGCTGACATTCCTTCTTTAGTTAAAAATCTAGGAGAATTTGGATCAGAATTACCTCTGACCTGAGCAATTCTCTTATTAGCAGGTACTGTAAGAACACCACGAGGAGAAACAGCCATAATCTTAATTTCTCCCTGATGATCAACATCAATAACACCTGGATAAATCTGAAATCCTTTCACAATTGAGCTACTCCTCCCTATAAGCAATCCCCAAGTCTCTGTAGGCAAAGGCCCGAAGACTCCAGTAGGCAAAATCCGAACTCCCATTTCTGGTGTTAATACTGTGTGACAGGTGGAACAGAGGTCCAATCCTGCACTTTCTGGGGTTGCCCTGAAAAGTTCAAAGACGAATTTCCTTGGCTGGGTGGCAGCCTCATGGCCCCATATGCTGCCTGTTGTTTTAGGAAGGGGGACTGGTGCTATCCCCCTCCACTTGTTTTCCGACAAGGTATTGTCTTGAATGCCTTTTTTAAATCTACAGTCTCTGGCCCAATGTTTCCCTTTCCTACAATGAGGACAGATTCCCAGGGCAGCGCCTGACTGCTGCCTGTTTGTGGCTCCTAATTTCTTAGAGCAATGATATTTAACATGACTCATACTACCACATTTGAAACATCTTTTATTCTCCTGTCTTTGTGTCAGAATCCCTTGAGCCGTACTACCCTGCAATTCAGCTGCCATTGCCAGTCCTTGATTATAAGAAGGTCCGATATCTGCACAAAGGCGAATATATCCAGATAAATCCATCCTACCCTTGTGTGGCTGAATAGCAGCCTTGCATGTTGTATTAGCGTTCTCATAAGCTAACTGTGTAATAAACAGACTGTCCAGACTGTCCGTATGAGAATCCCCAAGAATTCTGCTTGCTGCTTGCTGTAATCTTGCTACAAAATTTTGAAAAACCTCGTCTGGGCCCTGCCGGATAGCAGCTAAACTTCCAGTACTCTCACCTTTTGTAGGTAATTTAATCCAAGCTCGTCTCGCTGCCATTGCAATTTGTGCATATATTCCAACAGGATACTCAATCTGCCTAACATTTTCTTCATACTGCCCTTCTCCCAGGAGCATATCCAGGTTCCATTCTGGATTACCTGACTGAGCATTCTGTGCAGATGTTCTTTTTTTACCAAATTCTCTCCATTCTGAACTCCAAAGCAGAAAATCACCTCCTTGCAGTATAGCCTTACATAAAGTTCTCCAGTCTTGAGGTGTTAAATTTGACTCTATTACATTATCCAATAGTGCCTGTGTAAATGGGGCATTCAGACCATATTGAGCAACCACACCTTTTAAATCTTTTATGACCTTAAATTCTAAAGGCTGATATTGTCTAATTC
Organism: Mastomys coucha; assembly: GCF_008632895.1. Lineage (NCBI taxonomy): Eukaryota > Metazoa > Chordata > Mammalia > Rodentia > Muridae > Mastomys > Mastomys coucha. Next base: position 76,060,275 of record NW_022196912.1, on the reverse strand, counting down.
TCTCATTCTGCTGATCAAGCCTTTCCACCACAGGAAACACTAGCACTCCCAAAGTGTCTTGTCCATTTTCTCTAGCCTGATTAATTGCTTTCTCTAAAGGTGATTGACATGTCTCAAAATTGCTGTCCATTATTTTGCCTGATACCGCCTTTAGTTCATTCAACTCATTAGTTAATTTCTGCAATTTGATTTCAAATTCCAATTTATTTAATTGTAAATCTCCCTGATCCTTCTCTCCTGTCATAGGGGACCTAGAATTAACAGGTGAAAGCAACTCCTCTCCACCAGTCTTAGAAGTTCTGCTTTCTAAACAAGTATTTTGAATCTCTTCTTTTTCTGTATCTGAGCTTTCTGATTCCTGTGAGCTCAATTCACTTTCTGACACTCTATCTCTCTCCTCTACAATGTCCTTCAAAAGTGCCCAAAGATGGAGAGTGAATTTTTCTGCCTGATTTTTCCTCAGAGCTTTTCCAATTTTTTCCCATGTTCTTTTATTCAAATCTCTTACTTCATGAATCCATAGACAACAAGATTCTATCTCATCTGAGAGATCTTTCAATGCATTTTTTTCCACCCTGATTCCTCTTGCCTGAAGCAACTTATTTATACTCTGTATTGCTGCTTTTGACTCATTCAAACCCATACTTACTGTCACTCCCCTACGTGAATTAAAATGCTGGGTCAGCGCCAATCCAGCCTAGCCCCATACACACGGCAATACTTCTACAATATAAAAACAAGGCTAGGCCTAGCATCAAATTTTCCTAACGTGCAGAATGGTGTATGACCTTTTATTCTTACCTTCTGAATTTTTAGGCAGGGCCCTGCTTTGACAGTATGTCCCCTATAAATCCTCCATACCTGAGTCCACATTCAGGCTCCATCTGAAATTGCCCGAGGTTTCACGAACAGGGTTCTCCTCAGCTAGGAGGGAATAAAGGACCTGAAACAGAGGATTTGAAATGCAAAGAGAAAACACAAAGCCAAGTGGCATCCCAATCAAGGCTCCACTTTACTGAGAATAAACCAGGGTTTTATAGTCCCAGGAGAAACTGAAAACAAGTCTCTAGATTACACTACAAATAAAGTTCAGGAGCCAAAGTCCCCAGGTTCAGAAGATCTTCAGGCAGCTAGCTGGCTGGCATACTCAGGTGGTAGGCATGGTCAGGCGGCTTCTTCAAAGACAAACAGTCAGCAGAAAGCATCTGTCTTAGCTCCCAGGTGTTAGCCCCCAAACAGAGGCTGCCAGGAGTCCAATGGATGACTGAAGTGAAGAGGGGATATAACAGATTTTAATGAAATGACATTTATGTATCTGATTTTATCTAAAAATAGAAAATATGTGTTCAAATGCTGTGAACTACAAGTTTTACAGCTTTAATATAACATCTTTGGAGCAAGATTATATGCATGATCTATGTTAACTGACATGTTGATATTTTGTATATGTCACTAAATAAGGGTATTTATTAGATTTAATTTGAAATGATCAATTAGTGACATATATTGTCAGGAATTTTGAAAGTTCAGTAACAAATTCTGGCAATGTATTCAAATATTTTATGGTTCTCTCTCTTTCTCTCTCTCTCTCTCTCTCTCTCTCTTTCTCTCTCTCTCTCTGGATATCTATCATCTATTGATCTATCATCTATCTAACTACCTATCTGTCTGTCTAGTTAGTGACTGTCTAGTTAGGTAGGTAGATAGATAGATAGATAGATAGATAGATAGATAGAGAAATATATATGTATATATATATATGAAAATTAGGGTTGGAGAGGCAGTTCAGTGAAAAAGAGCACTTGAATCATGAACATAATGAACAATAATGATGTGATCATAGATAAGCATAATGGAATTAAAAACACAATACAAAAGACCAGTGAAATAAAGAGCTGGTTAAATGACAAAACAAAATTGGTAAAACTTCTCTTAATGAACTAAAAAGAAATTAAAGATTATAAAAGAAAGATAAAATACTAAAAGTGGAGGCACAGGAATAAGAAAGGCTCATTAGAGGCTGTTACAAAGAACTGTACACCAATAGAGAACAATAAAACCAAGAAGGGGAGAAACACATGTATTGTTAGGCAGCAGGGCATGGTCTGTAAGCATAAGGACCTGAGTTAAGGTCCCAGTATTTAAGTCAAAAGCCACATAGGTCTCTGCACCATGCAATGCCTACATTTCTTGTAGACAGGGTAATTTTTGGATTAAATGTTTTATGGGTAGATAGGTGTCTCTGGCGCTCCATTGGGGTCCTTGCCTGATTAGAGGAGGTGGCCTCTTCATGTTCCATATCCTCAATGTTGTGAGTCACAGCTAAGGTCACCCCCATTGGGTGCCTCTCCTATTCCTGGTCTCTGTCTCCTCCTGGAGATGCCCCTGTCCCACCTCCTTTCCCTTGTCAGTTGGAGATTTCCATTCATTTTCAAGGGTATCGAGCCATCTGTCCTGTCCTTCCCACTCCAGATCCTGAAGTCCTCATTTCCTTTCCCATCCCCCTCCCTCTCTGTTCCCTTTCTCCATATGCCTCTTATAACTGACTATTTTATTCCTCTTTCTATGTGAAATTCCAGCTTCCCCACATGTGACTTCATTCTTGTTCATCTTTTTAGGTCTATGGAGTGTAGCATGATCTGTGTTTTAATACTAATAACAAAACAAAAACTAGCCCAACTTGAGACCCATTCCAAAAGCAAGCAACAATCCCTGACACAAATAATGATACTCTGATGATCCTCCTGCCTCTGCCTCCTTTAGCAAATCCTACCGGCGTGCACCACCACAACCGGCTATACTCTGTTATGCTTGAAGTATGAGCATGTTGCCCCCTGAGAAGCTCCACCTAGTAGTTGATTCATACAGATAAAGACACCCACAGCCAAACAGTAGATGGAGGTTGAGGACTCTTATGAAAGAATAGAAGGAAGTTTTTCCAGTCCTGAAAGGGATAAAAACACCACAGGAAGACCAACAAGGTCAACTCACTTGGACCCTTGGAGCTCTCAGACTCTGAACCACCAACCAAAGAACATACATGGGACAGACCTAAGTCTCTCTGAATATATGTAGCAGATGTTCAGTTTGGTCTTCATCTGTATCCTAACAACTAGAATGAGGGTTGTTCCTTGAGCTGTTGACTGCATATGGGATATATTCTTGTATCTTGAAAGCCTTGGCTGGCATCAGGGGGAGAGGAAGCATCTAGCCTTGCACAGACAAGCAACAGGGTTGTGGGATATCCAGGGATATTCCACCAACTCAGAGGAGAAGGGGAGGAAGGATGTAAGAGAGATTGTGGGATGGAATGACTTAGAGGAGGGCAATGAGTGGGATGTAAAATGAATAAGTAAAAGATAAAATAAAAAAAGCCATATATGACTATGTTCCTTCATGGATTAGTAAGGATTAATGGCTGAAAACTTAGTTTCAGGTACATTAAGAGAATCATATCCACACATATATGATTAAATACAACACACAAATACACACACACACACAAAAACCACACACACACAAAACCGTACCAGCAAATAGTTCACATAATATCCTTTCATAGGTTCTCCTTGCAAGGAATTTGACCCATTTCACACTTTTCCTGGATTTCTCAGCTTACATTTTCTTAAAAGGTCACCACAAAAACTCATGTTACAGCAGATATTGGAGAGGTTGTGGAGGAAGAACATTCCTTCATTGCTGATGGGATTGTAAGCTAGTACAACCACTCTGAAAATCAGTTTATGGGTTCCTCAGGAAATTGGACATAGTTCTACAGGAGGACCCAGATATACCACTCGTGGGCATATACCCAGAAGATGATTCAACATGTAATAAGGATGCATGCTCCACTATGTTCATAGCAGCCTTATTTATAATATCCAGAAACTGGAAACAACCCAGATGTCCTTCAACAGAGGAATAGATACAGAAAATGTGGTACATCTATACAATGGAGTACTACTCGGTGATTAAAAACAATGAATTTATGAAATTTTTAGGGAAATGGATGGATCTGGAGAATATCATCCTGAGTGAGGTAACTCAATTACAAAGAACGTACATGGTATTCACTCTCTGATATGTAGATATTAGCCCAGAAGCTCAGAATAACCAAAATACAATCCACAAACCACAAGAAACTCAAGAAGGAAGACCAAGAATAAGGAAGTGTGGATACTTCATTCCTTCTTAGAAGGAGGAACAAAATACTCATGGAAGGAGTTGTAGAGACTAATTATGGAGCAGAGACTGAAGGAAGGACAATCCAGAGACTGCTTCACCTGGGAATCCTTCCCATATTTAATCATCAAACGCAGACACTATTGTGGATGCCAGCAAGTGTTGGCTGACAGGAGCCTGATATAGCTGTCTCCTTAGAGTCTCTGACAGTACCTAACTAATACAGAAGTAGGGGCTCACAGCCATCCATTGGACTGAGCACAGTGTACACAATGAAGGAGCTAGAGAAAGGACCAAAGGAGCTAAAGGGTTTGCAGCCTTTTAGGATGAACAACAATATGAATTAACTAGAACCCTCAGAGCTCCCAGGGACTAAACCACCATCCCAAGAGTATACATAGTGGGACTCATGGCTCCAGCAGCATATGTAGCAGAGGATGGCCTAGTCGGTCATCAATGGGAGGAGAGGCCCTTGGTCCTGTGAAGGTTCTATGCCCCAGTGTAGGAGAATGCCAGGTCCAGGAAGTGAGAGAGGGTAGGTTGGTGGGCAGGGGGAGAGGGAAGGGAACAGGGTTATTTTATTTTTTGTTTTTTCTTTTTTTCAGAAGGGAAACCGGAAAAGGAGATATCATATGACATGTAAATGAAGAAAATATATATTAAAAAAAAGTTTACCACAGTCATGCAGAGAAGTATGTTTCCTAGGCTAGTCTAACTCCAATCACTTTAACAATATGGATGGATTAATGACAAAGAGCAAATTTGTAAAATGTGGAATGAAGAACAAAGTTACATCATCTCTGCAATAGTTTTGTACAAAGCATTTGAAAAATATCATCATCATTTGATAAGAGACATAAAATTACATGTTCTAGAAACATATCACAATTTAAGAATCTTGTAAGTTACCAGCAAAAAACTAAAATCAGAAAAAGTGATGAGCTGTTGACAACATCAGTGATCTGGAAGAAATGTGTGAATACCCCAATTTTATCATATATACCACACAAAATCCAAGCCAGAATAATCAGGGAAATAAGGGGTATTTTCACTATTATCAGGCAACATGATCTAAACATGGGCAATTCAAAATATTACACCTAAAATTATTGAAACTAAGAAATAAATTTAGATAATTTTCACAATACAAAACACTCATAAATTCCCAGTATATACTCATGTACAGTTAGTAGGTTCACTGATGCTGAATTATGTGAGAAGGAAATGAAAGATTTTAGCCATTTACAATGTCCAGAAGATAAACCAAATAAAAGCAAGAAAACCCTAAAAATTAACTGAACCAGATGTATATAATTATTTCTAGAGTAAAAAGAGTGAACTATCTGGGCCTCCCTCAACCCACAGGGAAACAGGCTCTTGGTGAGGTCTACAAGGCATCAGGCATGGAGAAATAATGACAGACACATGGAAGTGCTGAATCAGAGTGTATTTCTCAAAAATGGCATCAGACTTTTACAGTCATTACAAAAGAGAAAAGTAAAATCTAGCAGCTCAGTGGTCGAGTTACATCTACATCTGAGGCCACCTGAAACACACTGGGTCTAAAGCAACCACCTCTTCTAGACAGGCACTGCACCCCTATCCCCCCCCACACCCCCCCCCCGCCTCTGGCCAGAGCACTCTGGGACTTGGGGGAGAAGAGAGAGGGGAGCTGCAGACTGCATGAGGCTCAAAGCTCAAATCTCAAATCTCGAATCTTGAATTCTTTCTCTGCACTCTCTCTCTCTCTCTCTCTCTCTCTCTCTCTCTCTCTCTCTCTCTCTCACACACACACACACACACACACACACACACACACTCGGCTCAAGGTCCCACCCATCCTTAGTAAATCACCCACTATGTTAATCTTCTGGGCTAGAAAAGGCATGTCCAAGGGGTTCCCATTCTTACTAATTCCTAGGAGTGGATCAGCTGCCATACATGACTGAAAATGAGGATTCTACTACTTGACCTTGCCCTGAGATAAGTCTCCCATTCTGTAAGCTTCAATGCCCTACCCTAACAATGCCTGAGGCAATTAGTCTGGATGTGTAACATTCTTTACCAAATTCCAAGCCAGGATTTGGCTAAGATGTTGGAACATTGTTAAAGGTCAGAGAACAATGTCCAATTTTGTTTAGCTATAGTAAATCATATTTTGGTGGGCACTTGAATTCTTTCTCTGCACTCTGTCTCTCTCTCTCTACTTTTGGAAATACTTCATTGGGATTTTGATGGATTACATTGCAAGCATAGACTATTTTAATATTAATGTTTCAGCAGTATTCAAAATCCAATCCATAAAAATAACAAATTTTTTAAATTGTGGGTATCTTCTGCATTTACTTCCATTTTTCATTTTTTTGGTTTTTCAATCCACAACTCTGATTCATGGGCTAAATGTGTTCATAATTCTTTAACTAATCTTGAGTATATTGTCATGAAATTTATTTTAATTTATCTCTTTGGGCTGTTTACTTAAAGGGGAAAACAATATTTTTTAACATAAATTTAATATTCTGCAACTTTTTAATTAAAGGAGGTATATATAAAGTCACACATGTTTTCATTCTCATAATATTCATACACAAATTATTTTGTTTCTTCATTTCCAATTTGATAAATTTCTACTTTGTGTAATTTTTATATGATTTTCAGTGCTACATGGGACGTAATTGGCAAAATTATGTTTTCTTGCCTTGTTCCTTATTGTAGGTAAACAGCTTTATGCTTTTACAACTAAGTTTGTTAGATGTGGAATTTGTTTATTTTGTTTTGTTTTGAAAGGGGTCTCATGCAACTAAAGCTGACTTCATGCTGCTGTCCAACTTAAACCATCCTTGAACCCAGATCATCCTGTCCACTCTCTAGTGCTGGGATTACAGACACAGCATCACTCCTAGGCTGGATAAAGCACTCTTTGTGTTGTTGTTTGGTTGGTTGTCTGTTTGTTTAGATATTGTGCCATCTAAGAAGTTTGTTCATCTCAAGGGAAAATTACAAAGCCAATGTGCTTCTTCTTTAGTTTAGTTCATCTGTGAGAAAAGTAACTCCTGGACAGATTTACTTTATTTTTTAATTCAGTTTTTATTATTTCTTTCTCCTTTCAGCACTTTGAATATATCACCCTGTCATCAAAGCTTGCAAGGTTCTTCTTTGAAATTCACTCTTAATGCATTGCCAATGAGATATTCATTTTCCTCTTTACAAATTCAAAAGTTTTTATTTTCACTTTTCTGGGATTTCTGAAAAAAATTAGCGTCATGTCTTAGTGTGGATTTCTTTGCAGTTTCTTTTTTTTTTTTTTTTTTTTTTTTTTTTTTTTTTTTTTTTTTTTTTTCCGATTTCCCTACTGAGGATGTTTGAGTTCCTTGAACATCCATCTCTGTCCTGAAATTTGGTGACAGGAAATGTCTTCAAAGCTTTACTTCCTTCAACCCACTTCTCTGATAGCATTTCTGAAATGTGTATATTGATATGCACAGGATGTTGACATGAGCATATAGTTTTTTTTGTTGTTGTTTTTGGTTGATTTTGGTGCTTGGTTTATTTTTTCTATTTTGTTTTGTTTTGATTTGTTTTTACTTTCCTAATTTCCTTTAGCTTTTGATTATCTAATGCAAAAATTTAAGTGACTGTATTTAAGTTCACTTCCTCATGTGGTTTACAAAGTTTCTGTTATGTTTCTCTAGTGATTTATTCAGATCTGTTTGTGAATATTTGTGCCCAAGAATTTCTGTTAGATTCTTTATTTTTATTTTCTATCCATCACTACTATTCTCAGTTTATTTCGGTATTACATTTTGGGTAAGTATTGTTAACTATCAGTGTTCATTTCTTGTTAATTTAGAGTCTTTATGATAATTAAGATATGGTGCTCACCAAAACTTAATTTTCTTAATGATATCTTAAAATCTCTCTCTCTCTCTCTCTCTCTCTATATATATATATATATATATATATACACACACACATATATAGTATATATACATTATATACACATACATGTATATATTATATATGTATATATAATATATTATAATTATATATTATATATATTTATATATATTTATACTTATATATATATTATATATATAAAATCTTAGGTGTACATATTGATGTCATCCTATAATATATTATTAACATGTCATAAGGAGAAGGACATGTTATACTGTGAGAAGAGTTAAAATTCCTTGTGAAATTTCAAGTACAGAAGGTACCATTAGTAAGTACAGATAAATAGGGGTATATCAGTTCTTTTGAATCTATTTAACAACTGGGAGAATATCGGAAAATTGTGAACCACATGTTCACATTATGTTAATATTTCATCAGATTTTGCTGTAATATAAATTAAATCAATGCCAAGAACATTGGCTTTACAATTTATATTTTCAGATTTATAGTTAGGTAATTGCTTATTAGCATAGAAGTAATTTATATGATCATGATTTTCAAATTAGCCAAAGAAAGCTTTCTATTATTCAACTGTGAATTCTTAGTCACTTTATTCCCTTTCAAAACATTTTGTTTTATAAAGCACAGATAGCATTTCAGTACTCTTTTGCTTTTAATATGACTTTGTAAGATTTTGATATAACTCTTTCACAGCATAATTTCTTTAAGCCATGACTTCATTTTAGTAAATTTATTGTGTAGTGTGACTTGCAAGTGTAAGTATATTCTTCTGTATCTGAAAATATGCTTTTTCCAATAAAACATATTGAAAAGAATATTATTTTTACTGGCTTTACTGTGAGCCTTTCCCCAAACTTTCCATTGTTTAGGTTTTAATTCTGGTGTGTGTGTGTGTGTGTGTGTGTGTGTGTGTGTGTGTGTGTGTGTATGTGTGTTATCCCTAAGCTTTAGACAACTCTTACCTACATGTGTCTGTATCCATGCCTTCATTTCATGAATGGAAAATATTTAAATGAGCAGCTAGCTAAGGATACTGTGTTATCTCAAACTCCATCTGAGGCTGTATGTTAATTGATGCCAGTGTTTTTCCCTATTTTCTGGTTAGATGCCCTTCCAGAGGTCCCATGTTCAATTCCCAGGAGCCATGCAGTGACTTATTCCTTTCCAATTCATATCCCTTTGATCTCCTTTTGTTGTCTAATTGCTCTGGCTAGAACTTCAAGTACAATATTGAAAAGGTAGGGAGAAAATGAGCAGCCTTGTCTAACCCCCGATTTTAATGGGATTGCTTCAAGTTTCTCTCCATTTAGTTTCATGTTGGCTACTGGTTTGCTGTATATTGCTTTTACTATGTTTAAGTATAGGCCTTGAATTCTTGATCTTTCCAAGACTTTTAACATGAAAGGGTGTTGGATTTTGTCAACTGCTTTCTCGGCATCTAATGAGACGATCACATGTTTGTTTGTTTGTTTGTTTCCTTTGAGTTTGTTTATATAGTGAATTATGTTGATGGGTTTCCGTATATTGAACCATTCATGCATCCCTAGGATGAAGCCTACTTGATCATGGTGGATGATCGTTTTAATGTGTGTTTGGATTCAGTTTGCAAGAATTTTATTGAGAATTTTTGCATTGATCTCCATAAGGGAAATTGGTCTGAAGTTTTCTTTCTTTGTTAGGTCTTTTTGTGGTTTAGGTATAAGTGTAATTGTGGCTTCATAGAAGGAATTGGCTAGAGTACCTTCTGTTTCTATTTTGTGGAATAGTTTGAGGTGTGTTGGTATTAGATCTTCTTTGACACTGTGATAAAACTCTGCAATAAACCCATCTATCTGGTCCTGGACTTTTTTTGTTTGGGAGACTATTAATGACTTTTTCTATTTCATTAGCAGATATGGGACTGTTTATATCATTTATCCGATCTTGATTTAACTTGATTTAACAGATACCTGATATCTGTTTAGAAAAATGTCCATTTAATCCAGGTTTTCCAGTTTTGTTGAGTATAGGCTTTTGTAGTAGGATCTCATAATTTTTTGGATTTCTTCAGTGTCTGTTATTATGTCTCCCTTTTCATTTCTGATTTTGTTAATTAGGATACTGTCTCTATGCCCTCTAGTTAGTCTGGCTAAGGGTTTATCTATTTTGTTGATTTTCTCAAAGAACCAGTCCCTGGTTTGGTTGATTCTTTGTATAGTTCTTTTTGTTTCCATTTGGTTGATTTCAGCTCTGAGTTTGATTATTACCTGCCTTCAACTCCTCTTGGGTAAATTTGCTTCTTTTTGTTCTATAGCTTTCAGATGTGCTGTCAAATTGCTGGTATATTCTCTCTCCAGTTTCTTTCGAGGCACTTAAAGCTATGAGTTTTCCTCTTAGGACTGCTTTCATTGTGTCCCATAAGTTTGGGTATGTTGTGGCTTCATTTTCATTAAACTCTAGAAAGTCTTTAATTTCTTTCTTTATTTCTTCTTTGACCAAGTTATCATTGAGTAGAGAGTTGTTAAGCTTCCATGTGTATAATGGGCTTCCTATTGTTTATGTTGTTATTGAGGAGCAGCCTTAATTCATGGTGTTCGGATAGAATGCAAGGAATTATCTCAATCTTCTTGTATCTCTTGAGGCCTAATTTGTGGCCAATTATATGGTCAATTTTGGAGAAGGTACCCTGAGGTGCTGAGAAGAAGGTATATCCTTTTGTTTTAGGATAGATATATATTAAATCCATTGATTTAATCCATAGATATCCAAATAGATATCTATAGATATCTATTAAATCCATCTATTTCATAACTTCTGTTAGTCTCATTGTGTCTTTCTTCAGTTTCTGTTCCCATGATCTGTCCATTGAAAAAAGTGGATTATTGAAATCTCCCATTATTATTGTGTGCAGTGCAATGTGTTCTTTGAGCTTAAGTAAAGTTACTTTTATGAAATTAGATGCCCTTGCATTTGGAGCATAGAGGTTCAGAATTGAGACTTCATCTTGGTAGATCAGAACTTTGATGAGTATGATGTATCCCTCCTTATCTTTTTTGATTACTTTAGGGTAAAAGTCGATTTTATTTAATATTAGAGTGACTACTCAATCTTTTTTCTTGCGATTATTGGCTTGGAAAATTGTTTTTCAGCCTTTTATTCTGAGGTAGTGTCATTGTCACTGAAGTGGGTTTCCTGTATGCAATAAAATGTTGGGTCCTGTTTATGTACCCAGTCTGATAGTCCATGTCTTTTTATTGGGGAATTGAGTCTATGATATTAATAGATATTAGGGAAAAGTAATTGTTGCCTCCTGTTATTTTTTTGTTAGAGTTGGAATTCTGTTCATGTGGCTATCTTCTTTTAGTTTTGTTGGAAGATTACTTTCTTGCTTTTTCTAGGATGTAGTTTCCCTCCTTGTGTTTGAGTTTTCCATTTATTACCCTTTGAAGAGCTAGATTTGTGGAAATATATTGTATAAATTTGGTTTTGTCATGGATTACTTTGGTTTCTCCATTTATGGTAATTGAGAGTTTTGCTGGGTATAATAGCCTGGTCTGGCCTTTGTGTTCTCTTAGGGTCTGTATGACATCAACCCAGGATCTCTGGCTTTCATAGTCTCTGTCAAGAAGTCTGGTGTAATTCTGATAGGTCTGCCTTTATATGTTACTTGAACTTTTTCCCTCACTGCTTGTAATAGTCTTTTTTGTGTGTGTGTTTGGTATTTTGACTATTATGTGATGGGCAGATTTCCTTTTCTGGTCCAGTCTATTTGTAATTCTATAGGCACCTTGTATGTTCATGGGTATCTCTTTCCTTAGGTTAGGGAAGTTTTATTCTGTAATTTTGTTAAAGATATTTACTGGTCCTTTAAATTGGAGGTCTTCACTCTCTTCTATACCTATTATCCTTAAGTTTGATCTTCTCATTGTGTCGTGGATTTCCTGGATGTTTTAGATTAGGAATTTTTTGCATTTTCTGTTTTCTTTGACTGTTGTGTCAATGTTTTCTATGATGTCTTCTGTACCTGAGATTTTCTCTTCTATCTCTTGTATTCTGTTGGTGATGCTTGCATCTATGGTTCCTGACTTCTTTCCCAGGATTTCTATCTCCAGAGTTGTCTCTCTTTGTGTTTTCTTAACTGTTTCTACTTCCATTTTTATGTCTTGGATGGTTTTATTCAATTACTTCACCTGTTTGGTTGTGCTTTCATGTAATTCTTTAAGGGATTTTTGCGTTTCCTCTTTAAGGGCTTCTACTTGTTTACTCATGATCTCCTTTAATTCTTTAAGGATTTTTTGTGCTTCCTCTTTAATGGCTTGAACCTGTTTACCTGTGTTCTCCTGTATTTCTTTAAGGGAGTTATTCATGTCCTTAAATTCCTCTATCACCATCGCAAGATATGATTTTAGATCCAAATCTTGCTTTTCTGGTGTTTGGGATATCCAGGACTTGCTGTGGTGGGAGTACTAGATTCTGATAAAGCCAAGTAATCTTGGTTTCTTTTGGTAAGATTTTTGCATTTGCCTTTCACCATCTGTTGGTCTCTGATGTTAGATGTTCTTTCTGTCTCTAACTGGAGCTTGTTCTTCCTGTGGGTTTGTAAGCCTGTATCAGCACTTCTGTGAGATCAGTTCTCCTCTGGTGAAAACCCTGCACAGAGGGCTGTGGATCACTTGTCCCTCCTGAGTCCTGGGGTCAGAGCACACCCTGGAGACTGGTTCTCTGCTTGAGGTAAAGGTGCAGAGCAGGTTGTGGATCTGCTGTCCCTCCTAGTTGTGAATGGATGTAGAAAGGATCCTGTCCCAGCTTCCCTGACACTTGTGAGGCCTGTGTCTCCTGGTTGGTCCTGCCTTAGAAAGTCACTGAAGAGAAAATGGAATCTCACCTGAGTCCCTGGGTAAAAGCACTCCCTGGAGGGAAGCTCTCTGCTTGCAGGGAAGGGGCAGATAGGGCTGTGGATCTGCTGTCCCTCTTAAGTGTAGATGGAGGTAGAAAGGATCCTGTTCCAGCTTCCCTACCACTTTTGAGGCATGTGCCTTTCAGTTCTATGCTTATGTTTAAATCAGTAGAGTTTTTATAGGGAACATGCTATTGAGATCTAGAGAAATTCTCTCTTCTCTAAATTACATAATACAAATTTTTGTTTAAAAGTCTTAACAATTAAAGAAATATTAGAACTTTTTCTGAATGTAGAAACAATGTTTATATAATGGAGATGGTGTAAATTTAATGAAAATAGCATTGAATAAGAGCTTTAAGTGTTATGAGATTCAATGTATGTAGTTGAAGAATCACAAAATCGCAAATTGTCTTAAATATTTTAAAGACATTTTAATTCTATTACATTTAAACTTACAATTATGTTCAGAATTAAAATGAGAAAATTATGAGTTAGACATAATAATTATATAATAAAATATTACATAAAGAGCATTTGCTTAGTTATTTTTACTACCTTAATCCTACCAATGCATGAGCATGGGAGATCTTTCCAGCTTCTGAAAACATAAGTATATTATGACTTTTGAATCTATGAATCTGACATATATATTATCTCTTGAAATGCCTGTGCAGTTATAATAGTTCTATGTGGAAAGCTTTAATATTAAAATAAACATGTTATTAGTATTGTTAGGTTACAAATATTTTTTGTCTTTTCCTTTTACCTGTTTTCTTGTGGGTTGAGTAAAAGAATACCCATGGTCTAGAGTGGTGGATGAGTCTCCTCACATTTAAATCAAGCTGGGGGAAATACTAAGACTTTAGATTGAAATCTCATCTAATTTAAAGGAGCTTGTAAGGTAGGGACTAAGTTTGGATTTAGTAATGAAAAAGTATAAACCAAATTTAGAGAGATTTTTGTTAAAGTCCTAAGTACTTCCAAGGCCAATAAACTTATTTTTCTTATTTACAGAAAACAAATGGATTCATTTAGTACATGACTGCCTGTAATGTTACTTTTAAAATATTCCTTAAAGGGGAAAATGTACATTTATTGTAATCTCAGATCAATATTCATGGCAAAACTCCTTGCCCAGTGGATGGATATACTGGTCCACATGGAATTTTGCCCAGTCTGTCATTGTAGTCATCAGCGTATTAACAACTGACAATATTTATCTGTCTGTTTAAAAGATAATGTCTCTATTTCTGAGGTAAATGTAATATTTTCATGTATAAACAATAGCATAATCAGTATATCTTTGACTTCAGTTATTTCCCCAATGCAACATATTACATATGTTAATAATATATCCATTCTTTACTCTCTTTTAAGTGAATACAAAGCTCTAATATACAATTCATGAAATGACATTCTTAAGACTTATATTAAACTGTGAAATTATTAAATTATGGAAATGGTATTATTCAGAATAAGAAGAATCTTGTTACAGTAAAAATGCTGACTTACTAAAAAAAAATGCTAATGTCCAATTGTTAAGAGTCTCCTGTGAGAATCACACTCATGTAAAATTAAATGTTCTAACAAGATTTGACATAAATGAGATCTGCAAATGGATGAATAATTTATAGGTAGAGTTTTGAATAGCAGAAGCTTCTTGGATAGACTTGGTTACTATAAAATGTTGAGCTATATTTCCTAAAGGAAAATTAACCTTCAAAGCCAATACAGTTCTTTTAAAATTCTCTTCTATTTAATATAGGAATTAATATATTCTCTTTATAGTATCCTTTATAGGACCCAAATTTTTAGAAAGATATAGCCCATGTTTTAAATCATTGAATTCTTTTCAATAAGGTTAACAGAGTGGTTGGCTGAAAATTGATTTAAAAATTATTAAAATGATTTGAAAATGATTAAAAATTTATACTTTCTAAAATAAAATAAAAGAAACAATTCTTGAAGTAGTTAACTGTCATAATGAACTGTTCAGTGACTCACTACAAAACCTGTAGCTTCATGTATGCTCTGGCTGGTTTTTTTTTTTATACACAAAGAAAGATAATCCCAACAAAAATAGCATAAAACAAAAACAAAAAACACCTTGTGCTTAATGTTTTAATGAAATGTATTGATACATATAGCTAAACATGGAAAATATAAGTTGAAATGTGATATTGTCATAAATCCTTGAGCATTGCTAAGTGAGAAAAGCATCACAGAGCAATCTGAGACCTTTAATTCTCTGAGGGAAAGGAGACATTCCTATATCTAAATGAAGCAATTGTAATTGTAAAGAGAATTTCTATAAATTCATCTAAAGATAGGGAATTGATACAAAATTAATTTAAACTTGAGTTTTTCATGGGAAAAGTCTGTATTTCCAGTTGAGTGAGGTCTAAGACATTTCATGACAAGGGGGCAATTTGCTAGTGCCTCTTACCAAACATGGCAAAGGAACCTACTCATTGGAAGAGAT
This sequence comes from Mastomys coucha, assembly GCF_008632895.1. Classification (NCBI taxonomy): domain Eukaryota; kingdom Metazoa; phylum Chordata; class Mammalia; order Rodentia; family Muridae; genus Mastomys; species Mastomys coucha. The sequence goes on along the minus strand of NW_022196912.1, from coordinate 76,044,814 downwards.
ATATTCAAATAACATGACCAGTGGTCTTCACTCTACACCTTAGTTTCCTAACACTGTGAAATCCACAATTTTAAAAGTTCACATAAAGTTAGTATTTATTTTAAAATTACATCCTTGAAAGATTATTTTACATATAAGATGGCCATCAGAGAGAGCAATATTACTACAAAACCACCAGAGACTGAACATGAGTTAAGAGCATTACATATTTATGAATCAATTATAGTATTTACATAGGCTATGCAGATCTCTGCTCATTTAATTATAACTTGATAACTTTTGAGTAAATAGCAGAAGCAGCAAAACCCAGTTGATTATATTTGTATTTTACAAATGAATTACAAGTTGAGCAATAGAGAATTGTTTTTGTGACTTTAGGTCATAATCAAATTCACATGTACCTGAAGACACATATAAGTGAGATTTCTTACCAGCTGTCACAAACATTGGAAAATTAATTATTACTATAAGCAAGGCTTCATGATCTTATACTGCCATGCAACTAAGAAGTTACAGTATTATTTACATGATACATATTATTTTATTTTTAAAGATTATTTTATTTAGATGTGTGTGTGCATGTGTATTTGTGTTGAAGATGGTCTAATCCTGCAGTACAGAACACCAATGGCTTATGCTCCAAAATCAACAATCAACAAATGCGACTTCATAAAATTGCAAAGCTTCTGTAATGGAAAGGACACTGTCAATAGGATAAAATGGCAACCAAGACATTGGGAAAAGGTCTTTACCAATCCCACATCTGATAGAGGGCTAAAATCAAAATATACAAGAACCCAAGAAGTTAGAATCCAGAGAGCAAATAAACCCTATTAAAAATGGGGTAAAGAGCTAAACAAAGAATTCTAAACTAAGTAATATTGAATGGCCAGGAAGCACCTAAAGAAATAGTTAACATTCTTAGTCATCACCGAAAAGCAAATAAAAACAACCCTGAGATTCTACTTCATACCAGTTAGAATGGCTAAAATCAAAAACTCATGTGATAGTAGCTGCTGGCAAGGATGGGGAGAAAGAGGAACACCCCTCCATTGTTGGTGGGATTGCAAGCTGGTACAATGACTTTGGTAATCAAGGTTCTTCAGAAAAATTGAACATAGTATTGCATGTGGACCCAGCTATAACACTCCTGGGCAAAAGATGCTCTAACATATAACAAATACACATGCTCCACTATGTTCAAAGCAGCCTTATTTATAATAGCCAGAAAGCTTGAAAGAACCCAGATGTCCTTCAGCAAAGGAATGGATACAGAAAATGTGGTGCATTTACTCAATGGAGTACTACCCAGCTATTAAAAACAATAAATTCATGAGATTCACAGGCAAATAGATAGAACTAGAAAATATCATCCTGAATGAGATAACTCAGTCTCAAAAGAACATACATGGTATGTACTCACTGACAAGTGGATATTAGCCCAAAAGCTCAGAATACCAAATATACAATGACATGAAACTCAGTAAGAAGGAAGACCAAAGTGTGGATGCTTTAGTTCTTCTTAGAAGGGGGAATAAAATACCAGAGGAAATATGGAAACAAAATGTGAAGCAAAGACTGAAGGAAAGGCCATCCAGAAGCTGCACCACCTGGGGATCCATCCCATATAAGGTCACGAAAGGCAGACACTATTGTAGATGCCAAGAAGTGCTTGCTGACAGGAGCCTGACTGATAGAGCTGTCTGCTGAGAGGCTTTGCCAGAGCCTGACAAATACAGAGGTGTATGCTCATAGCCAACCATTGGCCTGAGTGTGGGGTCCTCAATGGAGGAGTTAGAGAAAGGACTGAAGGAGCTGAAGGGATTTGCAAACCTATAGGAAGAACAACAATATCAACCAACTAGACCACCCAGTGTTCCAAGGGACTAATTCACCAACCAAAGAATACACATGTAGAGACCCAGGGCTCCCAGAGCATATGTATCAGAAGATGGCCCTGATTGAGCATCAATGAGAGGAGTGGCCCTTGGTCCTGTGAAGATTTGATTCCCCAGTAGAGAAAAATGCCAGGGCAGGGAAGTGGGAGTGGGTGGGTGGGGGAGCACCCTCTTAGAATCAGAGGGAGAGGGGATGGGATATGGAGTTTAACATTTGAAATACAAATATAGAAAATATCCAATAAAAACAAAATAAAATAAAAATTTTAAAAGAGACCTCATGGGCCTCTCCTCATCTAATTTAACATGTTCATTGTTGTCAATTTTGTTTAATTCATTTTTTCAGTAGTGATGATGAAACTGTGAGAATTGCAGCTGATGCTACTAGGAGACAAATTTCACAACAAATTCTCTGATGCTACTAGGAGACATAATCACACATAGAATATTCTGGTCCCCTAGCTCTTACATTCTTTCTACCCCCACATCCAAAATCTTCTCTGACACTCCAAAACAAGACTATATTATAGATCATTCTATGGCAGAGGTCAAAAACTTTGTCTTTTGTTTAGTTGTACTCTTTTGTAGTAGTGGATATAAGGGCAAATGTTTATAGATTGTTTTTAGGAATCATGCTGGTTTAGTAAATAGTGGTTGTAGATTCTCATTGGCATATTTTGGTGATTAGACATGATTGCTTAGCTGCTTCAAAGGGCCTTTATCTCCTGGTGTTTTTCATCCCCTCTGGCTCTTACAATTCTTACTGATTCCTCTTCCCCAGAGTTCCCTGAGCTCTTAGGACTGGGATTTGTTGAGCACATCCCATTTAGAAGTGTGCCCACAATTAAATTCTCTCTCTCTCTCTCCCTCCCCCTCCCCCTCCTCTCCCCCTCCTCCCTCCCTCCCTCCCTCTCTCTCTCTCTCTCTCTCTCTCTCTCTCTCTCTCTCTCTCTCTCTCTCTCTGTGCATGTTTGTATTTGTGTGTAATATATTTGCTTCCGTCTACTGCAGGAAGAAGGAAAGATCTCTGATCTGATGGTGGCTTCATACAGCACTGTTGAATTAGCACAGCAGAATATCATGAGGCCTCAGTAATATGATTAATACGTTTTAAAGAAAAATAATGCTTGATTTTACCCTAGGTCTCTGAGACACCTACTCTCTGGTTCTTTTCAAAATAATCAGTGTTAAATATGGGTCTCATCTTGTGGAGAGGGATTTTAGTTAATCAGATATTTATTGGCTATTTCCACAAGTTCTGTCACACCATCACCCTAGCATATCTTTCAGGGAGACAGTTTGTACATCAAAAAATTTGTGTTTGGGTTGGTGTTCATGTTTCTGTTTTGTTACCTACAGAGTGATTTCCTGCACCAGAGTTCCTAGGATGTGAACTAGATAAAGGCTCCATCAGGTTTCTCCATGCCCAGTAAGCTGTGTGGATGTAGACCTTGGTAATGGAGTCCTGCTGTCACTTTCCAGAGAGCAACCCATTGTCACCCTATTTTTGAGACAAATTCCCTCATTGAATATGGAATGTACTGCTTAGGTTAGACCGGCGGGACAGCAAACTTGAGGGATCTTGCTTTCTGCCCTATTAGTGAGATTATAGGAGCTCTCCACTCCACATTGATTTTTACACAAGTGCAAGGAATATAAGCTTAGATATTTTTGCTTGTGCAACAAGCACTTTATAGGCTGAACAATATCTTGAACTTCATAATCTTTGTTTTGCTAAAGTAGGTAATGAACTTAGAACATATTTACTTCCGCTTTCACCAGTTGTCTCCTCTCCCTTCCGTTATTTCCCAGACAGTTCCATTCTTGGTTTTAAGGTGTTTATTTCTGTGTGTGTGCATCCCTATGCGTAAATACATGCAGGAATGTGTTTGTGTGTGTGTGTGTTTCCCTCAGTGTAAGATTTCTGAGCCTCCATGGGAGCTCTGAGGGAACTAGTTAGTTCATATTTTGTTCATCCTATGGGGCTGCAAATCCTTCAGCTCCTTGAATCTTTTCTCTAAACCACCAATCAAAGAGTGCACATAGTGGAACTAATGGCTCCAGCAGCATATGTACAGCAGAGGATGGCCTAATCAGTCATTAGTGGGAGGAGAGGCCCTTGGTCCTGTGAAGGTTCTATGCCCCAGTGTAGGGGAATGCCAGGGCCAGGAAGTGGGAGAGGGTGAGTTGGTGAGCAGGGGGAGGGGGAGGGAATTTGTTTTGTTTTTCTTTCCTTTCTTTTTTTTTTCTTTTTTTTCCAGAGGAGAAACTGGCAGAGGAGATATTATTTAACATGTAAATAAAGAAAATATCTAATAAAAAAAAGATTTCTGAGCCTCAATTATTTTTCTTGATGTAATGATTTTGTAGACATTTCCTGCAATTGACATAGTTTCAGTGCTCTTTAAGGATGAACAAAACTTCACTGTAACAATATGGGAATCCATTAACATAACAATCGCAGTCATACTAAATTCATTTTCATACATTCTCTACATCTGTGCCATGGCTCAATGAGATTCAGGTTCTTTTACTCTTCAGGTTCCTGTTATTGCTTTTATTATGCTTTGCACATTTTTTAAAATCAAATGTTTTAGTTTTGGCTTTCTATTACTGTATTAACATACTGTCTTAAAGCAACTTGAAGAGGAAAGTATTTATTTTACCTAGAAGCTTTTTGTTCATCATCCATGAAAACGAGGAAAAGAACTCAAGACAGAAAGCTAGAGGTAGGAACTGAAAAAGAGACCAGGGAAGAATATTTCTTACTGGCTTTGCTTTCCATGGCTTGCTTAGTCTGCTTTCTTATTCAGCCCAGGACTTCTATGTAGGGATGGCAGCATCCTCAGTGGCCTGGGCAATCTCACATCAATCATAAATCAAATTAATACCTTGTAGGCTTCCCTACAGCCTAGAGTTAGTATATCTAGCAGCAAGGTAATATTACACTTTCATGGACAAAAACTTATTTTCTCCAGCATCTTGTTTCCCTTGTTATCATATTAATTCCCTAGAAAACTCCTTAAATAAGACCTGTGAGTTATAATTCCTTTATTTGTCATTGCTCGCGAGCCCTCTTGCTATTAAGGCAAGATATGAAGATATTTTATAATTTTATGACAACTCTTAGCTGTAGTACCTATTAGTCCTGGCCTGAGTCTCTAGTTGTTTCTTAGCTCTGTAAAATCTCTCTTTGGATTAGAGAGGAAATATAGGAGGAGAGGGAGTTGATTGGTTTTGCTTCCCCTGGGTATAAGTAAGGCTCTAGTAAAGATAGTTTCTATTCTGAATAGAGTTTTATAAGAAAAATATCTCTGGATATATTTGAAAATCGTGTTTTCCCTAAGGGTTAGTACCAACTCTTCCTTGAAGGAGCCTATTAAAGTTCCCTTGAGTATAACCCACAAGTGACTGAAAACCCTCCAGAGACTCCATCCCCTAAGATTTTCTTTCCTTGAAGAGAGAGTACACTAGCTTCTAACAGCGCATCAATTACCAGTTGAGGATTCTCAAATTTTTTTAGCTTTAGAAGCTTCTACTTTGGGGAAGCTGGTTTGAACCATGACTCCAAAAGTTGGTCTGTCTATCTTAATTTAAATGTGGCAATTTTCTCTATGACTTCAATGTTTGCACAGATCAAATAAAAGCTACCAATTTTCATGGAATGCAAAGTGGTTTTTTTTTAGTCTCTGAACAACAAGATTGACCATTTTAAATTTTTTAATTTTATTTTTTATTTTTATTTTTTAATTAGACATTTTCTTTATTTACATGTCATATGATATCTCCTTTCCCAGTTTCCCCTTTGAAAAAAAAAAGAGAAATAGCCGGGCGTGGTGGCGCACACCTTTAATCCCAGCACTTGGGAGGCAGAGGCAGGTGGATTTCTGAGTTTGAGGTCAGCCTGGTCTACAGAGTGAGCTCCAGGACAGCCAGGGCTATACAGAGAAACCCTGTCTCGAAAAACCAAAAATAAATAAATAAATAAATAAATAAATAAAAACAAATTAAAACAAAAACAAAAACAAAACAAAATCCCTATCCCCTCCTTCTTCCCCCTGTTCACCAACCCACCCTTTCCTGTTTCCTGACCCTGGCATTCCCCTACACTGGGACATAGAACCTTCACAAGGCCAAGTGTCTCTCCTCCCATTGATGACCTACTTGGCCATCCTCTGCTACATATGCTGCTGGAGCCATTAGTTCCACCATGTGTACTCTTTAGTTGGTGGTTTAGGACCTGGGAGCTCTGAGGGTACTAGTTAGTTCATATTGTTGTTCTTCCTAAGGGGCTGCAAACCCTTCAGCTCCTTGGGACATTTCTCTAGCTCCTTCATTGGGGACCCTGTACTCAGTCCAATGGATGGCTGTGAGCCTCTACTTCTGTATTAGTCGGGCACTGTCAGAGCGTCTCAGGAGACAGCTATATCAGGCTCCTGTCATCCAGCACTTGCTGGCATCCACAATAGTGTCTGGATTTGATGACTGAATATGGGAAGGATTCCCAGGTGGAGCAGTCTCAGGATTGTCCTTCCTTCAGTCTCTGCTCCATAGTTTGTCTCTGCAACTTCTTCCATGGGTATGTTGTTCCCCCTTTTAAGAAGGAATGAAGTATCCACACTTTGGTCTTAACATACCAGAGATTGAACCAAATACTTTAAGTATTATTGGAGAGTAATTAAAATATCTCTTAAGGAAACTTTATAGCAAAAATACAATGATCTATTTACACCTTAAAAATAAATTTAATAAAATTCATAGAACATAAAAATAAGTTAATTCTACTGATTAAAATGCAATATTTACATTAACTATTTTCAGTTCAAAAGTAAGGTGATAGTACATCTAGAAATTATCAGGAGTAATTGTACAAATTTATATACAAATATAAATATTAAAGCTACTCTTATAATATAATTTATGACAAGCAAAGAAAATTTCCATATAAACTCAAAGGTACATAAGAAGAAACAGTAAACTGGCCATAATCTTGTTATTCAGATATAATGCTTCAGATATAATGCTTATATATTGCAATGTATATTTATCTTCTGTCATTATTATTAGATGTTTATTACCATATATATCATATTGCTTTCAGTATATCATTTTCATTATTGCAGCATGTACTTTGATAGCTTTCAATCTTTCTAACTACTTTCTCATCTTTCCTCCTCTAACTCTCATCCTCTGAAGATTTAGCTGGTAGCACATGCTCCTTAATTTTTGTCATTTTTATACAAAATCGGGTCATTATGTGAGGGAGGAACCTCTGTAGAAGAATTGTAACTGTCAGGTTCACATCTGGATAAGTTTTTAAAATATTTTCTGGGTTAAGAGTTGACTCAGTAAGGCACATTCTTCTATGTCACCCCTGGACAGGTGGCCCTAGGATGTAAAAGAAGGCAAACTAAGAAAGTCATGGAGAGAATGACAGTAATTTCAGCCTATGATCCTTCTTGATTTCTTGCCACGGCTTTCCTCAGTGGTGAACTGTGCTCAGGATATATAAACCAAGTAAACTTTTCTTTTTTCCTCCTCAAGTTCCATTTGGTCATGGTGTTCATCTCAGCAACATAAATAAAAATAGAACAACTGCTTCCAATTTAATTTCCTTTTAGTGTGAGAGTCAATGGTTTTCATTAAGAATACTTAGGATTTTGACATTTATAGAAAGCATTGTAACAAACCAGTGGTGACATCACTGAAAACATTCTATCTCCTTCTACCTAAAATTATCATTCAAATTAAGTGCCTACACACTTTCAGGGAGGGCAGAAGTTTCAGGATCCTCTCTTTGCTCCATGATGAAATGTTGATGGATAAATTCCTTTGAAGGTCTATGCAGCTGTAAGATCAAGACTACAGTAGTCATGCGATTCCTTGTAGCAATGTAAAAGAGCTTGCTATTCCATCCATTCTTTCTTCCCCTTTTATCACCATGTTCTCTAGGCCTCAGAGGGATCTTTTCTATTTAAAAATAAACAATAACAAATAATTTATTTTCATCACTTTGAGCACATATGATTCATTGCAAAAAGAATAGATTTTAATTGATTGAAAAACATTCATTTACATAAAACATACACACATTTTTATTTTGTGTAAACTTTCTGAATTATAAGTAATATAACAGCTCATTTACAATTACCTCGCTTAGTCCATGTATTCAGGAAATATACAACAGTATACTCTGTAGGTATATATCCCTCCCTATGTACTTAATCAATTATTTATACATAGTTCTAAAATTTATATTGTTTGTTTGCATAAGTCATGTTGTTCTACTTATTCATCAGAATATATTTCTAAACTTGATAGCTGTTATTTATTTCCACACCAGTTCTACAGACTTCTTCCCTATGCTATGTCTCTGAATAGCATTTCTATCATGTGTTTAATCTAGAAAGATTATTCTCAATTCTACATATGGATGATGAAAATATTTCTTAAAAAAATCTCTTCTAACTCGGTATTTATGCTATTTACTTTCACACTAAATAATGTAGCCACTTTTTAGTTATTAAATGTATTTTTAAAGATATATTTTTATTTTAATTAAAATTTTAAATTAAAATATAATTACATCACTTTTCTCATTTCTTGTCTTCTTTCACCTTCTCCTCCCTCGAACCTATTTTCCCCTCACTTAGTGGACTCTTACTTTTCTCATTTCTTGTCTTCTTTCACCTTCTCCTCCCTCGAACCTATTTTCCCCTCACTTAGTGGACTCTTTTTTATTATTATTAAGTACATATTTATACACATAGATGTATAAACACAACTTGCTGACTCTATTTAATGTGGCATATATATTGTTGAGGTATTATGAGTGTAACTTCCTTATAATTTATGTAAGACATGACCTCAGAGCCGACTTCCTTCTCGTTGGTCTCTGGCAATTTGTTTTCCTCTTCTTCCATGATATTCATTAGGGTTCCATGCAAGAGTTGTGCTACACACATCTGCATTAGTTATGTCTGGACTCCAAGTCAGCTATTAAAACCATCAATTTTTTTTTAATTTTATACTAGTTAATTTTAATATTTTACAATTTTATAATTGTATATAATATTTTGTGATTACTCTCTTGCTCATACCTTCTTTTATTTCATTCCTATCTCTACCAATGCCTTCACCCCCTGACACATACACATACACACAGTATCTACAAACTTATTTCCCAAAACCACAGTGTTGGCTTTGTTTTATGACCCACTTAATTTAACTAGAGCCATCTGTTTGACCACTGGATTGGAACTATCCCTTAACACTTGGTAGGATAACTAATGAGTACAAAATTAAAGGTAATGACTACACTTCTCCATGAGTCTATCAGCAGCAAATCGTTCATCCTTTAATATTGGTGGACTCAGTTCTTGTGCAATGCCAGTACTGCTGCAAAATAACCAGCTGTTATCAACTGATGATTACAATAACTGTGTTTGCCTAAAAGATGACTTTCCATGGCCCTCTACCTATGTTCATTCTGTCTCTTACAATGTATATATCCTCTCTTCTGAATGCTTTTCTAATACTGCATAATCCTTAGAGAAAATTGGATAAATGTATGTTTTAGGACTTTGCCGATCTTTGTCTTATGAATAATTGTATATGGTCAGATATCATATATATGTTGTGGATATGAAGGGCTTAATCCATACCTTTTGTGATAGTTAAGAGTTTAGAGATATTTGGACATATAGTGAACACCTTCTTCACATCCTAAAAGATAAGTGATTCTTAATAGTTCCAAAGAAAACCAGTGCAGCTCTCAGAATCTATGTGATGTTGCAGCATCTATCTCTGTCTATAAATGCTGTTTATTCTCAAAGCTTTCTACAAAGACACTACAACACAACTGTCACTGAATAATAATAAATGTGTATGCATGTCTTGTCATGACAACTTCTAATCCAAAACCACAATAGAAAAGACTTTCAGATGAAACTCTGAATTATTTTCTGTAAAATAAAGATTTTACAAAGGATAGAAAAAAACATGCCATTTCAAACTCTATTTGTATGCACCCCTTTAGTATTTCCATTTAATGACTGCAAAAGGATTACTGTATCGTTCCTCTGCCTGATATGATGTAACTGTTCTGCACCTACCATGTACTCTTTTCTCTTTTTTCCAAAAGGTATAATATTTCTATTTTTGGTCCAGTAGTACTTTCTGACAGAAAACTGAAGAGTGATGCTAAGTAATAGTTGTGCATTATTAGTACATTATACCTACTACCAAATAGAAGAGAATGGCAACTTCAGTCTCAATGCAGATATAGTTCCCATCAGAGGAAAATATGCATAGCTATATGAATTTCTCTCTTCCCAATTATTATATGGTTAGATTTGGATTTTAATGCTTTCTGAAACTAACTGAGTGTTTTCTTCCCACTCGCATAGTATATCATGGCTGTATATTTTGCAGAAGTCTTTACTATTCATTCTTTAGGAGGGCATGAATTAATACTGTTTTTTTATTTTCATTTGTTAGACTTTTACTTGCAATTCTAAATAATTTACTATTGAGCCTAGAAAATCCACTAGGACTAAATTATCTTTGCCTTAACCCATTATGTGTAATTCAAACTATTACATCCTAACCATCACCCTTTTTCCCTTAAGAAAAATCCTGATAGCGGGTTTGACTATCTTCAAACCACTTCCAACATATTTTTTTTTTATCTTAAGGGCACCTTTTCCTCCTATAATGATCCCCCTTAAGTTTTTCTATCATAGAGAATAAATTATCCCTACACCAAAGGGCCATGCTTTTTATCTAGAGTAAAAGCATTATTGAAGTAAACAGGTAACATTGGAATAAAAATGAAAACAGTAAAATAAATTAATGGTGGGTAAAGTATTCATGCTGCCTTGATTACTATAACTAAAACTTTGCTGTTCCTGGTTTCATATGAGATAGATATATTTATCCCTTTTAAAACAAATTTTCAATCCATTAACTATTTTCTAATAACTTTATTGAAATCTTAACAAAAACTATTTAATAGAAACACCTTCTAAATGTGAGAAACAACAGTCTCCCTATTATAAAATTACTTGAGTATTCTACAATGTTGTCTTCAACACTCTCTCATATCAAAGTTATGTTCCCTTATCTAGCGATGTAAAGAATATGGTACACTTTTTTCTGATCAAAGACAAACTCTAAAATTTTTAACCTGATCTGATACATTGTCATTCATATGAGCTTTTTTCCTTCCTACATGGATAGAGGGGACACTCTATGCCTCCACAGCTAATACCTTCAGAAGTTAGGAATTGGTGGGTCCATAACCGGCCTCATGCTTGGTAGTTACCTACAAGAATATACAGAACTCATTGAGGTGTTCTACTTAGTGTCATGATTTGTTGAAGAGATGTGATTCAAAATTTCCCAAGCAAAGAAATACATGGGTTAGAATCTAAAAATGTAAAAATGCATTATTGAAGTAACAAACTGTCCTTTAACCCAGTGCCTATCAGTGCCAAATGACCCTTCATCTGGATGGTGAAACTCATTAGCAACATTCTCCTCAGTACTGGAATACTGACTGCTGTATATTATACAGATTTTAAGTATAGAGATAACACAAGCTAGAGTTTGAATTTATAAAAAGAAAATGAATAAGATGTAAAGTTGATAAATATGTGGAGATGGAAGGATTTGGTTGTAGGGTACAAAAAATTGATATGATCTAAATATATTTTATTCATGCAAGAAATTATGAAAGAATAATTTTAATTGATAAAATATATATAGCATACACCAACCTTTGTAGAAAAACATGTTCATCTGGAAAATTTCCCTATATTTTAAAATAAAATCATTAATAAGTCTGTATGATTGTCTGACCATATGCTGGATATCAGTCTACTATATGTTTGAAGACTAAAGTAGTAATATATAACTCAATTAAAATAACTTAAATCATACTGCCTGTCTAATTGGTATATGAAAAATGCATTATTTCCAAGGCATATATGATGTGCCATGCTCTGCCCAGGAATTGACATGGGTAGAGTGGCTCTGTTCAGTTAAGGGCAAAAGTCAATATACATATTACATGAAATAGAATTTTATACTATATACTTTTTTGTTAGTGTGAATTTCTGTAACATAACAGATTCTTTTCCCAAATATCCCTTGACTAATGTGTCTCTAAATTCACATTAAAATTCTTAGATATTAGCCTGGTAGTGGTGGTGCACACCTTTAATTCTAGCACTTGGGAGGAAAAGGCAGGTGGATTTCTGAGTTCAAGGCCAACTTGGTCTACAGAGTGAGTTCCAGGACAGCCAGGGCTACACAGAGAAACCCTGTCTTGAAAAAAAAAATTCTTAGATATTTTTATATAATAGTAAGCATAAACCATATTATGACCATAATAGGATTAAAAGGATATATTTTTGTTAGTCATGTGTTGATGGAGTTTTATGAATAAAATGCCTGCTCAGAAAATTTAACGATCTTATGTATAGAAGACCCAAGGTTATAACTAGTCACTCATTGTCTTGAAACATATAATAATTGTCTCCAAAATTGCTGACTTATAAACTTGACATTAATATTTTCATAAAATTTAATAAGAAACAAGAAATAACCCTATCTATAAGACATCTGGTTGGTACCAATGAGATAGGTTGATTTTTTTCCTGCTTTTTTTTTTAATTAGATATTTTCTTTATTTACATTTCGAATGATATCCCCTTTCCCGTTTTCCCCTCCGAAAAAAGAAAAAAAAAACAAAACCCTGTTCTCTTCCCCCTGCCCCTGCTCACCAACCCACCCTCTCCTGCTTCCTGGCTCTGGCATTCCCCTACACTGGGGCATAGAACCTTCACAGAACCAAGGGCCTCTCCTCCCATTGATGACCGACTAGGCCATCCTCTGCTACATATGCTGCTGGAGCTATGAGTCCACCAAGTGTACTCTTTGGTTGTTAGTTTAATCCCTGGGAGCTCTGAAGGTACTAGTTAGTTCATATTGTTGTTTGTCCTAAGGGGCTGTAAACCCCTTCAGCTCCTTGGGTCCTTTCTCTAGCTCCTTCAATGGGGACTCTGTGCTCAGTCTAATGGATAGCTGTTAGCCTCAATTTCTGTGTTAATCAGGCACTGGCAAAGCCTCTCAGGATACAGCTATATCAGGCTACTGTCAGCCAGCAATTGCTGGCATCCACAATAGTGTCTGGTTTGGTGATTGAATATGGGAAAGATTCCTTGTCCTTCCTTCAGTCTCTGCTCCATACTTTGTCTTGGAACTCCTTCCATGGATATTTTGTTCCCCCTTTTGAGAAGAATCAAAGTATTCACACAGTGATTTTTCTTCTTCTTAAGTTTCATGTGCTTTATGGATTGTATCTTGGGTATTCCAAGATTCTGGGTTAAGATCCACTTACTAGTGAATACATACCATGTGTATTATTTTATGGTTGGGTTATCTCACTCAGGATGATATTCTCCAGATCCATCCATTTCCCTAAGAATTTCATAAAACCATCATTTTTAATCACTGAGTAGTACTCCAATATGTAAATGTATCACATTTTCTGTATCCATTCCTCTGCTTAGGGACATCTGGGTTCTTTCATGCTTTTGGCTATTATAAATAAGGCTACTATGAACATAGTGGAGCATGTGTCCTTATTACATGTAGGGTTATTACATAGGGTTATTTGGTTCTCTGGAGTCTAACTTTTTGAGTTATTTGTATATATTGAATATTAGTCCTTTATCAGATATAGGATTGGTAAAGATCTTTTCCTAATCTGTTGGTTGCTGTTTTGTCCTAATGTAAGTATCCTTTGCCTTACAGAAACTTTGCAATTTTATGAGGTCATATTTGTCAATTCTTGATCTTAGATCATAAGCTATTGATGTTCTGTTCAGGAAATTTTCCCTGTGCCTATGTGCTCAAGGCTCTTCCCCAATCTCTTTTCTATAATTTTCAGTGTATCTTGTTTTATGTGGAGTTCCTTGATCCACTTGGACTTGAGCTTTGTACAAGGAGATAAGAATGGATCAATTTGCATTCTTCTACAAGTTAGCATGATCCAGCACCCTTTGTTGAAAATGCTGTCTTTTTTCCACGGGATGGTTATAACTCCTTTGTTGCTACATGGTCCAAATGCAGCCACACTATATAAAAGTCATCTTTCTACCAGGACAAATTTCTGTCTAAAGAAGAGAAGAGTCATACACATGAACAAATATATTTCTGCTTCATGTGGAGTCTAGAGGTGATGGAATCTATTTCATAGTTACTTTTATAAGCAGATTGAAAATCTAATAAAGTAGAATAGAACCTAGACAACCTAAAGAACAAGTTCTCTGCTCATTTTGACAAATGAAGGATCAAATGATTAGAAAACTCTGATAATCTTGTTAACTACAGCACTCTTTGTATTGTGATTATAACACACTAGTAAATTATGACCTTATTATCCTGTGAGCAAGAAAGATGTATCCAGGAGGTATGTTTGCCTTATGTTCTCAGTTGATTTTTAAGATTATGTCCCCAATTTTCTTGGCAAGTACAGTGATCTAGTCTGAATATGAAATATCTTTGGGATATCTCTCATACTTTCTTGGGATTGAATGGCTGCTCCCCAGAAGATGTCACAACTTGTAGGGTTTGTTACAATGTTGGACAGGAGAACGAAACTCTCTCCTTTCCTTTTTTACCCTCCCTTAATTCTCTCTCCTAGTCTTTCACCCATTTCTCATCCTTTTATCCCCACTTCTTCTCTCATCTCTTAGTTTCTCTCTGCAGGCAGGCGAATCTTTACTCATACTCCAACCACCATGATGTCCTTCACAAGTTCACCACTTCAATTAAGAAGAACTAAAGCCTACATAAATTGGAGTCTAATGAAAATTTTATCTTCCATTGTTTTAGGTATTTTGTCAAAATTTAAGAGCAGTAGCAAGCTCATACCAAGAGAAGCCTAAAAAAGTGTAGTTTGTGAGGGAGCACAGTGTTTCTATGTAAGAGTAAATATTTAATGCCATAATAATAATGCACTGATAAGCAAGATTAATATTTTTAATTATATCTTTTCTATCTTTTTAATGATTTATGGACACCAAAAATTAAGAACTTAGAAGTATCTAACAAAATAACTTTCATGTAATAAAAACATCTTTATATATTATACAATTTATTCTGGTAGTAAATTTGACATTTTATTTAAATAAAAAGTAATTAAAATATTTTCATCTAAAAAGTAAAAAAAAAAAGTAGTATGGCAAAGTTAATAGAACTAGTAACTATTGAAGTTGGGTTTCAAATCCAAGCATTCTTACAGCAATAATTATATGCTTATTTGTGCCTCCCATTATATCCTATATACAAGCATAAGTGGTTAACATTCATAAAATTATGATATTTGTAGACTTCTAAAAGTAGCTACGTTACTATATAAAAATGTAGGATTTTCAGAAGATAAACTAAGGAAGTTGTTAAGGCAAAAAGAGACTATACTCTTGGACTTATCTGTAGCCTGTATCTGTAACACAGTAATGTGCATATCAATGTACCTCTATCAAGCCAGGGCCAAGTAACAGATATGAAAAGCTGTTTTTATGTTAGACTTTATGTACATTTGTGTACGTCTGAAAACATGGTGAGGGCACTCAATGCTCTTTGAATTGAGGAAACCAATAGTACATTATACTTCTTCTTAGCCTCATTCGTGTGGCTGTGCCTCATACCTCTTTCTCCTAGATCACTGAGTCTTAATTCTTCCATATTTCTTACCCAGTCAGAAAATGGTAACTTCGTATACTATGTAAATACCTTTTACCTCACAGTATTCTTCCTTTTCATAGAAAACACAAGGAGTATTACAAACCAAGCCTTTGAGAAGACTTTCCACTTTCACTGTTTCCATGCAATCAAAGATGTAGCTATTATGCAGATGGCACTCATTTATATAAGTTTTCTCTGTCTTTCAGTTGAGTATATTAAACTTCTTTCTTATGAGGCTACCATGAACAAGCAAGAAGAATTGATAGTAACACTGTGTGAGTTGGGGAGTGTGAGCCATCAACCTGCTCAAGTAGTTTCTGCATGCCTTTTAATCACATTTACAGTCAGTTCTAGATGTAACTTTTCATTCTTTTAGTTTATTTCTGTGTTTTCAGGTTTAGAGACCCTCCTGTTTTTACATGTAACCAAGACTGCCTGGAAACTCATGCTTATTTTTGGCCTCAGACTCTAACGTGTAACGTTTACAGACATTACAGACATTAGCCAACAAACCAAGCTTGCACAGCTCGATAAAAATTATTTATTAATGACTTCCCAATATCTCAGGCAAACATAAAATTGATGTTTGCTACTGTATGACACTGTAAATAGTACTAAATTTGTTGTTGTGGTTGAGATAATACTCATCTGTTTAAGAGTTACCTGGAAATGTTTTAGTAAATGTTTATGTGAAAAATCCTTCCTTAAAAGTTATTTGAGTCTCTCAGGAGATAGCTATATCAGGCTGGCTTGTCCTTCCTTCAGTCTCTGCTCCATAGTTAGTCTCGGCAACACTTTCCATGGGTATTGTTCCCCCTTTTAAGAAGGAATGACAGTACCTGATTAATATAGAAGTAGAGGTTCACAGCCATCCTTTGAACTGAGTACAGGGTTCCCAATGAAGGAGTTAGAGAAAGGATCAAAGAGCTGAAGGGTTTGCAGCCCCTTAGGACAAACAACAATATGAACTAACTAGTACTCTCAGAGCTCCCAAGGACTCAACCACCAACCAGAGTACACATGGTGGGACTGATTGCTCTGGCAGCAAGTGTATAGTAGAGGATTGCAAAGTCGACCATCAATGGGAGGAGAGGCTATTGGCCCTGTGAAGCTTCTGTGCCCAAATAGGGGAATGCCAGAGCCAATAAGTGGGAGAGGGTAGGGTTCCAAGCAGGGGTAGGGGGAGGCAACAGGGGTTTGTTCTTGTTTTTTTTTTCAGGGGAAACTGGGAAAGGAGAAATCATATGACATGTAAATACTGAAAATATGTAATAAAAAATGAAAAAAAGTTATTTTGATTTTTTTCACATTTGAGATTTACAATCAGATTATTGAAAATGTAGGATAGCTTATGGATGTCTACAGGTAAAACATTGTATCATTGAACAGAACATGCTTGAGGAATAAAGAAGCAAAAAATGAGATAACATCATTTTTTTTTTTTTTTTTTTTTTTTTTTTTTTTTTTTTTGGTTTTTCGAGACAGGGTTTCTCTCTGTAACCCCGGCTGTCCTGGTACTCACTATGTAGACCGGGCTGGCCTCGAACTCGGAAATCCGCCTGCCTCCGCCTCCCAAGTGCTAGGATTAAAGGCGTGCACCACCACCGCCCGGCTATGAGATAACATCATTTTTAATGATATCATAACTTAAATTGAAAGCAGAATAGGTCCTGGAAATATACCATTTTCTAAAACATGAGCCAAGGAATAACAATAGAAGTAGGATTAATAATGAGTAAAAATAATGAGTTAGTAACAAATTTTTTCCTTTAGGGACTGGACTAGTAGCATAGGAGTTAAGAGCACTTTTATGAACACTAGGAAACTCACAATGTTACTGCAGTGCCAGTGCATCTCACATCTTGTCTCTTTGAATACTCACACATATATGTGTACACACACAAACACTCACACAAATAAAATGTGATGCCTTATACCACAGATGTCCCCAGGAATTGGAATGAAGGAGATCCATGTGGGGAGTAATGGCTCTGCTACCTTTCTAGGCAGCTCCCAGGGTCGTGTGGGGTGCTAATATAGCAGCTAATGTAGCAGTTTTTATAATGTCCCTACAAATATCATTCTAAACTATTTGAGATCAAAATCACTTGTAAAATTAACTAGTGAATTTAAAAACATTTAAATATTAACTAATACCAACTTTCTCAAACACTACTACAAAGTTGAACTAGAGGGAATATTTCCAAATTCAGTATATAAATTTGTAATTACCCTGGTAAAAGCCTGAAAATGATAGCACCCAATAGAGCTATAAATCTCATGAATACAGATGCAAATAAGCCTCAAGTAAAAGTCAGCAAATTGAATTTCAAACATCACCAGGGTAACTTTTCACAATCAGATTGCATTTAGTCTTTGATGACAATATGAGTCTATATTTATATGTAAAATTGGGATGCACAGCACTAAGAAGAAGGAAGCTGATAGTTTATATGATTATTACAATAAATAAAAAAGAATTTGATAAAAATTGAAGATATTTTTAAATTTAAAAATTCCTTCACAAAGAAAGACTGTATTTTCCATATCAAAAGACCACTTTTAGAAATCATATAGTCACTATTCTCAAAAATATCAACATAACTTTGAAGAGACATGTGATTACTCAAAGGGCCAATAGTCAGTCATGTAAGTGTAAAATTAAGTTTCTTTGTAAAAGAAAAGAGATTTTATGTTTCTCTACACTAGTAGTAGAGAAGAGGGAACTTGCTAATGTTAGCATAATCTTCAGTCAGTAAAAGACTCGATATATGATATATCAGTATACTTTCAGCTCAGGATGAAGTCTACATATCCTCACTTACCTATCAGCATTATTAGTCATAATGAGTCCCTTTTTGAAGTGACAAATCTCATAGGTGATTATTGCATCCTCAGGGTTGGTAAAAGAACAGGTATTGCTTCCTCATTTTCTCAATCCAGGGAAGATGAAATAATCTTTGAAGGATATTGAACCTGTTAAATTTTAGCCCCAAATCACAACAGTTAAGAGCTAGGACATCAGAAAAATATCTGGGTGATATGTGTGTTTCTGAAAAAAAGAAAATTATAGATGACTAAAGAGTAAGATCCAATTGATCCAAAAACTATGTCTCAGAGAGACACCTCAAATCCATGCTATGACAGATATCCACCAACCATAGAAATATTAACACTGGTATGGACCCCATTATTAAAGAAATGTCTGAAATACCTATAGGCATCTTAAGGTTGGAGAAATTCTGTAGGGAAAGGTAAGTATATATAGGCAGAACAGCCAGGAGAATAAGGGTCTCTCACTAAGTACTTCAGTATTTACTGTTCTTGTGAGTCCCCTTCCTATTGAATATTAAATACTCTATAAGAAAGACTAATATTTTGTTATTATTGTGTTCATTAGATCAATTGTTTTATATCTATGACTTTATTTTGTTATGATTTCAATAAAAAGTACATACTATAATATTTTTATCTATTTAATACCATGTGTTATAACTACAATATATCCTGTATTATAGGAACTGTGAATTCTTATAAATATCTATTACAGTTTTAGTTGAAAAAGAGGTATGTCAACATCTTGACATCCATCCAGTTTCAGAACATTTTTATGTTTCTTGTTTTAGTCCCCAGAGTTCTCCTCTCCCATTGGAGAAGTTACAGTCTAGAAGATGATACCCACAGTTTACTATACTATTAATGCACTACCGAAGAGATGCTGTCCTCTGCTGAACAGCTCATTCAAGAATAGGCACAAACAATAAAGTCATATAGGCTTCAATACAACAAAGGCTATCATTTGCCAGTTATATCCAGGCTCAGACCACTTCCATAGAAAAAAATTACATTTGAGGTATTTCATGGAAAATCTCATGTGGGATATAAGACCATGCCAAGATGTTTGGTAAGGTAGAGCAGGTCGAGACCTGGAAACTGTGGACACACACCTGAGGCTTAGATCCCTGCCAGACTCCTGACTTAGAACATGTACCATGCTTGTCACATAAAAGACTTGAGTCATGCAGGCCCCAAACAGAGTTCTCCAAGCTAAGGAGGTACATACAGGCCTAGAGGGCTTAGCCAATAAGCTTCCCTTTCCAAACATTCCTCCCTGCTAATGGTATTTAATCTCAGGTCTGCCCTGATAAGTGGGGTACAGTTTTATGCATCCATTTTCTGTCATGAAAATAAACTGTTTGGAACCATGGACTGGCTCTTTTCACTAAGATCTGCCATGGAGATCTGCTGTGGCTTTCACCTACAGAGATGCAGCCTAATCTCCCTTCAAAGGCCTATCTGTCTGTGCTCCAAGGAACAACCACCACTAAGCCTGTCTCCACCGAAAATGTCTAAGAGCCCGAGGACCCCATGCCCTGGCCTTGTTACAGAACCAGGGGAAGCCCAAACCAGATCAGGCTTTCCCACGTCTCAGAATGCTCTTCCCCACACGAGAACAGTGTCTAGGTGATTCCCCACACCATCTACGGTACGGAACAGGCACAATCAACAATCTCCCACTAAATTTACTCCAACTTCCCTGCAGAGTACGCTTAGTCTATTCGGGTTTATGGATGCTAATCTGACCTATTTATTACATCGCATATGCCACACAGTTGCTTACCTAGTGTATAGAAGGCGCCAGCACACATACCTGAAAAGATATAGAAAGTCTCTTCCAAAAAAGCACTGAGGCAGAACAATTTCAGTCTATTACAAGGTTTAGAAATCATCTAGGCATCGTAGATTTTGAAATAGTATATTTGAAACCAGCATAGCATAGATCAAAACTGCATTTGTCACCAGGTTCTTGGAAACTACTACATATACCCATTGCCACATGGTTCTTATTTAAATATAGAATGGTTCATGAGTTTGTGTATCATCCTTAGGTAGGGATTTACCATTTTCAAATATGGTGAACATGTAAGATTGGCTACTGCCAGTAAGAAAATCCAACTACAAATTTTGATGAATTTATCTTCTTGGCGTTCCAGAAGATTATGATATATGAATGCTATCCATTCAGATTACATCAGTTACCCATGAGGTGGTGGCAATACTACCTGTGGAGCCTATATGTCGATGAAGATGAGGTGTTTAACCTCCTTGCTTTTAGAAACTCTTTAAATCTACTGTGTAAATCACACAAGTAGCCATCACAAATTGGACAACTGCTCCAGTGCCAGAAGGTGTTACCCTTGAGATCACACTTCCTGAACTCAGTAATCAAGAGAAGTAAACATAGAATAATATTTGCCATGATGGTAAAATCTTTCAGCATCATTGTACTTTGAGCATCTTAAGATAAGGATTACCAAGAGAAAAAAAGTACAAATGAGCAGTTGCGCACTGAGCTAAAATGGGTGTTTAAATCATGTGACTAATCATTCCCTTCTGTGTCTATGAAGACAGAGAGAGTTGCTTGCATGAAAATTCCTTGTTCATAAAAAAAAAAAAA